>NC_087202.1:11522042-11564542 GCF_015104395.2 Macrobrachium nipponense
GCAAGATTAGTAGCAGAACTGATGGGGATTCGAACACCAACACCACCGTCACAACCAACCCAACAGAAACCAAAACAGCAACCTCCTTGGAAAAGGAAAAGGCGCCTGGAAAAGCAAATCATGGTGATGAGATCTGACTTGAGTAAACTGAAAGAGATGGCAGAAAAAAGGCTAAGAAGCAAGAAAACAAGGGAGGAAACTCAACGAGAAATACAAAGTACAAGAGAGGGGACTAAACAACACAATAGAAGACGTAAAACAGAGGCTTAAGGCCAAAGCACATAAGATCCAACGGTACATGAACAGGAATAAGGGATACCAACAGAACAAACTATTCGGAACCAACCAGAAAAGACTATACAGCCAACTAAGAGGGGAAGACAACCACCCAGAAATTCCTGAAGCCGAACCAAGTAAGAGACTCTGGGAAAACATATGGAGCAATCCGGTATCACACAACAAACATGCAACATGGCTCCAGGAAGTCAAGGAAGAAGAAACAGGGAGAATAAAACAAAGATTCACAGACATCACGACAGACACAGTCAGACACCAACTAAAGAAAATGCCAAACTGGAAAGCCCCAGGTCCCGATGAAGTCCATGGATACTGGCTCAAAAACTTCAAGGCCCTACACCCACGAATAGCAGAACAACTCCAGCATTGTATCTCAAATCACCAAGCACCCAAATGGATGACCACAGGAAGAACATCCTTAGTACAAAAAGACAAGAGTAAGGGAAATATAGCCAGTAACTACAGGCCTATCACCTGCCTACCAATAATGTGGAAGTTACTAACAGGTATCATCAGTGAAAGGCTATACAACTACCTAGAGGAGACAAACACCATCCATCCCCCACCAACAGAAAGGCTGCAGAAGGAAGTGTAGGGGCACAAAAGACCAGCTCCTCATAGACAAAATGGTAATGAAGAACAGTAGGAGAAGGAAAACCAACCTAAGCATGGCATGGATAGACTATAAGAAAGCCTTCGACATGATACCACACACATGGCTAATAGAATGCCTGAAAATATATGGGGCAGAGGAAAATACCATCAGCTTCCTCAAAAAATACAATGCGCAATTGGAATACAATACTTACAAGCTCTGGAATAAGACTAGCAGAGGTTAATATCAGGAGAGGGATCTTCCAGGGCGACTCACTGCCCCCACTACTCTTCGTAGTAGCCATGATTCCCTTGACAAAAGTACTACAGAAGATGGATGCCGGGTACCAACTCAAGAAAAGAGGCAACAGAATCAACCATCTGATGTTCATGGACGACATCAAGCTGTATGGTAAGAGCATCAAGGAAATAGATACCCTAATCCAGACTGTAAGGATTGTATCTGGGGACATCAGGATGGAGTTTGGAATAGAAAAATGCGCCTTAGTCAACATACAAAAAGCAAAGTAACGAGAACTGAAGGGATAAAGCTACCAGATGGGAAGCAACATCAAACACATAGATGAGACAGGATACAAATACCTGGGAATAATGGAAGGAGGAGATATAAAACACCAAGAGATGAATGACACGATCAGGAAAGAATATATGCAGAGACTCAAGGCGATACTCAAGTCAAAACTCAACGCCGGAAATATGATAAAAGCCATAAACACATGGGCAGTGCCAGTAATCAGATACAGCGCAGGAATAGTGGAATGGACGAAGGCAGAATTCCGCACCATAGATCAGAAAACCAGGAAACATATGACAATACACAAAGCACTACACCCAAGAGCAAATACGGACAGACTATACATAACACGAAAGGAAGGAGGGAGAGGACTACTCAGTATAGAGGACTGCGTCAACATCGAAAACAGAGCACTGGGGCAATATCTGAAAACCAGTGAAGACGAGTGGCTAAAGAGTGCATGGGATGAAGGACTAATAAAAGCAGACGAAGACCCAGAAATATACAGAGACAGGAGAAAGACAGAAAGAACAGAAGACTGGCACAACAAACCAATGCACGGACAATACATGAGACAGACTAAAGAACTAGCCAGCGATGACAATTGGCAATGGCTACAGAGGGGAGAGCTAAAGAAGGAAACTGAAGGAATGATAACAGCGGCACAAGATACGGCCCTAAGAACCAGATATGTTCAAAGTACGATAGACGGAAATAACATCTCTCCCATATGTAGGAAGTGCAATACGAAAAGTGAAACCATAAAACCACATAGCAAGTGAATGCCCGGCATTTGCGCAGAACCAGTACAAAAAGAGGCATGATTCAGTAGCAAAAGCCCTCCACTGGAGCCTGTGCAAGAAACATCAGCTACCTTGCAGTAATAAGTGGTACGAGCACCAACCTGAAGGAGTGATAGAAAACGATCACGCAAAGATCCTCTGGGACTATGGTATCAGAACGGATAGGGTGATACGTGCAAACAGACCAGACGTGGCGTTGATTGACAAGGTCAAGAAGAAAGTATCACTCATTGATGTCGCAATACCATGGGACACCAGAGTTGAAGAGGAAAGAGAGGGAAAAAATTTGGATAAGTATCAAGATCTGAAAATAGAAATAAGAAGGATATGGGATATGCCAGTGGAAATCGTACCCATAATCATAGGAGCACTAGGCACGATCCAAGATCCCTGAAAAGGAATCTAGAAAACTAGAGGGCTGAAGTAGCTCCGGGCCTCATGCAGAAGAGTGTGATCCTAGAAACGGCACACATAGTAAGAAGAGTGATGGACTCCTAAGGAGGCAGGATGCAACCCGGAACCCCACACTATAAATACCACCCAGTCGAATTGGAGGACTGTGATAGAGCCAAAAAAAAAAAATAATAATAATAATAATAATAAAAATAATAATAATAATAAAAAATAATAATAATGTTAATAATAAAAGTTATCTATTTTCATCATCTTGACAGAAGAAATATAAATGAAAAGTAAATATTATTGTACGAGATAAGTTCCATTCATTTTCTGTATCAAAGGAACTGAGAGTTTATTATTATTATTATTATTTCACTAATATTCGAGTATAAAGCCAAAAATGGATAGGATCATCCCAGGTTTTGCGAACAACAGGAGACTAATGGCTTTTCCTAATCTCGTGATATTTTTCAAGGTAGGTTTCCCTTCTTGAGATGTATGTCAGGGGATCTTGAGGGCATCTGTTTATAATGCTCTGTTAAGAGTTCTTACATTAAATTCTCTGTCTCTGACATACACACACACACAAACATATATATATATATATATATATATATATATATATATGATAGATATACTATATATATATATATATAAGATTTCAGGAGGTTCCATGATACACTCTCAGTAACAGGCCATGATTTATTATACAAAAAACGTTTCGCACGCAAAACACGGTGCATCATCAGTCTGTGAAGAAATAAAAACAATTACATTATATTTCTACATAAAAGGAATTCATCAAAAATTAAAATTGACATTAAAAAACTGTAAAAAAGCATTATTAAAAAACAGTAAGAAACAAAAGAGAGAGACTACTAAAACACCAACCATCTCTAGTAAGGAAAGAAGAGGGAATGACAAAAACCGAGGTCCCAGTCAAGACGAAAACTATGCCAGATATAAAGTTGAAGACGAGGTGTTATTGTTGAGTGAAGGAACCAGCCTTTTTATGAGTAACGACTCTAAGGTGGTTAAGTGATCTGGGTCCTTCGTATAGCCAATTATGGAGAAGTGCTGCTTCAAGATCTCTATTTTACAAAGAGCAGCATGATTTCTAATATTGGAAAATTCAGGTTGCTTAATTCTTTGACCTGTGCGAAAGCTGAAACCCTTATGGCTGCAATATCTCACTTGCAGTAACCTTCGAGTCGATCCAATGTAAGAGCCCGGACATCCAGGGCATGTGAATTTATAAACAACATTCGATCTCATGAAGGACTGCAAGCGATCTTTGAAATTAAAAAATGAACCTATTTTACAACGGATTATTCGAAATAAGTTTAAGTTGAAGACATGGAATTTCCTGTTCGATGATTTAGTAAGTCTAAGTGAGAACTTGGTATCAGGACACATACGGGACAGAAGCAAAACACAGTTTCTTTGGAACATCAAAATTAGCTATAGGTGGTTGGAAAAATTTGGTTAGTAATTTATTAATGATTCTATGAACTATATCTCTATATCCTTACTAGAGATGGTTGGTGTTTTAGTAGTCTCTCTCTTTTGTTTCTTACTGTTTTTTAATAATGCTTTTTTACAGTTTTTTAATGTCAATTTTAATTTTTGATGAATTCCTTTTATGTAGAAATATAATGTAATTGTTTTTATTTCTTCACAGACTGATGATGCACCGTGTTTTGCGTGCGAAACGTTTTTTGTATAATAAATCATGGCCTGTTACTGAGAGTGTATCATGGAACCTCCTGAAATCTTCCTATATTGCCGTCTGCAGATACTATATATATATATATATATATATAATATATATATATATATATATATATGTGTGTGTGTGTGTGTGTGTGTGTGTGTGTGTATGTATGTATGTATGTATAACTGAATCACGAAAGTTTGGAACGTGATAAATCCATAAATAAAGGTATAAGACACGAGGGAAAATAAACAATGGAGTCTCTGCAAGATCTTTCGACGTTCAAACGTCCTTTACTTACCAGGGGTGGGCTTATACCTTTATATGTATATATATATATATATATATATATATTAATATAGATATATATATCTATATATATATATAATGTATAATATATATATCATAATATATATACTAGAATAAATATATATATATATTATATAATATATATATTATATATAATATATATTTATATATATTATAATAATATAGAAGAATATACATGGTCGAGGGGGTTTCATATCGATTCTAATTACGAAAACACCGAGATCGACAGTGATTTGTAATGGTCAGAATCGATATAAACTTATAGTCTCGCTGTTGGGCGACTCGATAACGTCACTGTCCGTTCTGATGTCGTTTCCCATGGGGGGACGAAATTATTATCAAACTTAAAAAATTCCCCTTCGGTACATATATGAAAATATATCAATCGAGGTAGAAGTGAATTAGATATTAAAAGATATTTTGTAGCTCGAATCATTTATATGAATCACGATATATATATATATATATATATATATATATATATATATATATATATATATGTGTGTGTGTGTGTGTGTGTGTGTGTATACACTCTACGTCACTCGCTATTTCACCCTCCCCAAATGAAAACTAATGTACCTTAAACTAAAGGTGCGAGGCAACTTCATTATGCACTCGTCTAGTTAAACGTGGACAATCAAATCAATAATAAAAAAGCTAATTAAATACGCGCAAAAAAAGATAAGAATTATTTTGTACTAAATCATTACGTTCAAGGTCTAATTTGCATGATGCCGATATGTCAAAAGTTGCAATTTCGTAAACGGTCGAAATGATTCACAACAACGGAATTCCACATAATGTAAAGAAAAAAATTATAGATAACATGAAACAGCCATAGAATTCCACATTTTGTAAATTGAAAAAAATATTTATACACAGGAAAAGAAAATATTTATAGATACATGAAAAAGTCATTGAATTCCATATTCTGAAGAATTGAAAAAAATATTGATGCACAGAAAAAAGAAAAAAAATATTTATAAATAACATGAAAAAGCCATAGAATTCCACATTTTGTAGAATTAAAAAAAACTGATTCACAGATAACGTGTTAATGGGTTCGCCACGAAGCTTCAAACCTCATCAATATATATATATATATATATATATATATACTATATATATATATATATATCTATATATATATATATATATATATATATATATATGATATATATATTTTATATATATAATATATATTCATATTATATATAATATATATTTATATTTATATTAATAAAATTATCTACGGAGCCTATATCCTTTTAAAACCACATGCATTGCAAGCTCTGCCTGCCTGCCTCATGAATATCACAAAAGCGAGTTTTATATAAAAATATATCTAACCTCACAGGCAAGAAGAAGAAGAAGAGAGGGCAGGCTGGGGGCAAACGTGTCCGGGCGGTAATGGTATTCATCATTGATCTGTTTGCCCAGGGTATCTCCTAAGACCCTTTCAATAGGAGAACGTTTTTGCATGCAGATTGAAAATAAACAATCACTCGTCCGCCCAAATACAAATTCTGGGAAATAAACCCGTTAACAGAAGTCCTGCTGCTTTGGTGATTGGGAATTAATTTGCTGTCGTAATAAATTTAGAGGATTCAGTTCTATCTCTATTTACAATATATTATTTTTAGACCAAACCAGTAATATATAAAACCCTTTACCATATATTTGATAATTAGAATTCTCTACAGTCATGAGAGTTCATTTTCGATATATTTTTCGCTATAGAAAAACTACAATAAATAATGCCCTCTTATTATCATCTAGGGGTATATGATAAAAGAATGGGTTGATTTATCTGAGTTTTTTGGGAAGAATTATCGTACGTTTTTTGGGTTGATTTATCGGAGATTTTATATTTGATTTATAGTAGTGTTTTGGGTTGATTTATCTGAGTTTTTTGGGCTGATTTATTGCAGTTCTTTGGTGTTGAATTATCGTAGTTTTATATTTGATGTATCGTAGTTTTTCATTTGATTTATCGTAGTGTTTTGGGTTGATTTATCGTAGTTTTTATTTGATTTATCGTAGTTTTTCATTTGATTTATCGTTGTGTTCTGGGTTGATTTATCGTAGTTTCTTTCGGTTGATTTATTGTAGTTTTTTTGGGTTAATTTATCGTAGTTTTTACGGTTGTTTTATCGTAGCTTTTCTGGTGTTGATTTATCGTAGTTTTTTTGCGGTTGTTTTATCGTAGTTTTTTTGGTGTTGATTTATCGTAGTCTTTTTGCGTTTGTATTATCGTAGTTTTCTTGGTGTTGATTTATAGTAGATTTTTTGCGGTTTTATCGTAGTTTTTGATTGATTTATCGTTAGTTTTTTATTGGATTTATCGTAGTTTTTTGGTTTGATTTATCGTAGTTTTTTGGGTTGATTTATCGTAGTTTTTTGGTTGATTATCGTAGTTTTTTGGGTTGATTTATCTTAGTTTTTATACGAAAAATACACTGGAAACGAACTCCAAAGATTGAAGAGAATGCTTATTCTCGAATATATCTTATATATATTTATTATTTTTGTAAATAATAAATACAATAAAAAGGAAGATACAGCACAAAAGTAAATACTAAAGGATAGTTTAACTTGAAGAGAGAGAAAACAATAGTGCAAGCAGAAGGCAGAGAGATAAACGGACAGGCAGTGACAGATTGAGAGAGAGAGAGAGAGAGAGAGAGAGAGAGAGAGAGAGAGAGAGAGAGAGATCATAAGTTGTTTCAGGGTTTTCCCGATACAAAAAAATTTTTTTTGGCATTCATGGGAAGAGTGCCGTGAAGGATAGTGCCAGTCACAGACCAAATCTATTTTCGTTTCTCCAAAGGAAAACGACGGAAAAGGCAGATATCATGGAATTCCCCCCCTTTTCCATTGTCTATGGACTTGTGGCTGTCGGGTGGAAGATGGAAAAAAAAAATGGCATGAATATCTGCAATCCCAGGCCTGCAACTATTTTCTTATATTTACTAATATAGACGAGAAAGCACAAAATAGGGAAATAAATAGAAATAAATCACGTAGCCTTCATAATTCATAATTAACTTAGGCATGAATGGGAAATTCCTTTTTTTTTTTATAT
This sequence comes from Macrobrachium nipponense, assembly GCF_015104395.2. Classification (NCBI taxonomy): domain Eukaryota; kingdom Metazoa; phylum Arthropoda; class Malacostraca; order Decapoda; family Palaemonidae; genus Macrobrachium; species Macrobrachium nipponense. Next base: position 11,529,800 of record NC_087202.1, read on the forward strand.
CTGTGATGAGCACTGACTCATTCCAAAGCCTCCAGATATGGCAGGAATACTACCCATCTCGTTAGAACTGATGAATCAACAGTTCTCTACCTCGACTATCATTTCCTCATAGCAAATATTCCAAAATTTTGAAATTATATAGTTTTTCCCTGGAAGATGCATGGAAGATGCAAAGACAAATTGAAGACCACAAATTCCCACGAGCGACTTCCAAACACATAATGTCATAGTCCTTGCTATAGGAAAGTTGACTTGAGCTGGATATAGAATTTAGGCCAACGGCCAAACACTGGGACCTATGAGGTCATTCAGCGCTGCAATAGAAATTGACAGTAAACGGATTGCATGGTGTAACAGGTGGAAAACCTCAAAGCAGTTGCACTATGAATCAATTGTTAGGAGAGGGTGGACAGTAAGATGGAAGAAAGAGAATTTGAAAGGAGGTGCAGTAAAAGGAATGAAAGGGGTTGCAGCTATGGACAGAAGGCACACTGCAATGAACCTTAAGCAATGCCTATAGTGCACCGCGTGAGGTCCACTGACGTCACTAGCCCCCTACGGAAACTATAGGAAAGTGAAATGTGGAGAATATTATTATCCTCGTGCAATGATTAGGATTAAAACATATGACTATGAAAATGAAACGTAGAGAATTTGATTCACATAAGACTATGCGAATCAAATATCCCCGTATGTGGACCTCACTTGAGAGCCTGTTAAAAGGTAACTATTTTTCAATGTGAAATCTCTGTATAATCAACACAATGAAGGCAAATGCTATGAAGTAAAAGTGAAACAATGGAGTGGTTGCTAGGCCTTTCTAAAGCTTATCTGATTATATCACTTTCATATCTACGCCATAATCGATATTCTACATCATACGAATCCACTCGACCAGTTCAAGCTTAAATTATCTTACTACTGGCTTCTAAATAGGCAGGTCAAATGAAAGCACCGTTTCCAAAGATCTGTAACACAACCAACTACGACAGAAATCATCCCAACTCGATTTGTTTCTCTCCTAAGTTCAAAGTCCCGACACGGAAATTAAATTTAAAGGTATAAGCAAGAAAGGAAAATGAAATAGGAGACGAACGAATGAGGTTTAAATGCAGAGAGACCAAAAGAAAGGCAGGAAAATTTCAATAAAGTGAAATTGGAACCAGGAAGATTTTTATTTCGAAGCTTTCCGATGGAGGAAGAAAAAAGCAGCCGCCACAGATCCGTGAAATCTGAGGGTAACAGACTTGTAATAAAGGACGCAGTGTCCTACAAGGACGTTTTCCGGTGTCCTTTGGTATCTTAGAAGAATTAGATTAAGCCTTAAGGTGAGTTTACACTAGGCTTCACCCCATGCTGCACCAACTCCGCCCAAATTCTTGTTAGCCGCGCCTACTGGACTGCTCATCGGAGTGTATTAGTGGTGTGGCGTGACTCTTGATGATCAGTCCTGCAGGCGGGGCTAACAAGAATTTGGGAGGAGTTGGTGATGAGTCTTACGTGTGAAGCGTGGGGTGAAGCCTAGTGTAAACTCACTTTTATGATGGCACGGGTTCTTGCTTTACACCAGCCCGTAACTGTTAATTGAACATCTGTACCTGTGTTTGGCATCTTGCCGCCAATACTTGGAGAGAAGAGTCAATAAACTGATTTAGGTCTTCCCATTAATTAACACTCACAATTTACCAATCCTTACTAGCATATTCATCTGCTGCTTCATATAAGTGACTTGCTCTTGTTTTTTTAACTATTATGTCATTGATGTTTACCCTATAGTATTCTTTTCCAAAGGATAAGTCATATGAATACAGAAATTATGTATGATAAATTCGTAAAGTAACTAAGTCTACGGGCATAATGAGCCCCGTTTCAGGGAATCCTTTCTCACCTCCACCCCCCTCGGAGGGAGGGGGGGAGGGAGGTAAGATGAAAACCCATTATAAACCATCTTAGGGGTCCCCACTATAACCCTGCCAAGTTTCATACCCATCGGACCAGCCGTTTGGAAGTGATTGAATGGCAGATAGACGGACGGACAGACATAACGCCCATTACAGTATAGTAAGATAAGAAATTAGCTTGTGTATACCCTGAAGTCATACTTGAAAGACCGGGATTCAGTCGCGTGGTGAGCCAGGAATTTATTTCTGTGAGATATTCCCAATATATATATGTAATAAAAGGAGCCCCATAAAAATGCCAAAATATAGAAAGTAAGGACTATATTTCAGAGACTGCTGCTGTCTCTCTCTTCAGGTAGGTAATGAATGAGAAAAGTTACCTACCTAACAAGAGAGACAGTAGCAGTCTCTGAAATATAGTACTTACATTCTATATTTTGGCGTTTTTATGGACTCCTTTCATTAGACGGAATTCTGTTGTAACAGAACATTTTTACCTGTTATATATATATATATATATATATATATATATATATATATTATCACATATATATCTATATATATATTATATATATATATATATATATTATATATATATATATATATATATATATATATCTTACAGGTATGAATTGATGTTAGTGAATTATATATACTGTATCAGCTGCTCTTGCTTGGAGACAGAGAGCGCTGTAGAGACCGAGCCTTCTTTATTGAAGGAATCTGATGCATGTGCTATTTAGGCTGGCAGTGGGGCTGGGTACTGTTGCCACGGGCGGTTTAGAGGCGTGGCCCCTGGGTATGTACACCCAGTTTACAAAAGCGGTGTCGCCCCGCCAGGCCTGGCTCGGTGAGATCATGCCCTTCTTGCCCTGAAAGTGGCCCACGTTCAAACAACCAGTACATAGTTAGATTGGTTCGAAAGGGAGGAGGAGGGAAATTACGGTAATCACGCAAAGGAATGCAATATTGAATGAAATATATATGGAAAGGGAGAGCGAGAGAGAGAGAGAGAGAGAGAGAGTTTTTATTCCTGGTTAGTTTTCGATCTGACGGATATACTTGAGACCTTTTGCTTTAAGAAAAATGTTATCATATATTTTTTGGCAAATAATTATTATGAAATCTTATCACATCGTATTGTTTTTAATCGTTATATCATTGTCTATATAACAATGCCTTAAATATTGTTGGAACTGACTATTCATATTAATATTATTCAGACGAAAATATCCTTTTTAATTATCCTATAAGCAGCTTTCTCTCTCTCTCTCTCTCTCTCTCTCTCTCTCTCTCTCTCTCTCTCTCATTCTGTCCTCCGTCTTATATCGCCTGGATTGACTTAAATAACGGTAGATGTTTGATATGTTATTTGGATGTGGCCAAGGATCACAAAACCGTAAATGGCCACTCTACTAACTTGTGCTAGGCTGTATCTATTTTTGCCCTAGATTGACTTCCCTATAATTCCCAGTATTACCAATAATATACGAATTTGGTCACAAAGACGTTACACCAGGTTTTGTAGCCGTGGGTTGTATAATCATCAAAGCATCAATTTTGCAAGGATATTATTTTATTAATTAATGTATGCTAAGAACACATTACTGGATATGATAATCTAGTACTACAGGATTTGTATTTATGGCAAAACTTAGTTGAGTTACCAGTATTTGACTGTGATGGGCCACTTGGCTCCACCCTTCACAACCATCTAGGGTACTTATAGAAAGTATTTCAATTTGCTGTATTTCTTAGATTATAGAATATTTATTATATTATTTCCGAAATTCTTTGTCAAAATAAATTATGTGAAATGAAATGCAGTAAAATGTGTGCATCGGAGCATTATATAATGATGGTGGGGTATAAAGTATGTAGGTGTTGCAAAACCGTATACTATTAACATAATATTTAGTGTCTCAAATCATTTGGTGTTAGTTTTTACAACTGGGCAGATTGGTCACGCCTTAGCTAACCACCCCCCCCTTACCGCCAATCCCCCAACCACAACCCCACCCTCCGGCCCACCCACCCTTGTTCACTCACTCTGCCTTTATTCGTGGCTTCTGCGGCTAATGTCCGACACACCTTGTTGGTGTTCCCCCTCTAAGCTATTCAAGAAACCCACCACTTTCGATATCTCCTGTTCATTAGTCTTTTACATAGCCATGTTTTTATTTTTTGTAATGAAGTATTGTAAACATTTGGAAAATAAATGTCATCTGAGTATTATTTTACCTGCCAAAAAACATCCATCAGAACAATCTCATAATAACTGTAAGACATTGAAATCCCGAACATGAGGTGCGAGGATAGAAGGATATTTATAACAAGGTGGGGGTTCCGAGGGATGAGGGGGTTATGGGGGGAGGGGGGGGGGGGTGGGGGGGGGGGGGGGGGACAGGTGATGTTGGGTGGCTTTAATTCAAGTCACCATCTCATGTGAATTTCAGTCCTTTTAACTTTCAAAACATTGACAAGCATTTTTCTTTGTTATAACGATCACAGTTTCGGAATTCGCCTTCATATGACACTGTATATGCAATAAATAAATATCTAATGGCCACGACCCACGATAAATATTTCATGTTAGTCTATATATATATATCTATACATATCAACAAAACTACCTGAGAATCTTTACAATATTTTATTGACAAATTTCTGTGGAATGGAATATGAGACTTAGTGCTAAAGGCAACCTCTGGGGCTCATGAGGTAATCAGCTTTGAATGGAAATTGAGAGTAAAAATGTTTTAAAGGTGTAGAAGAGGAGAAAAACCTCAAAGCAGTTGCATTATGAAACAATTGTTAGGAGAGGGTGGAAAGTAAGATGGAAGAGAGAGATTATGAGCGGAGGTACAGTAAAAGGAATTAAAGGGGTTGCAGCTGGGGGCCAAAGGGATGCTGCAAAGAACTTCTGTGTTTACTTTGTGATCTCCTTAAGTACATCTCTCTAGAATTAACAAAATGGTACAGGTTACTTGTTAGTTATCATAATAAACATCCATGCATTAATTGGCTAAATAATCCGCAAAGATCTTGCATTTGTTTTGTAGAAAGTAAAGTTGAAGAGGGCATTTACTAAGGTTCTTTACAGCGTCCCTGTGGCCCCTAGCTAGAACCCCTTCCATTCCTTTTATGTACCTCCGTTCATATACTCTTTCTTCTATCTTACTGTCCATCCTTTCCTTACAGTTGCTTCATATTGCAGCCATGAGGTTTTCCTCCCCTATTACACATTTCAAACCTTGTTTCTTTCAATATCCCTTTCAGAACCGAATGACCTCATAGGTCCCAGCTCCTGGCCTTTGGCATGAATTTTATGTTCCATTGTGAGTTACTCAATAGTTAGCTTTGTAATTTTTTAATCAATGTATCTCGTGTTGAATTTTCCTGCGGCCATACGACGTGATAGTTCTGTCTCTCCCTGTGGTAATGAATGAGGAGTTTGGGAGTTCTAATTATAATCATCGTTGTCTCTGTTGAATGTAATTTATTTAACTTTGCAACGCGAAAGTAAATGGGAATGCTGTTGCAGGGAGGCAGTAGATAGCATCAACGAGTACCATGACACCTTGCATCTCCTTCACTTTGTAATTAAAAGAAAGGAACTTTCTTTTTAAGAAAGCACTTTCGTGGAGTAACCATAATCGTTTTTCCTCCATCCACACCTTTCTGAGGTACTCTCTCTCTCATCTTCCACCCACACTCCTTAGAATATTTCCTTTCTCTCTCTCTCTCTCTCTCTCTCCTCTCTCTCTCTCTCGTGTTCTCCTCTCTCTCTTTAAGGCACAAAGAAAGAAGCTTACAAGGATAAAAATATTGAATTCAAGAGAGCTGTTGGCAGAAGAGCGATAGCAGCCAGAAAATACGAATGTCCCCAATAGGAATCAACGCAACGAATAGATTTGCTGTGCTCTTTGAAACAAAAGAGGAAACTATCTTAACTGGAAACTCGTTAGTAAAGATCAGGGGTTAACTTTTATGGCCCAAAAATAGCAGTAAGAGAAAAAAGTTAATTTTTACCCAGGTGCAGGAGCAAAGGAGATAGCCGAGGCAGTGAAAAAATCAAGGTAAATAATAGAAAAAGTTTCATCATATATGGTGCAGGGAGGGGGAAATGACTTGTTTCTAAAAGATGGAAGAACTGGCCTGACAAAAGGTCTTGTAGCCAAACCTGACGAATGGTATAGAGAACATCCGTGAGAAAACTGAAAAGGGCATTCTAACAGGACATCTGCCCAAAAACCAATGTAAGCCACTACTCCCTTAGCAAGGCAATTGGAATCAGTGACAGAATGGAGTTAATATCATTTATTTCAGTAGAAATTTATGTCATCAGGAAAGTTTCTCGCCATGAACAATTCCCTAACTTAAATACTAAAGATTGCTATAAACTGATAAGGCAAGAAAATCACCAAAAACTGAAGAGCGTTATCCACTTTTGGAACGGAAATGGGTATGGGAGAGCATAAACAAACCTTTCATTAGTGGACACAGATTTCCGTGTCGAAAAATGATGATAATGGTTGCAGGCCATAATATAGCATGTGAGTATATGGTCTTTAATGGTATTAAAAGTTTTCGAAACCTCGTACTAGGTTTACTTGACTGAAGATGAACCTAGTACAAGGTTGGAAAGCTTTTAATATCCATTAAAGACAATAATACTCACATGCTTATATTATTGTGGACTTGGAACCAAACCTTTCATTGGTATCGTGGAAGGTTAATTTGTCTTTGAATATGCACACGGAACCTTGATTAAAATTGTTAGATATCAGAAACAGTGATAAATGCAATCATTGTGAGGAGGTTGAATACACATTGCATAATTTTTTTTATTTTTGTAGTCACGTAAAAACAACATTGAAGTAAGTGACAATTTTCTGAAAATAATAATGCTCTGTTTCAATTATAGGACGAAAAAGGATTATAATAGCGCCACTGTATTAATTGTAGGGTACTATTTATATGCTGTTTGGGTCAGTAAAAAGAAACATGACACAAAAGAGGAAACAGATGCCTTGTTAAGAGCAAGTTTTGTTACGATATGTGGGTATTAAAAAAACAATGACAAAGAAGAAATAGGTAACACTTTCACAAGAAGAGTTTCATTAGTTACTGTTTTTTGAGTAGCCGGTACAAATTTTTAGGTAATAGTACAGTTATTACGGCGTTCAGGAAAAAATTATTCAAAGCCTAGTGTTCCGTAACATATATTTGCTACTTAAATATGCAATGTAAATATTGTGAAATAACTATAAACTTGCATTTATGTATTTTTTTTATATTAATTAAAAAAAATGAACATCATAGTATTCTTTTGAAGCTTGAATTTCAAGTCAGTGGCCCCCGTGGGATTATTCCGCATGAACAGGTTCATCTTTTCAATAATAATAATAATAATAATAATAATAATAATAATAATAATATAATAATAATAATAATAATAATAATAAAAATAATAATAATAAGCATGTTCATCATCATTATCATCATCATCATCATTATGGTAAATAATTGAGAAATCTTAATGAAAGGTGAAATTTGGCGTGAATAAACTTTAAATAAATTAAAATGGACAAAAAAAAAAAGAGAGAAAAAAAGAGAGGGAATTAGCGTATGGATAGGTTGATTGAAATTCTGGACTTGGGAAAGTAAACTTACGAATCCGAGGGATTCCATCGACGACAAGACCTGGATTTTTCTTAAGATCCTTCAGAAGGACTCACAGCAGCAGCAGCCGCTGCTGCGGCGTCTCCAGAGCAGGCAGAGACTTCTCAACAAAAAATGAAGAAAAAGTGCACAAGAAATCCTTCGTAGCAGAGACAGGAAACGGAGGCGCTCTTCGGAGCCTCCGGATCCCGAATCATGTGCCGTGGCAGTTTTAAAATCCAGGCATAGAGGAAGCAGATGTCAAGGTTAACATTAATCACTATGTTTCAGCTATACAGCAGTTTACTTGTGGTATTAGGAGTTGTGGCAGGCGACTTGACCGCTTGGACTATTAATGATTTGGTTGATTTCCTTTGTTATCAAGGAGTCGACGGCGGTTTACGAGTACATGATACTCTTGTTGCTGCTGTTGACTCTTTTGAACCGGAAATCATTGACTCTTTTGAACCGGAAATTGTTGCAGAATCTAAACAGCTTGATGACGCCAGCCTTTCGCCTTTGCCATCTTCGGATGGGCCTTGTTGGCAGGCTTGGCTTTTGCTGTTTGCTGGAAATTTCGGAAATTATGGACGCAAAGTTCATGATTTGGATGAAAATCTGGAAACTGATGACTTTAAACCGGACTACAATCTACAGATGGACGACCTGGAAGAAGACGACAGCGAGGATGAACTGGAACAAGAAGACAGCGAGGACGGACCTGGAAGAAGACAACAGCGAGGATGACCAAGGGAACAAGAAGACAGCGATGACTACCTGGAATTAGAAGACAGTGAGGACGACCTGGAAGAAGACGACAGCGAGGATGACCTGGAACAAGATGACAGCGAGGACTACCTGGAATTAGAAGACAGTCAGGACGACCTGGAAATAGATATAGATGAAGTGTCTAGACTAGAAAATCGTCTAGAACTTGACAATGACCTGAAAAATGGATAAGTGCGAATCGTCTAGACTGGAAGATCTTTTAGAACAGGAAGAACCGGAAGAAATGCTAAAATGTGAAGATACTGAAGATGAACTGGAAAGCGAAATGATCGAAGTATCTCGGCCAGAGGAGAGCTTAGAACTGGATGAACTGACAGGTACTGGAAGATGGCCGTCCAGAAACTTGTTGAAAACCCGAACAGCTTGATGACGCCAGCCTTTGCCTTTGCATTCCCGTTTTGGCCTTGTTGGTAGGCTTGGCCTTTGCTGTGTGCTGGAATGACAACAGTCATGGAAACCATCATCAGGAACTGGAAAGACCATCTGGAAGGCGAAAGAGCCGAAAAAATATAGACTGGAAGAGACCTTAGAACTGAATCTAGAAAAGCAGAGATTGACAGAAGAACTGGCAGAGAGTCGGTTTGCTGCAGATGAAATGGAACGTCTATGGAAGGAGGCGAGGAGGAGATTGCTTGGCTCAAGAATCAAATGGCAAAAAAGGGACCTCTTGCTAAGAAAAGAATGCTGACCAAGAAGCAGTTATGAAGAGTGAAATTGCAAAGTTGCATCATCAAAATGAAGAAGTCATGGCTGAACACCAGCACTTGGATGATGACCTAAAACGGTCTGTATACGAAGGAGAGAGGATGCAGAAATTAAATAACGATTCTTATGGAGGAATTAGAGTTTCTGGAGAAGAAATGCGAGGAGGAAAGGATAATAGCAAGTCTCATCCGAGGAGAACTAGAGCTGAAGGAAGAGGAAAATAGACTCAAAGCGAGATCATCGAAGCAGAACTACAAGTGATGAAGAACTGGGTCTCAGAATTAGGAGGACAGAATGCGAGATTGGCTGAGGAGTTAGAAGAAGTGGAAATGGAATTGACTTCAGTGAAGAAGGAGCTAGGAAATGAGAAGAGGAAGACCCAAATTTTGACTGAGAAGTCCAGGTCATGAGGAAGTGGGTCACAGAGTTAGGAGGGGGAGAATTCCAGGCTCCAGGAAGAGGCAGACGAAAAACTGCCTGGAAATATCTACACTGAAGAAATCATTAGTGAAGGAGAAAGAGCAAAACAGCTTTTTACAGGATGCTCTCCATTATAGGAGGAGACTGAAGCTTGTTTGAGGCAGAACAGAAGAGAAGGAGAGATGGAGAATTCCCTCAGAGTCTTAAAAGAAGAGCTCGACAACAGGGACCTCCAAATAGAAAGATTCTTAATTGAGGAAAGAAACTAATATATCTGAAAAAGAGGACCTAGAAGAGAAGCTATCATCGCTCTTAATCACGGGAATGAACTGAAACAGCTTGCTGGAGGAAGCAGATGAGAAGGCCAAAAAAATTGCTAATGAATTAGAGGAAGAGGATCCAGAAAAAGGGGAGACCCAAATACACCATTTGTTAGGCCAAGGAGAAAGATCAAGGAAGAACTGCAGCAACTTGGAAAAGAATGTGAAAGGTTGACAGAAAAGTGCAGGATACAGGAGGAACATGAGGTGAGGCAAGAACAACGGTTTCAGAGAGTGTCTAAGGAGCCAGGAAGAGGCTTTGAGGCAACAGGATAAATACCTGTTGATGACACTTCTCCATGGGACAGCTCAGAGGAATTTCCACCTGCAACACATTACACAGGATGGAAATGAAGTTGTGGATGAAACCAGGGAAATGGAGAAGGAAGATGAAGGACAAGAAGAGGACCTGTCTGACCTCTTGCAAATGAGGAAGGAGACCCAGCACAGGAACTACTGTGAAGCCCAACTTGAGAGGACCAACTACGGGCGGCAGTGGGAGGTCCTAACGCAGACTTTGAAGGATCTCGTGCATGGAGATGAGAGAATGGCAGAATCGACGAACGAAGGTCTTAATAAGCACTGTGGAGTTTACAGTGAGTCTCCAGATAAAAAAGAGGAGACTTGATCAGCGGAACTGGGCACAGAAGATGTCTCGATGGCCAAGTCCGAGGCACCAGTTCCGAGAGGCAGGCGAAAAGAGGCAAATCTTGATGCCTTCGCCCTTCTACAGCAGGAGGGGAGGTGATCCCAGTGAACTCCCCCTAAAAAAAAAGGTCAAAACAAAAGGGCCAACGTGAGCGAGTCACAGACTGGCCCGGCGACCGTGAGGCTGAGAGCCACATCTTCAGCAGCGTGAGAGGGACTTCCCCCCTACACCTTCGAACCCCCCCCCGGGCCTCCCCCAGGCCCATCCCCCACCCACCGAAGGTGTTTCATGGTGGTTCCTCTTATGCTGCTTTGGGTGTGATTTTAGCCCCAACAGTCATCAGGCCATCTGCGGCTCAATCGTTTTGGCCCTTTTGCCTCAGTCAGGAGGAGCTCTGCAACTGAGCTTTGACTGAATGACCCAATTCATTTTCCTGCTGTGGAAAACCCACATTTTAACCTAGCCTCTGAGGGTGGGTGGGCAAGCCAGCCCATCCCAGAGCCGGTCCCAAGCCCGGAAAAATAGGGAGGGTTGGAATCATCCATAAAATGTCTGCTAAAATGAGAGAGAGAGAGAGAGAGAGAGAGAGAGAGAGAGAGAGAGAGAGAGAGAGAGTAACACCTGTAGAAGAAAAATCTCTCTTTAAAATCAGGAGATACGTTTCATATAATAACTTAGTTAAATGCTACACTTACACCACAGTAGAATTAGGCCCAAAGTCTACAGTGCCACGGACCTAGCATTCACTTTCTATTCCTTGGAATTTATTTGATGTTATTTAAGAATAATTTCCAGGGAATAGAAGGTGAATGCTAGGTGTATGGCACTGTAGACTGGGCCTAATTCTACAGTTGCTGTAAGTGTAGCATTTAACTAAATTTATATATTAAACTTATCTCCCAGTTTTAAGAGAGATTTTCTTCTACTGGTTTTACTTTACAAATCTCTCTCTCTCTCTCTCTCTCTCTCTCTCTCTTTTCTTTGATATGTCATTTCTCTCTCCTCACCTATTCCTCTAAATATGGAGGTGTTTCAGATCCATTGCCACTATGAAATACATGTCAGATAGTCAATTCTTGGGTATAATAAAATTATTAGCTAAAGGTGAGTTTACACTAGACTTCCCCCACGCTGCATGGTGACTCATCACCAACTCATCAAGAGTCCCGCCACACCACTAAGTCACCCTAATGAGTAGTCCAGTAGGCGGGGTTAACAGAATTTGGAAGGAGTTGGTGATGAGTCTTTCACATGCAGCATGGGGTGAAGCCTAGTGTAAACTCACCTTTAGCTAATAACTTTATTATACCCAAGAATTGACTATCTGACATGTATTTCATAGTGGCAATGGATCTGAAAACACCTCCATATTTTAGAGGGAAAAGGTGAGGAGAGAGAAAATGAGACACATCAAAGAAGAGAGAGAGAGAGAGAGAGAGAGAGAGAGAGAGAGAGAGAGAGAGAGAGAGAGAGAGATTTGAAAAGTAAAACCAGTAGAAGAAAAATCTCTCTTTAAAACTAGGAGATAAGTTTAATATATAAATTTAGTTAAATGCTACACTTACAGCAACTGTAGAATTAGGCCCAGTCTATAGTGCACCTAGCCATCCACCTTCTATTCTCTGGAAAATTATTCTTCTTAAATAACGTATCAAATAATTTCAAGGAATAGAAAGTGAATGGTAGGTCCGTGGCACTGTAGACTTTGGCCTAATTCTACAGTTGCTGTAAGTGTATCATTTAACTAAATTTATATTAAACTTACTCTCCTACTTTTAAAGAGAGATTTTTCTTCTACGGTTTTACTTTACAAATCTCTCTCTCTCTCTCTTTCTCTCGTTTCTTTAATGTGTCTCATTTCTCTCTCCCACCTTTTCCTCTAAATATGGAGGTGTTCAGCTCCATTGCCTACTACTAAATACATGTCAGATGGTCAATTCTTGTGTATAGTAAAATTATTAGCTAAAGGTGAGTTTACACTAGGCTTCATCCCACCCTGCATGCGTAAGACTCGTCACCAATTCCTCCCAAATTCTTGTTAGCCCCGCCTACTGGACTGCTCATCAAGAGTCACGCCACACCACTAAGTCACCCTAATGAGTAGTCCAGTAGGCGGGGCTAACAAGAATTTGGGAGGAGTTGGTGATGAGTCCTACACATGCAGTGTGCAGTGAAGCCTAGTGTAAACTCACCCTTAGACTGGTCTAAAGCCTTTGATATGGTTAATATGGATTTTGTTATTAAACTAATGCAGAAATTTGGTTTACCAGATGAATTTGTGGATCTATTTCGAGTTTGTATAATGATTGTAAAAGTCATAATTTTGTAAATGGGTTTATTGGTTTGCCCATTGTATTAAAAGAAAAGATGATGAGAGAGAGAGAGAGAGGAGAGAGAGAAGAGAGAGAGAGGAGAGAGAAACCGAGAGAGAGAGAGATCCATCAGTTTGGACGTTGAGTCGTTGTTCACTAACGTCCCTGTTTCTCAGACAATGAGATAATTTTGGATAAAGTTTTTAGTAACGATGAGACTTTCTGTAGTTTTAATAAGGCAACTTTTTAAAAACGTTTTTGGAACTTGCTGTGCAAGATGCCACCTTTGTTTTTAATGGGCAGCTCTTCTGTAGGAAGAGGGGGTTGGGGGCATGGTTTCTCCTTTGGGACCGCCGTTGTTTGCCAATTTTTTTTATGGGACATTTGGAGGAGAATTTTGGCTTAATGATTGTCCTGGGAATTTTGAGCCATTTTTTTATAGAAGATATATTGAACGATACCTTTTGCCTTATTTGAAATTTTCGTGGCAATGCCAGCTTTTTTTAGATTATGTAAATGAAGCCCATCCTAACATTAAATTTGCGTTGATAAATGAGAAGGATGACACCCTGGCCCTTCCTTTTGGATATAAAAATAACTGGAGATGACCACCCTTTTCAACACAAGTGTTTTTAGAAAGAGTACCTTTACTGGGCTCGGGAAACAACTTTTTTAGCTAGCTGGTGTTTTCCGTAATTTTAAGATTAATGCAATATCTACTTTGGTTTTTAGGGCCCTTCGGTACACATCTGATTGGCTCTCCTTCCATCTTCAAGTCGAGTTTCTTTTAGAATATTTGGTAAAGAACTCGTTCCCAAAAAGCTGGGTTTTAACATTATTAGTAAATTGCTAGCGAAGTATCTGTCAGCACCCACCTTTAATTTTAATGTACACCAGTTACACAAGCGGTGTCACCCCGCCAGCCTGGCTCTGTGAGATCATGCCCTTCTTGCCCTGAAAGTGGCCCACGTTCAACACCAGTACATAGTTAGAATGGTTCGAATTGGAGGAGGAGGGAAATTACGGTAATCAAGCAAAGAAATGCAATATTGAATGAAATATATATGGAGAGAGAGAGAGAGAGAGAGAGAGAGAGAGAGAGACCTTATCTTACAGACCTTACAGTTCGTTCGGGTGCCCCAGGTCCCTCAGTGTGAGGCACCTCTAATGTCTACCAGAGAGTTGCTAGTACATCTTCCGGTATATTTTTGCATCTTCCCAATCTTGGATGGTCTGGATGCAGTTTAGATATTTGTCGAGCTTATTCTTAAACACATCTACGCTCACGTCCTGTATATTATTCCTCAGATGAGCTGCAATGCATTGAATAGAACACTGCATTATCGATGCTGGTGCGTAGGGGATTAATGTCCGTGTGGCTTTCCTTATTTTTCCTGGTATAGCTTTGGGCACTATTAATCTACCTCTGCTTGCTCTTTTCTGATATTTTTAGTTCCATGATGTTTTCTGCTATTCCTTCTATCTGTTTCCATGCCTGAATTATCATGTAGCGTTCTCTTCTCCTTTCGAGACTATATAATTTTAAGGATTGAAGTCTTTCCCAGTAGTCAAGGGTCCTTAACTTCTTCTATTCTAGCTGTAAAGGACCTTTGTACACTCTCTATTTGTGCAATATCCTTTTGATAGTGTTGGTACCATATCATATTGCAATATTCAAGTGGACTACGAACATATGTTTTATAAAGCATAATCATGTGTTCAGCTTTTCTTGTTTTGAAGTGCCGTAACAACATTCCCATTTTTGCTTTACATTTTGCCAAAAGAATTGCTATTTGATCATTGCATAACATGTTCCTATTCATCATCACACCAAGGTCTTTAACTGCTTCCTTATTGTGATTGTCTCATTATTAGAGAGAGAGAGAGAGAGAGAGAGAGCTTTTTATTCCTTTTTATTTATTCATCTGAAGGATATACTTGAGACCTTTTTGCTTTAGAAACATGCTATCATATATTTTTTAGAAAATAATTATTATGAAATCTTATCACATCATATTGTTTTTAATCGTTATCACATTTTCTAAATAGAAATGACTTAAATATTGTTGGAACTGACTATTCATATTAATATTATGCAGACGAAAATATCCCTTTTAATTATCCTATAAGCAGCTGTATTCTCTCTCTCTCTCTCTCTCTCTCTCTCTCTCTCTCTCTCTCCTCTCTCTCTCTCTCTCTCTCTGTCCTCCGTCTTATATCGCCTGAATCGACCATTTAAATAATGGTGTTTGATATGTTATTTGGATGTGGCCAAGGATCACAAAACCGTAAATGGCTACTCTATCCAACCAACTTGTGCTAGGCTGTGTCTATTTTTGCCCTAGATTGACTTTCCCTATAATTACCTGTATTAACCAATACTATACAAATCTGGTCACAAGATGTTACAAACCATGTTTTGTAGCCGTGGGTGGTATAAGTCATCAAAGCATCAATTTTGCAAGGATGTTATTTTATTAATTAATCTATGCTAAGAACACGTTACTGGATATGCTAATCTAGTACTACAGGATCTTGTATTTATGGCATAACTTAATTAAGTTACCAGTATTTGAGTGTGATGTGATGGGCCACTTGGCTCCACCCCTCACAACCATCTAGGCTACTTATAGAAAGTATTTTAATTTGCTACATTTCTTATATTATAGAATATCTATTATATTCTTTCTGAAAATCTTTGTTTGTTTGTTTTTGTTTGTATGGTGTTTTCACGTTGCATGGAACTAGCGGTTATTCAGCAACGGGACTAACAGCTTTATGTGACTTCCGAACCACGTCGAGAGTGAACTTCTATCACCAGAAATACACATCTCTAACTCCTCGGACGCCAACACATACCAACTACGCCACTGAGGCCCTTGAAAATCTTTGTGAAAATAAATTATGTGAAATTAAATGCAGTAATGTGTGCATCGGTGCATTAATATAATGATGGTGGGGTAGAAAGTATGTAAGTGTTGCAAAACCGTATACTATTGACATGTTTAGTCTCTCAAATTATTTGGTGATAGTCTTCAGAACCGGGCAGATCGGTCACGTCTTAGCTATGGACGAGCTGTATAACGCCAGTGGTCTTGACAGTCGTGTTTGCAACCTTTGAGGCATATACTCAACGACTTGCCTTTGTTTGCCACCGTCATCCCTACAAAACGTTGCCATTGATAAGTATATAATACATAGATTATAGTGCACAACATTATGTTAGAACAGTAATTCCAAACGTATAGATAAACACAATGACTCCACTAACAACTTACCTAAGTGTAGATAATCGCAACTACCATAGACCTCCACAAGGCAGCAAACACGACTGTCAAGACAACTGGCGTTATACAGCTCGTCCATGGCTGTGTGTGGCACGTTACCTCGTGGGAAAAACCAGGATTCATAACGTAAATGATAGTTACAGACATTAACCAGATATAACAAAGATTATCTCAGTAACCCTATGACGCCATGTGCCAGTCGTGATGGCGACTTAGAATCATTGATATTAACTGCTATCAGTAAAGGTATTACTACCGTTACCTTATAAATGGTGATAAGCGAACCTGTTAAGACTTAAATTAAGGTCACCCAATGTCACCTGTCCCCCATCACCTTTAACCCCCACCTTGTTATAAATATCTTTCTATCCCCACACCTCCTTATGTTTGGAATTTCAATGTCTTACAGTTATTATGAGAGTGTTCTGATGGATGTTTTTTTGGAGGGTGAAATAATACTCAGATGACAGTATTTCATACGCCATTATATTGTAAAAAAATAAACCATGGCTATGTAAAAGACTAATTGGACAGGAGATATCGAAAGTGGTGGGTTTCTTGAATAGCTTGGACGGGGAACACCAACATGGTGTGTTGGACGTTAGCCGCTGAAGCCACGAAATAAAGGTGGAGTGAGTGAGCAAGCGTGAGTCAGATGGCGGGGGTGGGCGGTGGGTTGGGAGGGGCGGGGTTGGTGGTTAGCTAAGACGTGACCGATCTGACCAGGTCTAAAGACCGTCCCAAATAATTTGAGACACTAAATATGTTAATAGTGTAGTTGAACACCTGCAATAATCTATACCCCAACATCATTTATATTAATGCACCGATGCACACGTTTCACTGCGTTTCATTTCATATAATTTATTTGCACAAAGATTTTCTGAAACAATATAGTAAATATACTATAATATAAGAAATATAGCAATTAAAAACCAAAAAAAAAATACTTTCTATGAGCAGCCTAGATAGTTGTGAGGGGTGGAGCCATGTGGCCAATCACACTCAAATACTGGTAACCTAACTAAGTTATACCATAAATACAAATCCTGTAATACTAGATTAACATATCCAGTAATGTGTTCTTAGCATAAATAAAATAATACCCTTGAAAATTGATGCTTTGATGACTCGTGCAACCCACGGCTACAAAAATTTGGTGTGTAACATCTTTGTGACCAGATTCGTATATTATGGGTATTACAGGTAATTATAGTCTAGGGCAAAAATAGAAACAGCAAATCTTTCTGATTCTTGTTCACATCCAAAATAACATATCAAACATCTGCCATTATTCAAATGGTCGATCCAGGCGATATAAGACGGAGGAGGGACAGAATGAGAGAGAGGGAGAGAGAGAGAGAGAGAGAGAGAGAGAGAGAGAGAGAGAATACAGTTGCTTCAGGATAATGAAAAAGGATATTTTCGTCTGAATAATATTAATATGAATAGTTAGTTCCAACAATATGTAAGTCATTTCTATTTAGAAAATATGATAACGATTGAAAACAATATGATGTGATAAGATTTCATAATAATTTTCCAAAAAATATACGGTAACATGTTTCTTAAAGCAGAGGGTCTCATATATATCTGTCAGATTAATAAGTAAACTTATTAATCATTTTGTTCTATTTTATGTTCATCTGCTTTGGGTAATAAATAGTAATATTTTTAGTATTTATGTGAGCTTATTAGCCTAGTGACATGCTTGCAGAAAGAGGGCGCCTGCTGCCACAGGTAAGAGTTGTCATTTTGTGTAGCTTTGTCAAGAGGGGATATATATATATATATATATATATATATATATATATATATATATATATATATATATATATATATATATATATATAATTATATACATAAGATTTGTACTGCCGATGGTTGACTACCCTCCCTAGTTATGAGTTGGCAATATCATCTCCATGCTAAGACACCTTATACGCGTAGATCTTAGCCCTCAAGTCAAAAGGTCTTCCTTATCATATATCTCCTAAATGCATCTCACCTCTCAACGCATCTTACATTCTCCTTCATCTCCGCTCCAGCTCTTTACTATGCACACAGGGAGTCAGTCATTTGCATAATGACGCCAAACACTCGTGTGCCACTATCACACGAACCTTTAATTAAGATGTACTCGCCCGCACCAACATGGAACCTCTAATGAGATGGTCGGACATATGTGCACACATATTACCGCCGACGGCGCTGTCATTTACGAATTAGGGAGTTGCTACTTGTCTGTCTATCTGTCTATTTATCTATATGTTCATATGTGTCATTTCACTATACCCCAACTCTGACTGGCACTATCCTTCATGGCACTCTTCCCATGAATGCAAAAGAATTTTTTTTTTTTTTTTTTTTTTGCCAGCGAGAAAAGCCATGAAAATACTTAGATCTCTCTCTCACTTCTCTCTCTTTCTCTCTCTCTCTCTCTCTCTCTCTCTCTCTCAGATCCTAAAAACTACTGGGGCTAGAGGGCTGCAAAATGGTATGTTGATCAGCCGTATTTTGCACAAAACTAAAATACATACACCCTTTTGGGCATTATTAATTACTTAAAAAATATCTTTGTAAATTTTTAATTCACACCTAGCGGGCATCTCTCTCTCTCTCTCTCTCTCTCTCTCTCTCTCTCTCTCTCTCTCTCTCTCTCTCACAGTAAATTGTCACATGTGAAAAGCAGAATGCCTCTGCAATTTCTATTTCCATTTAAAAATAGGATAAAAGAGCGAACCTAGGATTTCCTGGACCTACGCAAGTCGGCGCGAATATGACAATCCAGAGTACTCGTGGCTAGCCTTAATGGCAGTTCAGACTTGTTTCTCTTTTCCTTACTCTATCCATTTATCTATCTATATTTTATCTATCTATTTCTGGAATATTTCCTTTTACTGAAACCAGAGCTAATATTATTCTAATCATCAGACTCTTGAAGTTTCAGTTCTGAAGTTGACAATTTCTATCGCACATTTTCAATTCGTTTTCTGTTTTTGTATATAAAGTTCTGTCAACTTTTATTACATTCAATGCAGGAAAAAACAATTATGTAAAATTGCACACTTGCAATTCGCGTTTCTCCAAAGTGCTCCGGTGCTATCAATACGAGAATCTTGCAAGAAGCGATGCAAGGAAAAAACAATTAGGTAAAATAATTGTTCTTGCCCTAAATCACAAGACGCAGAAGAAATAAGTGCAGAAAACAAATTAGAATGGGTATTCCTAAATTTTTTAACTATAATGTAGGTAAAAGTAAAAATTTATTAATCATATACATTGATCCTTTTTTTACACATTTATATATCTACTATAATAAATATCTTAAGCTTTCATATTTTCACGGGAAGACATTATCACCACTTTGATTTAATATATATATATATATATATATAATATATATATATAATATATGTATATATATATATATATATATATATATATATATATATATATATTATATATATATATATAATACTCATATTAGCATGAGTCTTGAAACTGAGAGACGAAACCACAGTTGTGTATGTTCACATAGATTTTAAAAATACGTCTCTACACAGAGAAAGCTTTAGGGAATTTGAGACTGAAAAAAAGGGGATCCGAATATATTCCCGAAAGCTCCTCTGTAAAGACTTAGTTTTAAATACATGTATATACCAGAGGTGGACAAAACAGTCCATTGCCCCAAAATCCTATTTAAACAAAAATACAAGCGCATATATATATATATATATTATATATATAATATAAAATATACAAAAATATATATATATAAATAAATAAATAAAGATATGCCACGAAGGAAAATAAACGAAGGAGTAACTGCGAGACCTTTCGACGTTTCCACGTCCTTTACAGAGCAGAACTGACATACGTAGGACAAAAAGACAAAACAAGAAGATTCGTATAACTGACAGATAGGGATTATAAAGAAATTAGTACCTAGAATCCGACACGACACACCTGGAAGAGAGTAACCTTCCCAAACAAGCATAAACAATGGGGTGCGATTAAAAGTTTAAGATAAACCATCTCAGATACAAGGTGGGGGGGGGGGGGGGACAAGACAATTAAAGAATTAAAATTTCTTTCTGCTGTTACACACTATAAAACTTGGATAAATAAATTGAATACATAAGAAAAATAGGAAAGATTTATGTATCCTTCACATATAGATATTTGTTATAATAAAGCCCACAAAAAGTTTTGTAATGTAAGTAACACGCAGAAAGAAAATTTTAAGAACATTCTCAGTTTGCCTTTTTTTTAACGGATTTGAAACCATTAAATCATTGTTAAAAGCTTTTAATGCCAACCTTGTTTTCTCCTATAATACACACTAAAAGGAATGTTAATAAAAAATAGCCCCAGAGAAAGCAACAACATAATATATAAATTTCCATGTATGGATTGTCCCTCATTTTATCTCGGACAGTCTAGCAAGGGCCTAGAAGTAAGGCTAAGCCAGCATAAATATTCTGTAAAAACTGGGCAAACATCTAATGCAATATTCATTCATTTAAGTGAAAACAACCACCGAATAAATTGGGTTGGTAGTTCAGTAATTGCAAGGTCAAGAGATGTCTTATCACGAAATCTTTTAGAATCTGCTTTAATACAACTTACTTTTCATTGTAATTTCAATGTTAGTCGTGGCCTTTTCATTTAGACCCTTGTTATATTTGTAACATGTTTAAGAATGACCTCAAAGATATAATTACAGACTTAAATAAAAATTAGTTGCCTTTGAGTTATCTTCGTTGTAATGTATGTCTAACCTGTATTGTGAATATGTATTGTGAACATGGTTTTGTTACCAAAGTTCTGAAGAGTTGTCACCTATAATTCTTTAATTGTCCTGTCCTTGTATCTGAGATGGTTATCTTAAACTTTTAATCGCACCCATTGTTTATGCTTGTTTGGGAAGGTTACTCTCTTCCAGGTGTGTCGGATTCTAGGTACTAATCTCTTCTTTATAATCCCTATCTGTCAGTTATACGAATCTTCTTGTTTTGTCTTTTGTCCCATGTATGTCAGTTCTGCTCAGTAAAGGATGTGGAAACGTCGAAAGGTCTCGCAGTTACTCCTTCGTTTATTTTTCCTTCGTGGCATATATCTTTATTTATGGATTTATCACGTTCCTAACTTTCGTGATTCAGTTATACATACATACATATAATATATGTATATATATATATATATATATATATATATATATATATATATAATATATTTACAAAACTGTGGACCTGATTCGCCAATCTTTCTCTTACACTCTCTCCGTTTATGCTTCCCGTAATAAACATTTTATATTTATTCAACCAAATACTCATAACTGTGGATGACTTACACACCTTTTATTCTTCTGCTCTTTCCGGTATATGCTTAATATAATAAATTTTTCTCTTGCTCAGGGAGTAAGCCTACAAAATACTTTGTCGCTTTCGTGCTTGTTGTTAGGGGGTAGGAAAGGTCTGTGGAAGAGCATATAAAGGTCTGAAAAAAGTGGTTCGCGTTGAGTTAAAGATACAGCAATTTTAGAATAGCACATTCATGACATTTATTAGATTGAAAATGTAAAAAAATGAATAATATGCATGTCAAAACAGTATAGAACAATCATTTCTAATAAACTAAAACCTATTTATTTTGATTTTCGTTGGTGAAACAACGCTCTATTTGACCGTGGATCTTAGCATCCCGAATAAGCTGGAGGTCGGATCACGCCTTGTTATAATTATTCAATCAATCCCTTGAAAGGCATAGGTCTAATGTCTCTTAAAGGCATAGTTCTTAAAAGGCATAGTTCCTAATGGCATTATTAAGGCGTCCTTGGCCACAGATTGTAGGGGGTATAGTGTTACTATCAATCAATATTGTGCGCATTTTCTAATATAAGAGCTAATCATAAATTTCGAAACATAAATAGCAAAAGGAATAAAAAAAATACAGAAGTACTGCGCAATCCCATTCCAGCACACTGGGATTAAGGCTAAATTCAATACGCTGGTCCCCTACTCTACGTTTGCAAATACTGTTATGGTTTTGCGTATTGTTGAAACATTCAGACGCTTAAGACGAGATTTCCGTGGAATAGGCAGTCATATGTTTCCCTATTTATATGGAAATGAGAGTTTTGCCCTGTGGATATAACAGTGCGTTTTTTTAATCTGAACAGAACTCACAATAAAAATATCAGGGATGGTGAGTTTTTGGTTTGGATAGAAATTAAAAATAAAATAAAAATCCGTATTTAGTTTGATTTTTTTTATTCATTTGATTTTTTATTTATTGGTTTTTGATTTGTTAGATGTTTTTCAAACCCTTCTCTGCCTCACAATATATTTGATTACAGATTACTATTGATTTATCTTTTAGGTTTTCCAGTTCTGGCTAAAGTATGTACTTGCAATTCTTTTTTATATCAAAATAAAAAGAGATGCAGCACACTTATTGCTTAAGTTTTTATTAACTTCCCAACCATAATTTTCAATTTGTTGCTTTCACATTAGAAAAAAAAAAAAAATTTTTTTTACTGAAAAAATCAATTATTTAATCACTTGGTGAAATCAGTTCTATTTAATCATTGCCAACCCTGAAAAATATCTACAAGAACAGAAGGCATGTTACACTCAGATATGTACACACACACACACCACACACACATACACACACACACACATATATATATATATACATATATATATATATATATGTATATATATACATATATACGAATTAAGCTACAAATGTCCTTTACTATCTACTTCACTCTACCTCGGAATTAATATATTTTCATATGTGTGGGTTAGAGGGCTCCACTGTACGTCCTAATTTCTTAGTTGATAGGTTCGGGCACCGTGAGCCGAAGAAATTATTATCAACTAAAAATATCCCCTTCGGCTAATATATATGAAAATAAATTCATTCCGAGATAGAGTGAATCAGATATTAAAGGACATTTGTAGCATAATGCGTATATATGAATCACGGTGATGTGATTAGCCTCATATATGAATATATATATATATATATATATATATATATATATATATATATATATATATATATATATATATATATATATATATATATATATCGTGTGAAAAACGATTGCCATAATAATTCAGACAATGAACTTGATGCAATCATTCAACAGAAATTGTCCAAAAAAGCAAAGAAACCCAGATGGCAGTCTCAGAAAATAATAATAATAAAAAAAATTAGAAAAAAAAAGGAAAAACTCCCCCACCATTCCAAGTAATTGGAGCAGGTCGCTGTTCCCTTGAATCAGGCGCCTCTTCTGGTGCGAGAATAAACAGTGGTAAGAAAACAAGAATTCCCTATTTTATCCTAAGGTAAGTTGGTCGCCCACTGATTTCTGGAGGTTGGAAATTAATATCAGTAAAGAAATGATTACCAAGACTCCAGGTATATAATATTTTAAATACGTGTTCACTAAGGTTTTTAGTCTGTTTATTGACTTATTAGTGGCATTTACACGAAAGAAGTTTACATTTTAATATTCGTGACTACTAGAGAGAGAGAGAGAGAGAGAGCGAGAGAGAGAGAGAGATGAGGAGAGAGAGAGAGAGAGAGAGAATGATCCGTAATGCTGGACTTTGTTGTAATCTGTAATTATACGTCAATTCACAATGAAAGTATGTAAGACCATTCAACTCTGTCAAGTCATTTAACCTCGTCTAGTTACAAGAAGCATAAAACTGAATAGGGGCAGTTTATTCGTGAGTCTGTCAAATATCGTCACATTAGACTGACGTTTGTCAGAAAACAACAAAAAATTAAATATCGTCCCTTGTGAGAAAAGTCATCAAAATATCATCCCTTGACAGAAAACAGTCAATCAAATATCGTCCCATCCGACTGACATTTGTCAAAAAAAAGGCATTAAACAAAAGTAAGCTGTGCACAGCTCAAAAGATAAGTGAATCCCCTCCTTTACATTCTTGTTTATTTCTAAGTTACCTATCTATTCATTTATCAGTTTCTCTATCCTTCTCGTTCGCACAACCTATAGAGAAAGATAGAAAAAAAAAGTACAGAAACCTCAAAAAACCCTAACTTTTCTTTTGATTGTTGTCGAGGAAGCCAAACAGAAATCAAAGCATGTCTTTACTCTTCTATTGCAGCCTGGGAAGAAAATTCCTCGTGGAATGTTTTCAAAGGGTTTCCGATTTTCCAGATCCATTCATTTTTAGGCAACCAGAAAGACACGTGGGGCAGGTTACATAAAAAATGGTTAAAAAAATTCCAGTTTGTTTCTTTTTCCCATTTTTTTCTGTTAATTTTTTCTTGGGTAAAATATATATATATATTTTACTCACACACACACACACACCACACACACACATATATATATATATATATATATATATATATATATATATATATATATATACTCAAAATTTAAAGTATCAATTTTTCGAGAATTTTAAATTCTTGAGTGTAAAATTACGCTGATTTTTTTTTTAATTGTTGTATGAATTATTTTATAATGATTTCATGTATATAGCTAATGAGAATATTGATTATATCGAGTACTATTCTCGGTTTTTTTCTATCTGTCCATCCGCCTGTGGTGTTTCGAATGGTAACACTGCGTCCCGCGCTTTAGATAGTTACATTCATCTTGACATTCAACAATTATAATAATATCCTATTTCGAATATTAAAGTGTAATTCGCATACAGTAAATTATTAAAACATTTTTCAGTTGCAAATGCACACCCAGATATCCTTTTATTTACCTAAAAAATTACACAAAAACGTAACTATCTAAAGCCCGGGGCGCAGTGTTACCAAATACAAACACCACAGGCGGATGGACAGATGGAAAAAAAACAGAGTATAGTTATGTATAACACGAATCGATTAAATAATGGCTAAATATGTTTCCACAACTGATATTTTCATTCCCAAAAATAGAATCAAGGTGGAATACTGATTAATGAAATTCTTCGTATCACTCTTTCTATCTATATTTTAACATGAAATTATTTTTATTTTAAAATGCTACTACTGGGGCAAAGAAAGGATATAAGTTTTTGTTCCTTTGTCATCATTCTCTCAACTGTTTATAAAACTAACCTCTACATACACTTACTCAGTGGCCCCCCAAACATTAAATGCAAGAAAGATTACGTAAAGCCGCGTCATACATTCAGGAGAAAAATGTCCAGCATATAATATGTTGCTAATCGGACAAACGTCTGTTAATGTCAGAATCATTCAGTGTCAAAGCCGGACCCTTAACGCCCTCTTACGACTCTGTGTCATTTGGGATTCAGTCTGGAAGGAATCTATAAATAAAAAAAATTACATTTGCTGAAATACTCTGCTGTCAGCAGTTCCATTCATCAGACAAATTGGGTCCCTCCCCTTTCTCTAAAGGAGACAGACAAAAAGTGATTTGGACTTTATCTAGAAGTTTTAGAAGAAATGGTGTAGCTTTTGGTCGTAAACTATGGTTTTGAAAAAAAATATATTTTTTTGTAAGAATATAAACGAAACAATTTTAGAAAAATCTTTGTTTTTTGTATTAGAAGAACAAAAAAAAAAAAAAAAACAAAAAAAAAAAAAAAGCACGATCCGACCTCCAGCTTATTCAGGACGTGTGCAAGATTTTCTCCTTGGGCATAAGTTGTAAACATTATATTCCTAACTTTTTTAATGTCAATTAAAACGTGTTAAAATCTGCGGTCAAATAGAGCCTTGTTTCACCAACGAAAATTTAAATAAATCTTCTATATTTTATTATAAATAATTTTTCTTTACTGTTTAACATGCTCATTTTTTTTTTTGACATTTTCATCTTATAAATAAATCATAAATATCCAATCCTAAAATTTCTGTACCTTTTTAAGTTCTTCCATAGACCGTTCCCACCCCACAACAAGAACAACAACAACAACAACAAAGTAGCTTGTAGGCTTACTCGCCGAGTAAACGAAAAGGGAGAAAGGAAGATGAGCCAGCCATAACCCAACACCCAAAAAAAAGGGAAATTTGAGTAATGGGGCTCACTGAAAATCAAAATAAAAGAATTCTAGTTTATTCAATCGAGATTTTGTTTTTCATTGTATTGATTTTTATGACGTTCTTCAATCAACATCCATTGGTTATTAATGGATACTTTGAAAATAATGAAACTTTCGTGTTGAAAGATTACCAACCTACGCATAGTTTTCTTCTATATCGAGTACGTCCAATTCATAGCCTTAAAATATAGCAGCTATTCAAATATAATACAAACTTCGGACGGGGCATTTTATACGAAAACAAAACCCGTTTCATAAACATCATCTCCTCCATCGCACTATCGGCTATTATTTACGGCCTTGTTTGTAGTTCAGTATTTATCTGCCTTTAATGGATAAGATAATGGGCTATATTTCAGAAGAAATGACATTGTTAGCTCGAAGATCTCATTGTTTAACAGATTTTCTTTTCTCACAAGCTTTTGATAATAATTCATGGCTTTAACATATATCTTTTTCTTTTTCAGCTAATGGCCGTACAAAATATGGAAAATGAAAGTTGTGGAGAGGAAGAGCGAGAGAGGATAGAGGAGGAGAGACGAGACGATCTGAGAGAGAGAGAGAGAGAGACTGCTTTTCTAAACATTAAGGTAAGTAAGCCTACCTAAGATAAAAGAATAAATATAATAAATACCAAGAATGTAATTAAATAAATAACAAAATTTAAGAATAAAATATAGTAATAAATATAAGATTATATAAATATAATAATAAATATAGAAATATATCTAATAAGTAATGAATAACTTGACCAATGTTGGGCATTTTTCTTAGTAGTCTGCAATTTGTGATATGTTGGAGAGTAAACCTTCTTCATAATAATCCAAGACTTTATTAGCAAGAGTCAAATATACAGTAGAGCCATGAACGTAAGCTCATGCTACAAACTCCAAAGGAATACTGCCTTAGGTTTTAACAGTAAGGTATAATTTTATGTAAGATAATTATTCATAACAGCTATTTTACATAAATAAATAGTTAGGTAGTAAAGGATGCTAAACTGCTTAACGAGCAACAACTCGTACATCTCCCTTCTTCCAAAAGAAGTTTGCATGTACAGAAATTAGTTTAATAATCAATAAAATAACTATATATAAATACAATGCTGAAAACAGTCATTAATATGACAAATAAACTTTAATGTACATGTACTATCAATAATCATCTATGCCATAACGTTTAGGTTTACTCTTGAAGCGTGTTGAACGTCTATTTTGGATTTCAGGCTCGGATGTCTTAAGAACATCGTCCTCCAAATAGGCTTCTTTAACGACAAGTGGCTCACAGGCATCCTCGCTTCTCAGCTCAGGTTTACTCTTTTCTTTCTGTTGTGGACTGCAGCTTCCGTATCAAA
Source organism: Macrobrachium nipponense (assembly GCF_015104395.2). Taxonomy (NCBI): domain Eukaryota; kingdom Metazoa; phylum Arthropoda; class Malacostraca; order Decapoda; family Palaemonidae; genus Macrobrachium; species Macrobrachium nipponense. The sequence continues at coordinate 11,557,265 of NC_087202.1, forward strand.
CTCTGCTCTTGTAAGATTTGTTCCAGATCATATCGTCCAATTGCTCGTCAGTATCAAACCTAAGTGTTCTCAAAGTTATCCGAACATCTCTCTCCTGTAGCCAATAACTGCCGTCGATTTCTTTCTTCATACTCTCTATTTCCCATCTTGACTTTGTAAGATCTAGGAGCGACTTCTCCCTCCCATGCAAAGCGCAGGAGTCCATATCTTACTACCATGGCAGTCTGAGGCGTTACCACCACCTCTCCTGCGTGGTATAGGCTTCAATGCACGTGTCCCTCTGTTATAGTAATGGGCCTGCTTGTCCTTTTTTTCCAAGATAACTAAAGAATCTTGCTGTGTAGGATATCTAGGCTTTAGTAATGATGACATGCAGGGCATGATAGTTTTACAACGTCTACCCATAAGTCTTTGGGCTGGGCTAGTCAACATGCCTTCTGTTGCCGTGTTATTCCAATTAAGTAAAGCCAAAAACTCTGATTCTCCAGTCAGTTTACACTTTGTGAACATTTTCTTTACTATTTTCACGGCATTCTCAGCCTTTCCATTTGATTGTGCATACCTTGGACTAGAAGTAATGTGTTCAAAAGACCATGTTTTTGCAAAAGAACTGAATTCTGGTGTGATAAACTGTGGCCCATTATCTGTTACTAACTGGTCCGGTATTCCATGACGAGAAAATATAATTTGTAGTTCTCTAACGATGGCAGTCGATGTCGTATTATTTACTCTTGATACTTCAAGAAAACTGCTAAAATAATCAGCTACTATAAGGAGTATCCGATTATCAATATGACATAGATCAGCTCCTACTTTTGACCATGGACGAGGGGCAAACTCATGGCTTTTCATCGGTTCTTTAGGAGGAAGTCTCTAATTGACAAACAAGCATTACACTGTTGAACCAATGCTTTCAGATCCGAGGACATTCCTGGCCAGAACAGCGCTTCTCTCATCCTTCTTAGACAACCCTCCACTCCAATGTGTCTTTGATGTGCAATGTCCAACATCTGTTTCCTGAGACTCTTAGGAACATCTAAACCATCTTCCGTATGTAGTTCATCTCTAATTATAAAAAGCTCTAGCACACTCAGGAGCTTTTTTTCTTATAGCATCTGGCCATCCTTCTCTGATCATTTTTGCAACTGCTGAAGATTACTGTCACTACCACTTGTGATCATCAAGGTATCTCCGATCAGTGTTGTAGCCTCATTTTTCACAGTTTCAAGGTAATTTACAAATACCGAATTTTCAGAGCAATTAGGCAAGAATGCATGGCTTAATGTGTCAGCTATGTACATGTGTTTTCCTTTGACATACTTAAACTCCAAAGCATAATACTGCAGATGTAGCAACATCCTCTGAAGCCTAGCTGGGGCTGCTGCTAACGGTTTCTTGAAAATTAACTCCAGTGGTTGGTGGTCAGAATGCACCGTGACCTTGTCCCGTCCATATACATAATGGTGAAACCTCTCACATGCAAAAACAATAGCTAGACATTCCTTTTAAATTTGTGCATAACGCTGCTCTGCCTCTGACAAACTTCTGGATGCAAAAGCCACGGGCTGGCCATTCTGCAAAAGGGCTGCTCCAACTCCATACTGGGATGCATCACACTGAATAGTAACCTCTGAAATTAAACTATAATAACGTAGAACAGGTGTTTTACTGGCTGCCTCTTTAACAGCTTTGAAAGCTTTTTCTTGAACATCCTGCCACACAAATTCAGAGTTCTTGTGCAGAAGATCCCTCAGAGGAGCGGTCAGTTCAGCTAATTTTGGCAGAAATTTTAGCTAGATACTGCACCATTCCAAGAAATCTTCGTACCCCTGCAACATCTTTAGGTGCTGGCATCTCACTAAAGCTTTCACTTTCTCAGGTCCTGGTTTTAATCCTTTGTCTGTTGCTACATGACCCATAAACATGAAACTCCCGTTTGTCTCAATTGGAGTTTATCAGTTCCCTAGTACCACGTTTCGCTCTTCACAGCGCCTGATAAAGGACTGAAGATTTCTATCATGATCATTTGTAGCCTCTATGTCAGTAGCTCCTTTTCCATACACCAAAAAGTCGTCTGCAATTACCTCAATTCCCTCAAGTCCCTCAATCAGCTGATGCATACAACGCTGAAAAACTTCCGTGCCCGAGCATATTCCAAATGGCATTCTCAGCCAGCGGTAAGTCCAAACAAATGGAGTATTAAAAGTTGTTAAGTACGAGCTCTCCTCCTCCAAAGGCACATGCCAAAACCCGTGTTTCACATCCAAGACTGTGAACACACGAGCTCCTGCAAGACGAGAGGCAATGTCTTCCAGTGTTGGTAATTGATAGTGCTCACGAAGCACTGCCTTATTTAGATCCTTGATCAATGCAAATTCGTATTCTTTATTTCTTTAGGTATTATTAATAAGGAGGAGACCCACTCCGTTGTTGCTGTATTTTTAATTTTCCTTAGCAATTATGTTTTTCACTTTCAAGCTTATCTAGTTCCTTTTGCAGGACGGAAACGTACTGCCGCAGGCACTCTTCTAGGAGCATGCTGCACTGGGTTAAACAGGTTGATTAACTCTGATTTTATAACTGTAATCAAGCTTACGGCAACACCTCTGAAAACTTGTGGATGCCGTTCAATCAGAAGTTCCTTTGTAATAGCAGAAGAGCAGGCTGAATTGACGTGCAAGGCTTTGTCACATATGGGATTAATCTGGTCATTATCCTTTATTTCCAGAATATTAAGCGCCACACATGCTTGATAACCCAAAATTGAATGAAATCGCTGACCCCGCAACAACTCGCACCTCAAATAATGGTACGAACTCCCCGCCAAACACGAATACACACACTGCCAAAGGAAACGAATGCCTTTTTGCCCATAAACATACAAAGTGGTTGATGACGGATCTACCCCCTTCAACTCTGAGTCACCAGTTGCAGCTTGATACACATGGAGTGGCAGCACATACTACAATCTGCTCGCAGTCTATCTGGAATATTATGTAGCGCAGGGGACTAACTTAAGTGTAACAGTTGTTCCTTAGTCATCTTGATACTAGCTACCGTTTTCACTGTGAATATACATGACGAGTCGTTTTCTTCCAAATCAGCCTCCCTCATGCTATTAAGCGATTTCAAATTAGTTTGTTGCACCACTAATGCTGGACATTTAAACTTAAAGTGATTAAGTTTTTTGCAATTTATGCACCGCTTACCCCAAGCTGGACAAACTTCCTTTACTTCCTTGTGACTTTTACCACAGAACCTACAATCAGTAATCCAGTCCGTTTTATCCAATTTGCGATGAACATCCGTCACTGGCTTCATTCTTCTAACTGGATCCTTCAGCTTTGCAGACACAGCAACAACCTTGCTTTCTACTACTCTGTTGATCTCCTCTTGCTGTGCTATAGATACCTCGCTAACTCGACAAATCTCTAAGGTTCTCTCCAAAGTTAGATTCCTTTCCCGAAGAAGACGATCTCTGACCTTATCATCCGAAATGCCAAACATAATCCTGTCTCTTAATATTTCTTCTTGTGTTATATTCGCAAAATCACAACCCAACGCTATATGACGCAGAGCCGTTACATACTGATCAAAAGATTCTCCATCCATCTGCGCCCGAATATTGAAACGGTAACGTTCAAATGCAGTGTTTTTGCTTGGGTGAAAATATTTTTCAAATGCTGCCAGCACTGCATTCTGATCTTTCCGATCTTCATCAGAAAGTTGAAATGTGCTGAAAACTTTATGAGCCTCAGGCCCAATAACTGTAAGTAACACAGAAACTTGCACTTCGGGAGTCTTTTTACTTAACTCTGTTGCGACAGCATAGCACTTCCACCTTTCTCGCCATTCCCTCCACCTTTCTGCTGCATTCCTATCATCCACATTGAAACTGGCGGGTGGCGGAAGACTGTGAAACGAAGACATCCTGGCATTTCTGCACGTATGGGTCCATTAAAATACCGCTGCTACCATGTGATATGTTGGAGAGTAAACCTTCTTCATAATAATCCAAGACTTTATTAGCAAGAGTCAAATATACAGTAGAGCCATGAACGTAAGCTCATGCTACAAACTCCAAAGGAATACTGCCCTTAGGTTTTAACAGTAAGGTATAATTTTATGTAAGATAATTATCATAACAGCTATTTACATAAATAAATAGTTAGGTAGTAAAGGATGCTAAACTGCTTAACGAGCAACAACTCGTTACACAATTATTACAAGAGTTAGGTTTCGTAGAACAGTAAGTATACTCATAATTTTTGTATTTATCCCTTTGCATGTGCAAAATGTTGCATTGATAAGTAATATCTACAAGAAAAACAACCTCCAAGACTTTTATATTATTATTATTTCAGTAGATGAATCCTATCCACATGGAACAAGCACACTAAAGGGGCCACTAACTTGAAATTCAAGCTTTCAAAGAATGTTAGTTTCAACCCCTCACCGCTAAAGACCTCCCAACACTGCAGCAGTAACTGATCGCGATACAGAGCCAGTGATTATCCATCGTCGTGTGGGAGACGCGAACTCGCGACATCTGGGTGGCATACCACGACACTAACCTCTATACCAGCGGACGAGCTGGTGTGGCGGTATCATGGACCGGCATGAAATATAGTAAATACAAAAAAAAAAAAAAAAAAAAAACAAAAAAAAAAAATAAAAAAAAACATCTAATTTACAGAAAGCGAGACGAGACAGCAGAAGTATTTTCAAAAATTCCTCTGGACCTCTGAGGGGGGGAAAATGTCTGTTTCTATGGCGTCGCGGTATATGATAACAAGAAAGTTGAAATTGAGTTTAAAGGCGAAGTAAAAATAAAATCATTAATGACATGATGTCCCTTTTTAAGGATTTGAAACTGGTAATTGGAGACACGAGAACGATGCAAATGTAGTGGAAGACTTAACAAAAAGGTCTAACATTACCTCGTCAATTCTTAAAAATTTTCATAAAAATAAACGTCGAATAAAATTCTCCTAGTTTAGTTCACCTGATGAATCGAAGCTCAAAATGTAAAGAAATGTCCCAATTTCAAATTTGCTAAAAAAATCTAAGAAATTTCCCCATTTCAAATTTACTTTAAAAATTCATTTTTAGTCATATAATTTTTAAGTAAATAAAATTTTTTTCGAAGATAGTGATCAACCTTAATCCTTTAAACAGTAGTTTCAAAATACCTTTGAGTCGTATCTAAGTTACAGTAGATACAGTTTGATTCTTGTAAAAACGCTTATAAAAAGTATATATATATATATATATATATATATATATATATATATATATATATATATATATATATATATATATATGTAGTGTGTGTGTGTGTGTGTGTGTGTGTGTGTGTGTGTGTGTGTGTGTACGATTTTCATTTATAACAAGAACATAAGACTACTAGGTAGCTTCGTATTTCGTCTCCCACATCGACATATGAAAAGAGCACATTTTCTCTCAAATTTCTCATTTCATTTGACAAGAATTCAAATCTATATTCTTTCGTCAAAACCGAGATCAAATGCGCCCCACCTTATATATACGACAACATACTGTACAGAATTGCTTAGCTACCATCGAATATGAGATTTAAAACGATATATTTTATCAAGGTAATGAAAATAAATAAATAGATAAAAATAGGAATCTTTCACTTTCACCAAAAGGCAAAAAGGAATCTGTGTGCAGTTTCCTTCTGCGTGCGATGTGTTCACATTCTTGTTCAGTGGGTATGGTAAGCCACTGCGTTTCCCCCCCTGCCCCCCTCACTATACTAAAAGTTCAATGGCCAGAAATTTAAATTGGAACTGAAATAATTCCAAATCCGACCTGTTTCTCATATTTTCCCGGTCCCTTTCGGGGCAGCTGGGGAGTTAGACACAGAGACAGAAATGAGAGGAATCACGCCAAATCAGAGGAAAAGGGAATAATGCGAGATGTCAGTCATGCACAGTTTGCAAGTGCTTACTTTGGCTAAGGCATGAAAGGAAAAACAATTGGGGCTGCGTTCAAAATATATTAATACATTTACCCGGGCGCACGTGTATATGTATGTATGTATAAATATGTGCATATATATCGACCCTTCCTTGTCCTCTCAGTGTCTCAAGTATATCAGTCTGTCTGTCAAGTAAACAAGGACGTTGAGTCGAAAGATCTTGAAGTTACTTCAGTGTTTCACTTTTCTTTGTAGCTTATACCTTTATTTATATGTAAATAAATTCTTCTCTTAACACGATACGTCTCAAGACTAAAAGGGCCATCATTAAAACACTCTGGTTTAAAGCTAAGGACTATATATTTCGGTGGACTAACTCGCCACCCCTTTTCAAGAAGTACTTGATAATGGGTGGAAGTTAGTCCACCGAAAAATAGTCCTTCTCAGCTTTAAACCAGAGTGTTTTAGTAATAGGCCGTTTATACTTGAGACGTATCCTGTTTTAATAGAAGAATTTATTTACACATATGTCTGTATATATATGCAAATATTTATACATAAATACATATACACGAAAGTGCCGGGTATAAATGTATTTAGTAAAGTTTGAACGCAAAACCGACGCCTTCAAATCTGAAGAAGGAGGAGGAGGTGGAGGAGTTTTTCCTCCTCCAACCGCGCCCGCCAAAGTGCTTGCGAAATGTTTTAATTGCAATTTGCGAGCGAGTGTGTGGACTTTGTTTCCAAGCAGAAATAGGAAGGAAGCGAACTTTTGCGCCAGGGGAGAAACGGAATTAAAAAACATCCGGCAGGTGCCATTATCTGCTTCAGGTGTCTCATTTGGAGGAGCGACTCTCGGGACGAGAGACGGATATCGCTCGGTAATTTTCGTCTCATGCGTTTGACCCAGTTTGTACATTATGGATTTTATATTTATCACAGTATACGTATATATATATATATATATATATATATATATGTATATATATTATACATATATATATATATATATATATATATATATATATATATATATATATATATATATAATATATATATACACACACACACACACCCACGCATATAATATATATATATATATATAATATATATATATATATATATATATATATATATATATATATATATATATATATATATATATATAACGTAGCACGAAGGAACACGTATACTTGAGAATATCCTTAAAAATCCACAGTAGAATGGTAAGTGAAACAGGGACTTGAAACAAGAAGTACTTTAGCAGTATATTCTACATTTTCAAGTTCACACTGACTATAAAAGAAGGTTGACAGGCCTTTATACGAAAACAG
>NC_087202.1:11569542-11574866 GCF_015104395.2 Macrobrachium nipponense
TTACCATAATAAGATCCGAGTCCTGAGCAAGAATGGAATTTTTGAACTTCAGAAATGTGTACAGCCTCCTTCAATTTGATAATGTAGATAACTACCCTTCGCTCGTTCCAGAGTCTAATCTGCAAACTACCTTTTTCGTTAACGACCCTCAAGATGTCATTAAGGAAGAAAGACCGGCGCTTTGTCCCGCCTCGAAGATCACAGCGAATTATGGAAAGGAAATACGACCCCCAATGACTTGTTCGCATTTTTCAACCTTGTTAATATTTTTTGTCTGTTTGTTTATGTTTATTTGGAATTCTTGCACCAATACCATGTCCCTCATTTGCTTTAGTGGATCAAGTCCACAGGAGGATGGACGAAAGCTTGTAAGCTTTGTATAATATTTCCATAAAATATATTATATCTAGATAAACAAGGATATTACTGTGGATCCCTCTATTGATTTTTTCTTAGAAGCACGATACAGTGTTTTATATTTGCATATATTATATATATATATATTAATATATATATATATATATATATAGGTATGTATATGTATATGTGTATATATATATATGTATATGTAATATGTATATATATGATATATGTGTATATATGATATATATATATATATATATATATATATAATATTATATATATAAAAATATAATACATATATATATATAATATATATATATATATATATAGAGAGAGAGAGAGAGAGAGAGAGAGAGAGAGAGAGAGAGAGAGACCTTACCTTACAGACCTTACAATCGTTCGGGTTGCCCAGGTCCCTCAGTGTGAGGCACCCTCTAATGTCTACCAGAGAGTGCTAGTACATCTTCCGGTATATTTTGCATCTTCCAATCTTGGATGGTCTGGGATGCAGTTTAGATATTTGTCGAGCTTATTCTTAAACACATCTACGCTCACTCCTGATATATTCCTCAGATGAGCTGGCAACGCATTGAATAGACGCTGCATTATCGATGCTGGTGCGTAGTGGATTAATGTCCTGTGTGCTTTCCTTATTTTTCCTGGTATAGTTTTGGGCACTATTAATCTACCTCTGCTTGCTCTTTCTGATATTTTTAGTTCCATGATATTTCTGCTATTCTTCTATCTGTTTCCATGCCTGAATTATCATGTAGCGTTCTCTCCTTTCTAGACTATATAATTTTAAGGATTTGAAGTCTTTCCCAGTAGTCAAGGTCCTTAACTTCTTCTATTCTAGCTGTAAAGGACCTTTGTACATCTCTATTTGTGGCAATATCCTTTTGATAGTGTGGGTACCATATCATATTGCAATATTCAAGTGGACTACGAACATATGTTTTATAAAGCATAATCATGTGTTCAGCTTTTCTTGTTTTGAAGTGCCGTAACAACATTCCCATTTTTGCTTTACATTTTGCCAACAGAGTTGCTATTTGATCATTGCATAACATGTTCCTATTTCATCATCACACCAAGGTCTTTAACTGCTTCCTTATTTGTGATGGTCTCATTATTAGGTCCCTTATATGCATATAGCTTTCTTTCTCTGTCTCCATAATTTATTGATTCAAATTTATCAGAGTTAAATACCATCCTATTTACCTCTGCCCAATCATATACTTTGTTAAGGTCTCTTTGTAGAGCGTTCCTATCTTCATCACAAGTAATTTCTCTACTTATTCTTGTGTCATCTGCGAAACTACTCATACCGAATCCTTAACATTATTGTCTATGTCTCAATCATAATAACAAACAGTATTGCAGCTAACACCGTACCTTACGGCACACCGGATATTACCTGGCTTCATCCGATTTCTCGTCGTTTGCAATAACTATCTGTTTTCTGTTGTGTAAAAATTCTTTTAACCATTTTCCTTCCTACTTTATTCCACGATTTATTGTGTTTTCTAATTTTCTTCGCCAATTATATTATATGGTACTACTTTATCAAAAGCTTTGCAAAAGTCTAAATAAACCACATCTGTTTCATTTCCGCTTTTCATATTTTTGAATATGTTTTCACGGTGGACTAACAGTTGGGTTTGTGTACTTTTTCCGGGTACGAAAACCATGTTGTCCTTTATTAAACAAATTATTTTTTATTAAATGTTTCATAATATTTTTCTTCATTACCTCTTCATTACACTTTCATAATATGTGATGTTAGACTCACAGGCCTATAATTACTTGCCTCTAGTCTTGATCCACTTTTGAAAGTAGGGGTAATATATGCTAATTTGTGCTCATCTATATCTTGCCTGTATCTACACTTTGTCTTAATAATATTGCAAGTGGCTTTGCGATAGAATGAACTACTTTCTTTAACAAAATAGCAGGAATTCCATCAGGCCCTGCAGCAGCTCCATTTTTAATTTCATTAATAGCCTGCACAATATCAGCTTCATTAATATCTATGTCAGCTAAATATTCACTATTTTCATCCCTTACTTCTATATCATTATCTTCATTATCTATTCTAGGGGTGAATTCTCTCTTATAATCGTTCTGCCAGTATGTTGCAAATTTCCTTTTTTTCATTCGTTAATCTCCCTTCAATTCTCAGAGGGCCTATTTCTATTCTTCTTTTATTCATCTTCTTCGCATATGAGTATAATAGTTTTGGGGTTTTGCTTGATATTTAATAGGGTTTTTTCTTCCAAGTCCCGTTTTCATTTTCTTTTGATTGTATAATCTTTTGTTCTGCATTTTCTATCTTACTTTTTAGTTCATATCAACTTTCCATGCATTTTTTTCTTTTCTTTTGCAAGACCTTTTTTCCACGTTTCTGATTTTCTGGAACAAGATCCTTCTGTCTCTTGGTATGCATGAATGATGTTTACTTCTTCTTCGGTATATATTTTTCCACTATTATCTCCAATATTTATATAATATCTCCGTATTTACCCTTATGTCATCACTTACGAAAATGTTTATCCAATCTTTGTTTAATTCTTCATTAATTTCTGACCATTTTATATTTTACTGTAGAAGTTGATTTTCCATATCCTTCCCACTTTTTCATTTCTTGCTTATCTCTATTTTCACTTGCTTTGGAACGAACTGTTAATTCTATGACATTATGGTCTGAAATACTCGCATTATAAACTATTATTTCTTTAACATAATTCATCTCGTTCACAAATCTAGGTCTAAAGTATTTTTTTCCTTTCTTGTTGGCAGGTGATTTATTTGTTGAATGTTGTATTCTAGTAGCATATCTAATAGCTTTTCAAATTGCCTCTTATCTTCTGCACTACTATTACTCTCTTTTTTATATGTATAAGTACAACCACAATCTCCTATTCGTTTCTTTCCATTCTACGAAAGGAAAGTTGAAGTCACCAGATAGGAGAAATAGTCCAGTCCTTGTGATTTCTACATATATCATCCAATTTTCAATTATTAAGTCAAACTCTTTAGTATTAGGAGGTCTATATATTACTATGTTCATCAATTTTTCAGATTCAAATTCTACCGCTATTAGTTCACATTTTTCTTTTTGAGTTACTCGTAACTAAACCCTGCGCATTCATCACTATGATGGTTTGCGTGTTTCTCCTTCATTTAATACTGATAGTAATAAGGATTTTCCATGTCTCTTCCTGTTCTGGTATGTTGTTCTTTTTTTCATTTCCAGAAATTCTGACATTAAAAAATCCAACTTTTCCATAATATTTGATCTTCCTCATCTACATAATTATTATTTTGTGTCTGAATCTGCAATTTTCTCCGGGTTCTGCAATATCCTCTTGCATAATAAATACAGTTATTATCTCTTGAGTAGAATTTCGGAGCTGATGCTTTGAAATTTTTGCTGACACCTCTGCATATCTCATTGGTGGTTTGCTTTTCTCTTTTACCCTGATATTCTTGATTTCTCTCTTTATTTGTTTCTTTCTTTATTTTGGATTTTATTACTTGGGTTTTGGTTATTTATTTGATTATGATTCATGGCTAAACGGGTGCATTATATTTAGCATTTTTGTCGAACTTACATCCTTTTCCTTCTTTTAGGTTTTTACATATTTTTGGATGCAGATCTCTGCAATCATCCCCATATCCATCTAAGTATGCACATTTACCATATATTTCATAGTTTTGACATATCTTAGGATGTTTGTAGTAACATCTTTCTCCAAATCTGCAATTCCTCTTTTCAAAAGGTTGCAGATTTTGTCTTTCTTGTCTATTTTTTCTCTTCCCTTTGTCATTGTATAGATCTGGGTAGAGCCTCTTCGGGATTTGCTTTTCTGTTGTCATATCGTAATTTATTTCTTCGTAGGTATGCTGCTTTATTGCCTCATATGTAGTATCAATGAGTATCTCTGCATCCATACTTTTATCTTGTTCTTTGTTTCCTTCACCTTTTTTTATTTTTTTCTGTCAATTTCATTTTTGTTGTACTTGGTCATTCCGTTTTCCTCTTCTTTCTTTTTCTTCTTCTTCTTCCTCTTCCTCTTCCTTCTTCATCCTCAACTATTTGTACATTCAATCTTGATTTAATAACATTGTCTACCATGATAGACATGTTGAACAAAAAATTCTTGTATCTTTTCTCAAATCTTGTATTACCTCAGCACACTGTGGATGGGTCGGAATGTTGCATGCAGCACATTTTCTGATTAGGTTTTGTGGATTGACTATGCTATACCAAACCTTACACAGTTTGCATGCTTTTGGCATTCTTTTCCTAATGCATCAATTAGTATATTCACAAGATTCACCTTATTCCATTTTCTTTGTCGGAATATGTTGGTTTATGTATATTTTCTTTATGAGTCTCTTGACCACTTGGATTTTATTTGGAACTTCTTCAATTATTTTCAAGATGTTTTCATTAGATTTGTTCCAGTTTGAAGGATTATATCCTTCTAATATATCTATGAATGCTTTTGTATCTTTTTTGGTTAGGACTGTTGCTGATTTCATAGATGAGAAATGCCAGTTCCCTTCCTGCTACCTCATCGTATTGCGAATCTGCTAAACACGCCAAATTACGCCACCTTTTCCCGCAGTTGGAACTTACTGCCATCTTGTTCTGATTTATAGTATTACACTTGATAAACTATTAGAAGACGCTTTATCCATACTGTTTTCACACTAATCTTATCACCGATAGTTCACGAACACTTCTAGATATTTCTCAAATTCTAGTCGTATGTTAAACTTGTGATATCTGTTGATTATTGTGACTTCACGCGGGTACGTCTCACCAAGCAAGATGGCTACTACGAGAGAGGAGAGAGAGAGAGAGCCAAATCGTTATTGAAACAAACCAAGTACTGCATGTTAAAAAAAACCCTCAATAGACCTAACGTATATCACAAAGTAACCGTCCTTTT
>NC_087202.1:11575366-11597866 GCF_015104395.2 Macrobrachium nipponense
CTATAAGTAGCCTAGATGATTGTGATGGGTGGAGCCAAGTAGCCCATCACATCACACTCAAATACTGGTAACTTAATTAAGTTATGCCATAAATACAGATCCTGTAGTACTAGATTAGCATATCCAGTAACGTGTTCTTAGCATAGATTAATTAATAAAATAACATCCTTGCAAAATTGATGCTTTGATGACTTATACCACCCACGGCTACAAAACATGGTTTGTAACATCTTTGTGACCAGATTTGTATATTATTGGTAATACAGGTAATTATAGGGAAGTCAATCTAGGGCAAAAATAGACACAGCCTAGCACAAGTTGGTAGAGTAGCCATTTACGGTTTTGTGATCCTTGGCCACATCCAAATAACATATCAAACACCATTATTTAAATGGTCGATTCAGGCGATATAAGACGGAGGAGAGAGAGAGAGAGAGAGAGAGAGAGAGAGAGAGAGAGAGAGAGAGAATACAGCTGCTTATAGGATAATTAAAAAGGATATTTTCGTCTGAATAATATTAATATGAATAGTCAGTTCCAACAATATTTAAGTCATTTCTATTTAGAAAATGTGATAACGATTAAAAACAATATGATGTGATAAGATTTGATAATAATTATTTTCTAAAAAATATATGATAGCATGTTTATTAAAGCAGAAGGTCTCAAGTATATCCATCAGATGAATAACTAAAAAGGAATAAAAGCTCTCTCTCTCTCTCTCTCTCTCTTCTCTCTCTCTCTCTCTCTCTCCATATATATTTCATTCAATATTGCATTTCTTTGCGTGATTACCGTAATTTCCTCCTTCCTCCCATTCGAACCAATGTACTGGTTGTTTGAACGTGGGCCACTTTCAGGGCAAGAAGGGCATGATCTCACCGAGCCAGGCCTGGCGGGGCGACACCGCTTTTGTAACTGGGTGTACATTAAAATTAAAGGTGGGTGCTGACAGATACTTCGCTAGCAATTTACTAATAATGTTAAAACCCAGCTTTTTGGAAACGAGTTCTTTACAAAATATTCTAAAAGAAACTCGACTTGAAGATGGAAGGAGAGCCAATCAGATGTGTACCGAAGGGCCCTAAAAACCAAAGTAGATATAGCATTAATCTTGAAATTACGGAAACACCAGCTAAAAAAAGTTGTTCCCGAGCCCAGTGAAGGTACTCTTTCTAAAAACACTTGTGTTGAAAAGGTGGTCATCTCCAGTTATTTTTATATCCAAGAAGGCCAGGGTGTCATCCTTCTCATTTTCCAACGTAAATTTAATGTTAGGATGGGCTTCATTTACATAATCTAAAAAAAGCTGGCATTGCCACGAAAATTCAAATAAGGAAAAAGTATATTGTCAATATATCTTCTATAAAAAAGTGGCTTAAAATTCCCAGGACAATCATTAAGAAAATTCTCCTCCAAATGTCCCATAAGAAAAATTGGCAAACAACGGTCCCAAAGGAGAACCCATGGCAACCCCCTCTGCCTACAGAAAGAGCTGCCCATTAAAAACAAAGGTGGCATCTTGCACAGCAAGTTCCAAAAACGTTTTAAAAAGTTGCCTATTAAAACCACAGAAAGTTTCATCATTACTAAAAACTTTATCCAAAATTATCTCAATTGTCTGAGAAACAGGGACGTTAGTGAACAACGACTCAAGGTCCAAACTGATGGATCTCTCTCTCTCTCTCTCTCTCTCTCTCTCTCTCTCTCTCTCTCTCTCTCTCTCTCTCTCATCTCTCTCTTCTCTCACATCACCATATCATCTTTTCTTTTAATACAAAAGGGGGTGAACCAATAAAACCCATTTACAAAATTATGGCTTTTACAATCATTATACAAAACTCGAAATAGATCCTCAAATTCTATCTGGTAAACCAAATTTCTTCATTACTTTAAAATCAAAATCCATATTAACAATATCAAAGGCTTTAGACCAGCCTAAGGGTGAGTTTACACTAGGCTTCACCGCACACTGCATGTGAAGGACTCATCACCAACTCCTCCCAAATTCTTGTTAGCCCCGCCTACTGGGCTACTCATTAGGGTGACTTAGTGGTGTGGCGTGACTCTTGATGAGCAGTCCAGTAGGCGGGGCTAACAAGAATTTGGGAGGAATTGGTGATGAGTCTTACACATGCAGCGTGGGATGAAGCCTAGTGTAAACTCACCTTTAGCTAATAATTTTACTATACCCAAGAATTGACCATCTGACATGTATTTAGTAGTGGCAATGGATCTGAACACCTCCATATTTAGAGGAAAAGGTGAGGAGAGAGAAATGAGACACATTAAAGAAACGAGAGAAAAAGAGAGAGAGAGAGAGAGAGAGAGAGAGAGAGAGAGAGAGAGAGAGAGAGAGAGAGAGAGATTTGTAAAGTAAAACCAGTAGAAAAAAAATCTCTCTTTAAAAGTAGGAGATAAGTTTAATATATAAATTTAGTTAAATGATACACTTACAGCAACTGTAGAATTAGGCCCAAAGTCTACAGTGTCACGGACCTACCATTCACTTTCTATTCCTTGAAATTATTTGATACGTTATTTAAGAATAATTTCCAGAGAATAGAAGGTGGATGCTAGGTGCACTATAGACTGGGCCTAATTCTACAGTTGCTGTAAGTGTAGCATTTAACTAAATTTATATATTAAACTTATCTCCTAGTTTTAAAGAGAGATTTTTCTTCTACTGGTTTTACTTTTCAAATCTCTCTCTCTCTCTCTCTCTCTCTCTCTCTCTCTCTCTCATCTCTTCTCTCTCTCTCTCTCTCTCTCTCTCTCTTTTCTGATGTGTCTCATTTCTCTCTCCTCACCTTTTCCTCTAAATATGGAGGTGTTCAGATCCATTGCCACTATGAAATACATGTCAGATAGTCAATTCTTGGGTATAATAAAATTATTAGCTAAAGGTGAGTTTACACTAGGCTTCACCCCACGCTGCATGTGAAAGACTCATCACCAACTCCTTCCAAATTCTTGTTAACCCCGCCTACTGGACTACTCATTAGGGTGACTTAGTGGTGTGGCGGGACTCTTGATGAGTTGGTGATGAGTCTTTCGCATGCAGCGTGGGGTGAAATCTAGTGTAAACTCACCTTTAGCTAATAATTTTATTTTACCCAAGAATTGACTATCTGACATGTATTTCTCAGTGGCAATGGATCTGAACACCTCCATATTTAGAGGAAAAGGTGAGGACAGGGAAATGAGACACATCAAAGAAAAGAGAGAGAGAGAGAGAGAGAGAGAGAGAGAGAGAGAGAGAGAGAGAGAGAGAGAGAGAGAGAGATTTGAAAAGTAAAACCAGTAGAAGAAAAATCCCTCTTTAAAACTAGGAGATAAGTTTAATATATAAATTTAGTTAAATGCTACACTTACAGCAACTGTAGAATTAGGCCCAGTCTACAGTGCCATGCACCTAGCATTCACCTTCTATTCCCTGGAAATTATTCTTAAATAACACATCAAATAAATTCCAAGGAATAGAAAGTGAATGCTAGGTCCGTGGCACTGTAGACTTTGGGCCTAATTCTACTGCTGGTGTAAGTGTAGCATTTAACTAAGTTTATTATATGAAACGTATCTCCTAATTTTAAAGAGATATTTTTCTTCTACAGGTGTTACTCTCTCTCTCTCTCCCCTCTCTCTCTCGTCTCTCTCTCTCTCTCTCTCTCTCTCTCTCTCTCTCTCTTTTAGCAGACATTTTATGGATGATTCCAACCCTCCCTATTTTTCCGGGCTTGGACCGGCTCTGGGATGGGCTGGCTTGCCCACCCACCCTCAGAGGCTAGGTTAAAATGTGGGTTTTCCACAGCAGGAAAATGAATTGGGTCATTCAGTCAAGCTCAGTTGCAGAGCTCCTCCTGACTGAGGCAAAAGGGCCAACACGATTGAGCCGCAGAATGGCCTGATGACTGTGGGGCTAAAACCACACCCAAAGCAGCATAAGAGGAACCACCATGAACACCTTCGGGGGGTGGGGGATGGGCCTGGGGGGAGGCCCGGGGGGGGGTGGGGAGGCCCGGGGTTGGGGGGGGTTCGAAGGTGTGGGGGGAAGTCCCTCTCACGCTGCTGAAGATGTGCTCTCAGCCTCACGGTCGCCGGGCCAGTCTGTGACTCGCTCACGTTGGCCCTTTTGTTTGACCTTTTTTTAGGGGGGAGTCACGGGATCACCTCCCCTCCTGCTGTAGAAGGCGAAGGCATCAAGATTTGCCTCTTTTCGCCTGCCTCCTCGGAACTGGTGCCTCGGACTTGGCCATCCAGTTCCGCTGATCAACTCTCCTCTTTTTGATCTGGAGGCTCACTGTAAACTCCGCAGTGCTTATTAGGACCTTCGTTCGTCGATTCTGCCATTCTCTCATCTCCATGCACGAGATCCTTCAAAGTCTGAGTTAGGACCTCCCACTGCCGCCCGTAGTTGGTCCTCTCACGTTGGGCTTCACAGTAGTTCCTGTGCTGGGTCTCCTTCCTCATTTGCAAGAGGTCAGACAGGTCCTCTTCTTGTCCTTCATCTTCCTTCTCCATTTCCCTGGTTTCGTCCACAACTTCATTTCCATCCTGTGTAATGTGTTGCAGGTGGAAATTCCTTTGAGCTGTCCCATGGAGAAGTGTCATCAACAGGTATTTATCCTGTTGCCTCAAAGCCTCTTCCTGTCTCCTTTAGACACTCTCTGAAACGTTGTTCTTGCCTCACCTCATGTTCCTCCTGTATCCTGCACTTTTCTGTCAACCTTTCACATTCTTTTCCAAGTTGCTGCAGTTCTTCCTTGAGTCTTTCTCCTTGGCCTAACAAATGGTGTATTTGGGTCTCCCTTTTCTGGACCTCTTCCTCTAATTCATTAGCAATTTTTTTGGCCTTCTCATCTGCTTCCTCCAGCAAGCTGTTCAGTTCATTCCCGTGATTAAGAGCGATGTCTAGCTTCTCTTCTAGGTCCTCTTTTTCAGATATTAATTTTCTTTCCTCATTTAAGAATCTTTCTATTTGGAGGTCACTGTTGTCGAGCTCTTCTTTTAAGACTCTGAGGGAATTCTCCATCTCCTTCCTTCTCTTCTGTTCTGCCTCAAACAAGCTTTCAATCTCCCTCCTATAATGGAGAGCATCCTGTAAAAAGCTGTTTTGCTCTTTCTCCTTCTCTAATGATTTCTTCAGTGTAGATATTTCCAGGCAGTTTTCGTCTGCCTCTTCCTGGAGCCTGGAATTCTCCCCTCCTAACTCTGTGACCCACTTCCTCATGACCTGGACTTCTTCAGTCAAAATTTGGGTCTTCCTCTTCTCATTTCCTAGCTCCTTCTTCACTGAAGTCAATTCCATTTCCACTTCTTCTAACTCCTCAGCCAATCTCGCATTCTGTCCTCCTAATTCTGAGACCCAGTTCTTCATCACTTGTAGTTCTGCTTCGATGATCTCAGCTTTGAGTCTATATTCCTCTTCCTTCAGCTCTAGTTCTCCTCGGATGAGACTTGCTATTATCCTTTCCTCCTCGCATTTCTTCTCCAGAAACTCTAATTCCTCCATAAGATCGTTATTTAATTTCTGCATCCTCTCTCCTTCGTATACAGCCCGTTTTAGGTCATCATGCAAGTGCTGGTGTTCAGCCATGACTTCTTCATTTTGATGATGCAACTTTGCAATTTCACTCTTCATAACTGCTTCTTGGTCAGCATTCTTTCTTAGCAAGAGGTCCTTTTCTGCCATTTGATTCTTGAGCCAAGCAATCTCCTCCTTCGCCTCCTTCCATAGACGTTCCATTTCATCTGCAGCAAACCGACTCTCTGCCAGTTCTTCTGTCAATCTCTGCTTTTCTAGATTCAGTTCTAAGGTCTCTTCCAGTCTATATTTTTCGGCTCTTTCGCTTTCCAGATGGTCTTCCAGTTCCTGATGATGGTTTCCATGACTGTTGTCATTCCAGCACACAGCAAAGGCCAAGCCTACCAACAAGGCCAAAACGGGAATGGCAAAGGCAAAGGCTGGCGTCATCAAGCTGTTCGGGTTTTCAACAGTTTCTGGACCATCTTCAGTACCTGTCAGTTCATCCAGTTCTAAGCTCTCCTCTGGCCGAGATACTTCGGTCATTTCGCTTTCCAGTTCATCTTCAGTATCTTCACATTTTAGCATTTCTTCCGGTTCTTCCTGTTCTAAAAGATCTTCCAGTCTAGACGATTCGCACTTATCCATTTTCAGGTCATTGTCAAGTTCTAGACGATTTTCTAGTCTAGACACTTCATCTATATCTCTTTCCAGGTCGTCCTGACTGTCTTCTAATTCTAGGTAGTCCTCGCTGTCTTCTTGTTCCAGGTCATCCTCGATGTTGTCTTCTTCCAGGTTGTCCTCACTGTTTCTAATTCCAGGTAGTCCTCGCTGTCTTCTTGTTCCAGGTCATCCTCGCTGTTGTCTTCTTCCAGGTCGTCCTCGCTGTCTTCTTGTTCCAGTTCATCCTCGCTGTCGTCTTCTTCCAGGTCGTCCATCTGTAGATTGCAGTCCGGTTTAAAGTCATCAGTTTCCAGATCTTCATCCAAATCATGAACTTTGCGTCCATAATTTCCGAATTTCCAGCAAACAGCAAAAGCCAAGCCTGCCAACAAGGCCAATCCGAAGATGGCAAAGGCAAAGGCTGGCGTCATCAAGCTGTTAGATTCTGCAACAATTTCCGGTTCAAAAGAGTCAACGATTTCCGGTTCAAAAGAGTCAACAGCAGCAGCAAGAGTATCATGTACTCGTAAACCGCCGTCGACTCCTTGATAACAAAGGAAATCAAGCAAATCATTAATAGTCCAAGCGGTCAAGTCGCCTGCCACAACTCCCAATACCACAAGTAAACTGCTGTATAGCTGAAACATAGTGATTAATGTTAACCTTGACATCTGCTTCCTCTATGCCTGGATTTTAAAACTGCCACGGCACAGGATTCGGGATCCGGAGGCTCCGAAGAGCGCCTCCGTTTCCTGTCTCTGCTACGAAGGATTTCTTGTGCTCCTTTTTCTTCATTTTTTGTTGAGAAGTCTCTGGCTGCTCTGGAGACGCCGAAGCAGCGGCAGCTGCTGCTGTGAGTCCTTCTGAAGGATCTTAAGAAGGATCCAGGTCTTGTCGTCGATGGAATCCCTCGGATTCGTAAGTTTACTTTCCCAAGTCCAGAATTTTAATCAACCTATCCATACGCTAATTCCCTCTCTTTTTTTCTCTCTTTTTTTTGTCCATTTTAATTTATTTAAAGTTAATTCACGCCAAATTTCACCTTTCATTAAGATTTCTCAATTATTTACCATAATGATGATGATGATGATAATGATGATGAACATGATTATTATTATTATTATTATTATTATTATTATTATTATTATTATTATTATTATTATTATTATTATTATTATTATATTATTCAGAAGATGAACCCTGTTCATGTGGAATAATCCCACGGGGGCCACTGACTTGAAATTCAAGCTTCCAAAGAATACTATGATGTTCATTTTTTTTAATTATAAAAAATACATAAATGCAAGTTTATAGTTATTTCACAATATTTACATTGCATATTTAAGTAGTAAATATATGTTACGGAACACTAGGCTTTGAATAATTTTTTCTTGAACGCCGTAATAACTGTACTATTACTTAAAAATTTGTACCGGCTACTCAAAAACAGTAACTAATGAACTCTCTTGTGAAAGTGTTACCTATTTCTTCTTTGTCATTGTTTTTTTAATACCCACCTATCGTAACAAAACTTGCTCTTAACAAGGCATCTGTTTCCTCTTTTGTGTCATGTTTCTTTTTACTGACCCAAACAGCATATAAATAGTACCCTACAATTAATACAGTGGCGCTATTATAATCCTTTTTCGTCCTATAATTGAAACAGAGCATTATTATTTTCAGAAAATTGTCACTTACTTCAATGTTGTTTTTACGTGACTACAAAAATAAAAAAATTATGCAATGTGTATTCAACCTCCTCACAATGATTGCATTTATCACTGTTTCTGATATCTAACAATTTTAATCAAGGTTCCGTGTGCATATTCAAAGACAAATTAACCTTCCACGATACCAATGAAAGGTTTGGTTGCAGCTCCACAATAATATAAGCATGTGAGTATTATGGTCTTTAATGGATATTAAAAGCTTTCCAACCTTGTACTAGGTTCATCTTCAGTCAAGTAAACTAGTACGAGGTTCGAAAACTTTTAATATCCATTAAAGATCATATACTCACATGCTATATTATTGTGGACCTGCAACCATTATCATCATTTTCGACACGGAAATCTGTGCCCACTAATGAAAGGTTTGTTTATTCTCTCCCATACCCATTTCCGTTCCAAAAGTGGATAACGCTCTTCAGTTTTTGGTGATTTTCTGGCCTTATCAGTTTATAGCAATCTCTAGTATTTAAGTTAGGGAATTGTTTATGGCGAGAACTTTCCTGATGACATAAATATCTGCTGAAATAAATGATATTAACTCCAGTCTGTCACTGATTCCAATTGCCTTGCTAAGGGAATAGTGGCTTACATTGGTTTGGGCAGATGTCCTGTAAGAATGCCCTTATCAGTTTTCTCACGGATGTTCTCTATACCATTCGTCAGGTTGGCTACAAGACCTTTTGTCAGGCCAGTTCTTCACTCTTTTAGAAACAAGTCATTTCCCCCTCCCTGCACTATGATTAAACTTTTTCTATTATTTACCTTGATTTTTTTCACTGCCTCGGCTATCTTCTTTGCTCCTGCACCTGGGTGAAAATTAACTTTTCTCTTACTGCTATTTTTGGCCATAAAAGTTAACCCCTGATCTTTCACTAACGAGTCTCCAATTAAGATAGTTTCCTCTTCTGTTTCAAGAGAGCACAGCAAATCTATTCGTTGCGTTGATTTCTGTTGGGGGACATTCGTGTTTTCTGGCTGCTATCACTCTTCTGCCAACAGCTCTCTTGAATTCATTATTTTTATCCTTGTAAGTTTCTTTCTTTGTGCCTTAGAGAGAGAGAGAGAGAGAGAGAGAGAGAGAGAGAGAGAGAGAGAGAGAGAGTACTTCTAAGAAGTGTGGGTGGAAGATGAGAGAGAGAGTACCTCAGAAAGGTGTGGATGGAGGAAAAAGATTATAGTTACTTCCACGAAAGTGCTTTCTTAAAAAGAAAGTTCCTTTCTTTTAATTACAAAGTGAAGGAGATGCAAGGTGTCATGGTACTCGTTGATGCTATCTACTGCATCCCTTGCAAACAGCATCCCCAGTTACTTTCGTTGCAAAGTTAATAAATTACATTCAACAGAGACAACGATGATTATAATTAGAACTCCAAACTCTCATTCATTACCACAGGGAGAGACAGAACTATCACGTCGTATGGCCGCATGAAAATTCAACACTAGATACATTGATTAAAAATTACAAAGCTAACTATTGAATAACTCTCAAATGGAACATAAAATTCATGCCAAAGGCCAGGAGCTGGAACCTATGAGGTCATTCGGTTCTGAAAGGGATATTGAAAGAAACAAGGTTTGAAATGTGTAATAGGGGAGGAAAACCTCATGGCTGCAATAAGAAGCAACTGTAAGGAAAGGATGGACAGTAAGATAGAAGAAAGAGTATATGAACGGAGGTACAGTAAAAGGAATGGAAGGGGTTGTAGCTAGGGGCCACAGGGACGCCGTAAAGAACCTTAGGTAATGCCCTCTTCAACTTTACTTTCTGCAAAACAAATGCCAAGATCTTTGCGGAATTATTTAGCCAAATTAATGCATGGATGCTTATTATGGAAACTAACAATTAACCTGTACCATTTTGTTAATTCTAGAGAGATGTACTTAAGGAGATCACAAAGTAAACACAGAAGTTCTTTGCAGCATCCCTTTGGCCCCCAGCTGCAACCCCTTTCATTCCTTTTACTGTACCTCCGCTCATAATCTCTCTCTTCCATCTTACTTTCCACCCTCTCCTAACAATTGTTTCATAATGCAACTGCTTTGAGGTTTTTCTCCTCTTCTACACCTTTAAAACATTTTTACTCTCAATTTCCATTTCAAAGCTGAATTACCTCATGAGCCCCAGAGGTTGGCCTTTGGCCTAAGTCTCATATTCCATTCCACAGAAATCTGTCAATAAAATATTGTAAAGATTCTTAGGTAGTTTTGTTGATATGTATAGATATATATAGACTAACATGAAATATTTATCGTGGGTCGTGGCCATTAGATATTTATTTATTGCATATACAGTGTCATATGATGGCGAATTCCGAAACTGTGATCGTTATAACAAAGAAAAATGCTTGTCAATGTTATGAATGTTAAAAGGACTGAAATTCACATGAGATGGTGACTTGAATTAAGGCCACCCAACATCACCTGCCCCCCCATCACCTTCAACCCCAACCTTGTTATAAATATCCTTCTATCCTCGCACCTCATGTTCGGGATTTCAATGTCTTACAGTTATTATGAGATTGTTCTGATGGATGTTTTTTGGAAGGTAAAATAATACTCAGATGACAGTATTTCATACGCCATTTATTTTCCAAATGTTTACAATATTTCATTACAAAAAATAAAAACATGGCTATGTAAAAGACTAATGAACAGGAGATATCGAAAGTGGTGGGTTTCTTGAATAGCTTAGAGGGGGAACACCAACAAGGTGTGTCGGACATTAGCCGCAGAAGCCACGAATAAAGGCAGAGTGAGTGAACAAGCGTGAGCCGGAGGGTGGGGTTGGGGTTGGGGGATTGGCGGTAAGGGGGGAGGTGGTTAGCTAAGACGTGACCAATCTGCCCAGGTCTAAAGACTATCACCAAATAATTTGAGACACTAAATATTATGTTAATAGTATACGGTTTTGCAACACCTACATACTTTATACCCCACCATCATTATATAATGCTCCAATGCACACATTTCACATAATTTATCTTGACAAAGAGTTTCGGAAATAATATAATAAATATTCTATAATATAAGAAATACAGCAAATTGAAATACTTTCTATAAGTAGCCTAGATGGTTGTGAGGGGTGGAGCCAAGTGGCCCATCACACTCAAATACTGGTAACTCAACTAAGTTTTGCCATAAATACAAATCCTGTAGTACTAGATTAGCATATCCAGTAATGTGTTCTTAGCATACATTAATTAATAAAATAATATCCTTCCAAATTGATGCTTTGATAATTATACAACCCACGGCTACAAAACCTAGTGTAACGTCTTTGTGACCAAATTCGTATATTATTGGTAATACTGGTAATTATAATTCAGTCAATCTAGGGCAAAATAGATACAGCCTAGCACAAGTTGGTAGAGTGGCCATTTACGGTTTTGTGATCCTTGGCCACATCCAAATAACATATCAAACATCTACCGTTATTTAAATAGTCAATCCAGGCAATATAAGACGGAGGACAGAATGAGAGAGAGAGAGAGAGAGAGAGAGAGAGAGAGAGAGAGAGAGATGAGAGAGAGAGAGAGAGAGAGAGAGAGAGAGAGAGAGAGAGAGAGAGAGAGAGAGAGAGAGAGCTGCTTATAGGATAATTAAAAAGGATATTTTCGTCTGAATAATATTAATATGAATAGTCAGTTCCAACAATATTTAAGTCATTTCTATTTAGAAAATGTGATAACGATTAAAAACAATACGATGTGATAAGATTTCATAATAATTATTTGCCAAAAAATATATGATAACATTTTTCTTAAAGCAAAAGGTCTCAAGTATATCCGTCAGATTAATAACTAAAAAGGAATAAAAACTCTCTCTCTCTCTCTCTCTCTCTGTCTCTCTCTATCTCTCTCTCTCTCTCCTCTCTCCTCATATATTTCATTCAATATTGCATTCCTTTGCGTGATTACCGTAATTTCCCTCCTCTTCCCTTTCGAACCATTCTAACTATGTACTGGTTGTTTGAACGTAGGCCACTTTCAGGGCAAGAAGGGCATGATCTCACCGAGCCAGGCCTGGCGGGGCGACACCGCTTTTGTAACTGGGTGTACATACCCACCACGCCTCAAAACCGCCCGTGGCAACAGTACGCCAGCCACCAGCCTAAATTGCACATGCATCAGATTCCTTCATTCAAGAAGGCTGTCTCTACAGCGCTCTCTGTCTCCAAGCAAGAGCAGCTAATACAGAATGTAATTCACTAACATCAATTCATACCTGTAAGATATATACATATATATAATATATATATAATATATATATATATATATATATATATATATATATATATATATAACTGGTGAAAATGTTCTGTTATAACAGAATTCCGTCTAATGAAAGGAGTCCATAAAAACGCCAAAATATAGAATATAAGTACTATATTTCAGACTGCTGCTGTCTCTCTTGTTAGGTAGGTAACTTTTCTCATTCATTACCTACCTGAAGAGAGAGACAGCAGCAGTCTCTGAAATATAGTCCTTACTTTCTATATTTTGGCATTTTTTGGGGCTCCTATTATTACATATATATATATTGGGAATATCTCACAGAAATAAATTCCTGGCTCACCACGCGACTGAATCCCGGTCTTTCAAGTATGACTTCAGGGTATACGCAAGCTAATTTCTTATCTTACTATACTGTATAATGGGCGTTATGTCTGTCCGTCCGTCTATCTGCTATTCAATCACGGCCAAACGGCTGGTCCGATGGGTATGAAACTTGGCAGGGCTATAGTGGGGGCCCCTAAGATGGTTTATAATGGGGTTTCATCCTACCTCCCTCCCCCCCTCCCTCCGAGGGAGGTGGAGGTGAGAAAGGATTCCCTGAAACGGGGCTGGTTATGCCCGTAGACTTAGTTACTTTACGAATTTATCATACATAATTTCTGTATTCATATGACTTATCATTTGGAAAAGAATACTATAGGGTAAACATCAATGACATAATAGTTAAAAAACAATAGCGAGTCACTTATATGAAGCAGCAGATGAATATGCTAGTAAGGATTGGTAAATTGTGAGTGTTAATTAATGGGAAGACCTAAATCAGTTTATTGACTCTTTGCTCCAAATATTGGCGGCAAGATGCCAAACACAGGTACAGATGTTCAATTAACAGTTACGGGCTGGTGTAAAGCAAGAACCCGTGCCAACATAAAAGTGAGTTTACACTAGGCTTCACCCCACACTGCACACGTAAAACTCATCACCAACTCCTCCCAAATTCTTGTTAGCCCCGCCTGCAGGACTGATCATCAAGATTCACGCCACGCCACTAATACACTCCAATGAGCAGTCCAGTAGGCGGGGCTAACAAGAATTTGGGAGGAGTTGGTGATGAAGCATGACGTGAAGCCTAGAGTAAGCTCACCTTAAGGCTGGCCTAATCTAATTCTTCTAAGATACCAAAGGACGCCGGGAAACGTCCTTGTAGGACGCTGCATCCTTTATTACGAGTCGGTTATCCTCACATTTCACGGATCTGTGGCGGCTGCTTTTTCCTGCCAAGTTTCATGCCCATCGGTCCTGCCGTTTGGCCCGTGATTGAATGACAGACAGACGGACAGACATAACGCCCATGACAGTAAGATTGTCTTAATTGAAAATGCATTTTTTCATGATTACTGAGTAGGGAATTGAATTAAAACTCCATCAGAGAGAGGGTAAATGTCTATCTCAGAGTCACGTCAGGATGCAATTTCGACAAAATCCCAAAATCACAGGGAAGCCCTTTATTAATATAAGAATCTAGTAACATGAATGTAGTCTGAAAATAACATTCATTTTACCTATTTCTCTGTTCTTTTCTGTTTCTCTTTCCCAATTTTCTCTGATATGTTAACTTAACCATATCCTCCGTTCTCTCTTCTCTCTATCTCTCTCTCTCTCTCTCTCTCTCTCTCTCTCTCTCTCTCTCTCTATCTCGGGGAAATTGATAATATGCTTGACATGGTTCAGAAATTTATATATAATATATATATATATATATATATATATATATATATATATATATATATATATATATATATATGATAATATATACATATATATATATATATACACTATCGTCTAATAAACAGAAATTTTTGTAACTATTGGTTTTGTGAGGAATAATTCTACTTCAACTTTTAATTGGGTCTCTTAAATATTGTCATTTTTATCGATAACAACCATACACAATAGGTCATTTCTTTTTCGAGTAATTAAACTTTGAGGATTTTAGTATACAATTCTAACTTTCTTGAGCATTATGGACTCAGTTTCTCCATATATTGAAGGTCCTAGTTAGTTTGGAACACTTACTTTCTGATGTTTCACGGCCCTTAATACTTAGCTCTGATATTCATTTCGGATGGATATTGATATGGGAATATTAATGATTAACCGAGTTCCATATCTTTTTATGTCTAAAAGTCTGGAAGTCCGATAAACAGTCACTCGTATAACATACACAAACAGAAGAGGCAGATAGTATACCCCTACTATTTGCATCGTTTCTTTTAGTTCATCTTTTCGCATATTTCTATCTATAATTCTTTGGTCATATCACGGCTGTTCCACATCTGAATACAACCTTTGTTGATTCTTACAGTTGCAAGGGACCTGCAGATTTTAATTAATGCAGCCTGTTTAATTTTATTAATGCTATATTGGTATTTTAAATAAGATTTCATTTTTACTCTTAATCTATTGATATTTTTTCTTGGGGATTTTCCCTTACTAATTTCATTTTATTAGATTCAAGTGTGAGTTTTTAACGCTTTTATTTCAAGTTCCCAATTTTAACTTGTGTGTGTATGTATGTGCGTATGAATGTATTTGTAATCTTGGATATACATTTATATGCTTTATATGTTCCGTTGTAGCGGCGTCAATAACCATTAGCAGCTGCGATGCCATATAATCTTTAATAAATCAATCAGTCAACCTATCCGTAGAACCCTTGACATTCCCTGGAATTCCAGTTCTCCCGACCCCTTTGGCGTGAATTGCTTTCCATTACCGTATAATCCCCACAAACACCTTCATAGCTTTTTCTGGAAATGAAAATACTCCAGTTTATCATCTCCAGACGCTGAGCTCTTCAAGAAGAGACAGTTAAGACCATTATTAATTTGAAGAGACAGTTAAGACCATTATTAATCTTTGTAGGGAGGCTATCACGACTCCATTGACGCGTCCAACAGGTGTGGAAACTGGAAACTGAAAACGGGAAACATTGTAGGGGCGAAGTGCGCCGAGAGGTATAAATATTCAGCGTTGCCGATCTGGGATGGGAACTCGGTTATGGATGGGGCTGGTGGTAGTTTCACTTGTAGTAACGTCGAGGTCCACCTCGAAGGATATTGTCATGCCAATAACTATATATAGCCGGTGGATGACTATAGTAGATTCACATCAACTGTGCATTTGATGTCTAGGTCAGTCCCTTACGACGCTCCTGATTGGCTGTTGATAAGCAAATCACAGGGCTGGAAACTCAGTCTCTCTCGAGAGTTCACATAGGCAGGATGTACGTTCCACCTCTCCTGAGGGATACTTATTCCTCAGGAGAGGTGGATCATACATCCTGCCTATGTGAACAATCGAGAGAGACTGAGAGTTTCCAGTCCTGTGATTGGCTTATCAACAGCCAATCAGGAGCGTCGTAAGGGACTGGCCTAGACATCAAATTCATAGTTGATGTGAATCTACTATAGTACAATTTATTAAAGGCATTGTTGACGTTCTCCTTGGCAGCATCAGACTCATGAGAGGGAAAAAAAACATATTTTTGAAAGGGTCATCTTTTTGAAAAGGTCATCTGATGTCACACCTTTAGCCAGCGGCAGTATATAGTCACTGGTAACTTTTTTGAATCTCACCTTTGATACCAGAGGTCACACTCGCAGTGCGACGTTAAACTGGGTCTTAAAAGGTCATGCAAAAGTACCCAAGCTGTCTTGTTTGTCACTGTATTCCTTTTTTTATTTCTATTTATTTATTTATTTATTTATTTATTTATTTATTTATTTATCTATTTATCTATTTATTTTGTGCTGCATATAATGGAAAAATTAAGTTTTGTTTTAATTATAAAGAGTTCGTCCCTTTTTTTAAATTATTTATTTATTTATTTATTTATTTATTTATTTATTTATTTATTTATGTGCTGCATATAATGGATAAATTAAGTTTTGGTTTCATTAAAAACCGTTCGTTCCTTTTTTTAATTTTTTTATTAATTTATTTATTTTTGTGCTGCATATAAAGGATAAATCAAGTTTGGTTTTGACTATAGAAACCGTTACCTTTATTTACGAACCAATAAATTCTCCTTTATTTATGGCGATGTTGGTTTTTTTATATTAATCTTCTAAAAACTAAGACCATTTGAGTCCAATCTTCAAGGAACAAAGCAAGCCACGAGTAATGACTTATCAGGCTATATACAAACCAGTCTGTTCATTTAGGATTGTGAAATGTTTTATTTTATTTTATCAATACATCTACTGGAAATATCTGGAAGTATTTAATTCCTTTAAAAAAATGAGAAAACACAGATCTCAACCCACTGCAGCCACCCCGTCCAAAAGGAAAAAGGTGTATGGTAAAAAAAAAGAAAAATATATTAAATGCCTTCAGGTGTCTACAGGCCCAGGATTGGTTGATAGTTAAAGAAATTATATTAAAAAAAACCATAGCAAGAGAAGATTCGTTTGATATGAATATTCATATGTACCGATAAATAAACATTACACTTTAATTCAGATATTCATAAAGGGTGTCCATAAAGTCCCAGTACCATTACAAGTATTTATTGCTCAGAAACCTTATAACACAGAGTAATGCAAGTTTACATTCAGAGCACTTCATTCTACAAAAAAACCGCATTACTCTATGTTATATGGTTTCTGAGCTATAAATACTTGTAATGGTACTGGGACTTTATGCACACCCTGTATAATATTTTTTCAAAACTAATACGCATTTCTAAAACCAACACTTTAAAGGCAAAATAAAAAAAATAAATAAATAAAAAGAGCAATTCCGGTGTCCAATGTGCACGACTTTGGAAAAAGGGAAGAGGAAAGATTCCACCCACCCAACCGGCGCCCCCCTTTATAGCAAAAGTTCACTGGTGGCACTTGTGGGTGTTGGTAAAGAGTTTAGTATTTTCGCCCAACCATTTCTCCCTTCCTTGTGTCAGGTGGTGAGGAACACGACGCTGCACCAGAGGAAGATTAAAAAAATTGGAGGGAGTTTGAGTTTTAAATCCTTTCTATAGTAGGATTTACACGTGACAGTTCCTGATGCCAATTAGTATATATTTTTTGACTTCCAGAAAAACGGGGACATTTTAAACCTCTCTCGTTTACTGTAATAAGAAAAGGTAGATTTTACTCTGGTAGAAATAATTTAAAATTATTTTAATAATTACTTCGAAAATAAAACGACGACATGAATTGAATTCTCTCTCTCTGATGATATCCGAGTTTTCGAATTACACCTGCCAATAGGAGAGCAAGAAGCATTTCTCTTTTTTAGCCAGAATTGTGGTTTGGTCAACAGACAATTCTTCTGGTTAGTAAATTTGCTCTTCTGGAGCAGTTTTCCTCGATTGGTTAGTTTGTGTGTGTGTGTGTGTGTGTGTGTGTAGAATCTACTGGTCATTTTTACCAGATACATAGGTAAATGTAATAGCCACAATTTGAGAAGTTATGAGGGCATTGTGGCTATTACATATATATATATATATATATATATAATATATATATATATATATATATATATATATATATATATATATATATATATATATATATATATATATATTATATATGTGTGCGTGTCACATATTAGACACATCTCCGGGCATGTTCTTTTAACCCATACGCGTTCAAAGAAAAAAAATATACTTAAAATGTAAAATTACAAACCTCTTTCTATCCGCCACCATATATATATTATATATATATATATATATATATATATATATATATATATATATATATATATATATTATTATATAGATATAGATATATATATATATATATATATATATATATATCATCACTCACGCAAAAAGAAAGCTTAAGCTGCCTTTCCCATACATACATATATCTCTTCGTACCATTTGTTATCTCAATAATATATCACCACTTCCCAGCCTGGGAGCATGTGTTGTGTATGACGTCTTAGACAGGATGGCGTGCAATTCTTTAGCATGAATATCATCCTCTTGTTCTTCTTCTTTCTTGGGAGAATCTTCTCGGATGGCTCTCGGGTCTCCTGGTGACCCATGGCCGCTTGCACCAGAACCTCTGCATCTTCCCCTGTTGAGTGCTGCGTCTCGCCAGCACTTTCTCTTCATCTGCTGATTTGGTGGGGAACTGTTTGTGTCAGAAATGCTGATTGGCCAGTTGGGGAAGCTAATGTGAATATATTCCCCTCAAGGTTATTCTCAGGATCCTCCTCCATCCACTCGTCAATTCTATTGGATCTCAGAACACATTATCTCTCCTTCTGATCTTCTCCCTTCCATTAATCCTTTCGTAGCCACTTTGGACATTCTGTCTCCTCTTCTGATACTTCTTACGCTTGAAAACCATTATATTCTTTGGAAGCTTGAATTGCAAGTCAGAGGCTCTTTTGGTGATGGGCTTGTGCCGTGTGAATAGGGTTCACCTTCTGTATAATAATAATAATAATAATAATAATAATAATAATAATAATAATAATAATAATAATAATAATAATAATAATAATAATAATAATAATAATGGGCACAGTCTTCCGTGTCGAAAATGATGATAATGGTTGCAGGTCCACAATAATATAACTATATATATATATATATATATATATATATATATATATATATATATATATATATATATATATATATATATATATATATATATATATATATATATATATATATATATATATACTATATTAGAGAGAGAGAGAGAGAGAGAGAGAGAGAGAGAGAGAGATTGAATACTACTTATGCTACTTATTTCCTCGGTTAACGTTCAGCAACTCTCGCTTCTGTCCACCACGTGTCGTAATGCTCAAGAAAAGTGGTACTTATCATAGTAGATTACGAGAATCAACTATGCATTGACAATTTAATCAGTAACTAAGTGAGTATTGTGTGTGTAGGATTAACTAAAAGCATACAGTGTAATTTAAATGAAAAATACCACAAGGCGAGAATAAAAACTTCAGAATTAAATCATAACCGAAGAGGAAGAGAGAAAAATGACCTTGAATTTGGATCGTTTTTAAATTAAACGCTTTGTAAATGAAGGTCGTAATTAGGCGGACGCTAAATTTATGATGTACTTAATTATGCCTCCACTTAATTATGCCTCCTGCATTTTTAAAGGTAAAATAATACAACAACGTTGCCCTTCGATGAACATATTTCGTTTGGGGCAGTTTCTGTTGTTAGATAATTATATTAAGTAAGATAGTGTGACGACCTTGTCTGAAATGGTGGTGGAATGTGTTTTTCTGTAGTTTATGTTTTTAGGGTTCATTAACGAAGACTAATTAATCAGAAGATATATGTTGATGTTACTATATATATATATATATATATATATATATATATATATATATATATATATATATATGGATGTGTGTGAGTTTGTGTGCGTGCCCACGTGTATATATATATATATATATATATATATATATATATATATATACTATAATATATACATATATCCACACATACATATATAATTATATATGTATGTGTGTATGTTTGTGCGTGTATATGTGTATACTTTCGTGTGTACTTCTGTGTGTGCGTGTGTGTATCTTCAGACATTTGCTTTTAATATTCAGTATGTATTCGCATGCATTATTCCTTGCATCGGAACGTATTTCTAACTTATATATCCTGTTACGTAGTTCCATTCACACATTAAGAAACAAACAGGCATCTGCTTCCATGACTGAAACCTCCTTTCGTTTTCCCAAAATCGGAAATTTAGAGATTTATTGAACTGCTTTGGCCTAGAAATCACCTCTTGATTCAAAGATTGGAAATTCCCTTCTCGACTCTTAAGTAACATCGATTACTCTCATGTGCGATCTTCCATTGGTCTGGCATATGATTTTCGTCCATCTCTCGGCCGTATATCCGTCGTCCAGGCATTCGGTTTGATTGGGAATTAATGGTATAAGAACAATATGCTCATGACTCGTGTGAATGGACGCTCCTCGTCAGTAATATTTGTTAAGGTTTTTCGTTTCATTCATCTTTTTTTTAACGTGGTATTAGTACCTTTTGTTTTAGAGCGCCAACTCGGACGATTATTGAATTGCAAGGTTCGTTCATCTTCTGACTAAATATAAACTGAAAGTAACGATAAGTATTCACCTTGATAAGACAAAAATTCTTTTATTTATTTATATATTTATTTATTTATTTATTTATTATTTATTTATTTATTTATTTATTTATTTATTTATTTTATTTATTTATTTAAACGTGGAATTTGTGTCTGTTTAAGAGCGCCAACTCGAAGGATTACTGAATGCAAGGTTCTTTCATCTCCTGACTAAATATAAACTGAAAGTATTGATACGTAGTCACCTTGATAAGACAAGAATTTATTTATTTATTTATGTATTTATCCTCTTACTTCTTCCTAATGAGCACCATAATATTCTTTGGAAGCCTTCATTTTATGTCAGTGGCCTCTGTGGTGGGCTTGTTGCCATGTCAATAGGTTTCACCTTTCGATTTAATAATAATAATAATAATAATAATAATAATAATAATAATAATAATAATAATAATAATAATAATAATAATAATAATAATAATAATACAAAGTACAAGAGAGGGGACTAAACAACACGATAGAAGATGTAAAACAGAGGCTTAAGGCCAAGGCACATAAGATCCAACGGTACACGAACAGGAATAAGGGATACCAACAGAACAAACTATTCGGAACCAACCAGAAAAGACTATACAGCCAACTAAGAGGGGAAGACGAAAACCACCCAGAAATTCCTGAAGCCGAACCAAGTAAGAGACTCTGGGAAAACATATGGAGCAATCCAGTATCACACAACAAGCATGCAACATGGCTCCAGGAAGTCAAGGAAGAAGAAACAGGGAGAATAAAACAAAGATTCACAGAGATCACGACAGACACAGTCAGACACCAACTAAAGAAAATGCCAAACTGGAAAGCCCCAGGTCCCGATGAAGTCCATGGATACTGGCTCAAAAACTTCAAGTCCCTTCACCCAAGAATAGCAGAACAACTCCAGCATTGTATCTCAAATCACCATGCACCAAAATGGATGACCACAGGAAGAACATCCTTAGTACAAAAAGACAAGAGTAAGGGAAATATAGCCAGTAACTACAGGCCTATCACCTGCCTACCAATAATGTGGAAGTTACTAACAGGTATCATCAGTGAAAGGCTATACAACTACCTAGAGGAGACAAACACCATCCCCCACCAACAGAAAGGCTGCAGATGGAAGTGTAGGGGCACAAAAGACCAGCTCCTGATAGACAAAATGGTAATGAAGAACAGTAGGAGAAGGAAAACCAACCTAAGCATGGCATGGATAGACTATAAGAAAGCCTTCGACATGATACCACACACATGGCTAATAGAATGCCTGAAAATATATGGGGCAGAGGACAACACCATCAGCTTCCTCAAAAATACAATGCGCAACTGGAATACAATACTTACAAGCTCTGGAATAAGACTAGCAGAGGTTAATATCAGGAGAGGGATCTTCCAGGGCGACTCACTGTCCCCACTACTCTTCGTAGTAGCCATGATTCCCATGACAAAAGTACTACGAAGATGGATGCCGGCTACCAACTCAAGAAAAGAGGCAACAGAATCAACCATCTGATGTTCATGGACGACATCAAGCTGTATGGTAAGAGCATCAAGGAAATAGATACTCTAATCCAGACTGTAAGGATTGTATCTGGGGACATCAGGATGGAGTTTGGAATAGAAAAATGCGCCTTAGTCAACATACAAAAGGGCAAAGTAACGAGAACTGAAGGGATAAAGCTACCAGATGGGAGCAACATCAAACACTAGATGAGACATGATACAAATACCTACCTGGAATAATGGAAGGAGGGGATATAAAAACACCAAGAGATGAAGGACACGATCAGGAAAGAATATATGCAGAGACTCAAGGCGATACTCAAATCAAAACTCAACGCCGGAAATATGATAAAAGCCATAAACACATGGGCAGTGCCAGTAATCAGATACAGCGCAGGAATAGTCGAATGGACGAAGGCAGAACTCCGCAGCATAGATCAGAAAACCAGGAAACATATGACAATACACAAAGCACTACACCCAAGAGCAAATACGGACAGACTATACATAACACGAAAGAAAGGAGGGAGAGGACTACTAAGTATAGAGGACTGCATCAACATCGAAAACAGAGCACTGGGGCAATATCTGAAAACCAGTGAAGACGAGTGGCTAAAGAGTGCATGGGAAGAAAGACTAATAAAAGTAGACGAAGACCCAGAAATATACAGAGACAGGAGAATGACAGACAG
>NC_087202.1:11602866-11610366 GCF_015104395.2 Macrobrachium nipponense
AGTGTCATGGTCACTGTGAAGTTATTCCTGAGGTGGTGTGAACTGGATTCTACCGAGATAGATTTACTTGATATTTGTGAATACAGAATATCCTAGCTTTTGTAAAAAACTGACAACACAGGATGTCATTACTTAACCTGATTAGATTTTATTGTATTAAAGCGCTACTTTTTTTTAATTTTCTATACAATATGTAGAAACCTAATCTTATCATGTACTGGGACGTGAAAATATTCTGTCTCTTTCAAAGGAATTATTTTTATCACAGTCCTCCAATTCGTCGGGGTGGTATTTATAGTGTGGGGTTCCGGGTTACATCCTTAGCCTGCCTCCTTAGGAGTCCATCACTCTTCTTAACTATGTGTGCCGTTTCTAGGATCACACTCTTCTGCATGAGTCCTGTTGCTACTTCAGCCTCTAGTTTTTCCAGATTCCTTTTCAGGGATCTTGGAATCGTGCCTAGTGCTCCTATGATTATGGGTACAATTTCCACTTGCATATCCCATATCCTTCTTATTTCTATTTTCAGATCTTGATACTTATCCATTTTTTACCTTTCTTTATCTTCAACTCGGTGTCCCATTATTATTATTATTATTATTATTATTATTATTATTATTATTATTATTATTATTATTATTATTATTATTATTATTATTGATTTTCCTGATCCAGTACTTTTGATTTTCTTATATTGTTATAGAGCATAACCATCCCTGAAATGAAATCAATAAAGACTATATATATATATATATATATATATATATATATATATATATATATATATATATAATATATATATATATATATATATATATATATATATATATATATATAAGTCATATCACATTTCCGTGATTCATATACATATATCGAGCTACAATGTCCTTTAATATCTAATTCGCTCTACCTCAGAATTAATATATTTTCATATATGCTTAACCGAGGGGGAATTTTTTCTCGATAATAGATTTGCCTGGACCAGGGCGCGAACCTATGGATCCTTTCAAACCCAGGAACGTCAGTGAAGCTTTACCTACTACACCACCGCGAGAGGCTAAAAGTTCATGTCGCCTCTCACCCTCATATACCTTTCGCGCGCAGGTAATTAGTTTGGTTTTGGAGACAACATCAACCCACCTCGACTCCGGTAGTGTTTGTAGTGCTTTTGACAGCACGTAGCCAATCTATAAGTCATATCACATTTCCGTGATTCATATACATATATCGAGCTACAATGTCCTTTAATATCTAATTCGCTCTACCTCAGAATTAATATATTTTCATATATGCTTAACCGAGGGGGAATTTTTTCTCGATAATAGATTTGCCTGGACCAGGGCGCGAACCTATGGATCCTTTCAAACCCAGGAACGTCAGTGAAGCTTTACCTACTACACCACCGCGAGAGGCTAAAAGTTCATGTCGCCTCTCACCCTCATATACCTTTCGCGCGCAGGTAATTAGTTTGGTTTTGGAGACAACATCAACCCACCTCGACTCCGGTAGTGTTTGTAGTGCTTTTGACAGCACGTAGCCAATCTATAAGTCATATCACATTTCCGTGATTCATATACATATGAATCACGGAAATGTGATATGACTTATAGATTGGCTACGTGCTATCAAAAGCACTACAAACACTACCGGAGTCGAGGTGGGTTGATGTTGTCTCCAAAACCAAACTAATTACCTGCGCGCGAAAGGTATATGAGGGTGAGAGGCGACATGAACTTTTAGCCTCTCGCGGTGGTGTAGTAGGTAAAGCTTCACTGACGTTCCTGGGTTTGAAAGGATCCATAGGTTCGCGCCCTGGTCCAGGCAAATCTATTATCGAGAAAAAATTCCCCCTCGGTTAAGCATATATGAAAATATATTAATTCTGAGGTAAAGCGAATTAGATATTAAAGGACATTGTAGCTCGATATATATATATATATATATATATATATATATATATATATATATATATATATATATATATATATATATATATATATATATATATATATATATATATATATATATATATATATATATATATATATATATATATATATATATATATATATATATATATATATATATATATATATATATATATATATATCTATATATATATATATATATATATATATATATATATATATATATATATATATATATATATATATATATATATATATATATATATATATATATATATATATATATATATATATATATATATATATATATATATATATATATATATATATATATATATATATATATATATATATATATATATATATATATATATATAATATATATATATATATATATATATATATATATATATATATATATATGTAAGGCCTAGGGGTTTTGATTAATAATATGCGTTCTCTGTGACCTATGGAATGTGGAGAACAGTGCAGGAGTGACGACCTGAGAGTAGCTGATCAATGAGATTCTAGCGGATGGCGTGAGATAAAAATGCTTAGTTCGTCGAGTCAATGCACGACAGTTTATGAACTCTTCTCAAAGTGCCTTTGTGAAACTAGATGCAGCTAGAACCGCGAGGCGCTATCGAACTGTGTGTTCGTATGTGCGTGTGCGCCTCTTCTATTCATAATGTATCACTAGCCAAGTCTATGGGAAGACTTGCACAGAGATTCGTGGGAGGAAGGCAAAGCCATGATGGCAGATGCCAAGTGTTTTTATTTATCAGTGAGTGATATTCCGGCGTTTGGGATATGGGTAAAGTGTTACCGTTTCACTTTAGCCCAAAGGGATGGCTTGTTTGAATATCTTGTAAGATGTTCCATTTTATTAACTTTGTCTTTAAACTTGTGTGTACTTACCGGGATGTGTTCTGTATCTTTGAAACAGACGGATCTGGAAATGCCGGGGGGCAGAGTTCCCAGTGGGGTGTGGACTTGCTTTGGGGTGACTTGACGATGTACTTTTTTTGAGTTAGTCCGTAAGACTGGATTACTTGGTTAATTGATTTGTTTTATTCTTGTTAATAAACGTTAGTGTTATGATGCAACTCTCTCATTTTCATTACCTGTTAGAATGGAGAGAGAGAGAGAGAGAGAGAGAGAGAGAGAGAGGGTGATTCCTTGAGATAGAGAGAGAGAGAGAGAGAGAGAGAGAGAGAGAGAGAGAGAGAGAGATAGGTTTTGTGTGCAATGGAGTAATGGGGTCTGCCTTCCGTTTCGTGTCCACGCTTACCTTATGAATACTGGGGGTCCTTCCCCCATGTTATAGTGGTGGCAGCGGTTAAGAGGGGATATATTAGGTTTTTTTTTTCTTTTCTATGCCTAGGAACGCCAATGTAGAGATGGGTGGCCAGTTAGAAAATAAAAGGGGTAGAGAAAATATCCGTCCGTGGGATGGGGGGATGAGGAAAGAATTTCTATTAGGGTCATCAAATTTGCCCGTACCGAGATTCTTCAGGGCGGGAGTCGTGAGACAAGCAACTCAATCTAGTTCATGAGTGACGGTTGCTAGGTGCGTTTTCGCCAATCGCGTTTGTATTGTGGCGACGAGATTTACGCGTTTTACGAAGAATTTCGAGTTCCTTTTATTCCCATTTAGGAGTGGTGAGTGTTAAACTATTGTTTTGAAGGAGTGGGTTTTTGTTTAAATATTTCAGGGTTATGGGATTGGTTCAAGAGGTCAACAATTTTTCTTGTCTTTGCCCCATAGTGACATGTTTTCTTTATTTTGCACGTGTTTATAATAGACGTATGCATTCGTCTTTGTTTAAAACATAGGAGTGTATTTTTCTATGCATGTGAACTGTGCTTGGATAATCATATCTGGCTTAGTGACACAGAGCAGCCACAATTTTACGGGCTCAGCACATTTCTGCAGAGAGGCGCCTTGCATTGCGAGGGTACGGGCATCCCTTGGGAGGGTAGTTGCATGGGTACCACTGGCCTCCCTCGAGAGATAGTGCAGGGGATGGGCACTAGTGTATACCTTGGGAAGGGGTCCTCAGACACTGTTCAAGGGGAGATGGGGGATACTGCTGTGTATACCTCGGGCTGTTCTGCCGCTTTACTGAGGGGTTGTTCTCAGGGGGGGAGAAATTTTTTTTTCTCAGTGTGGGTGAACTCCCCCTTTTCTTTTTTTTTCTTTGTGTTGGGGAATGGATTTGGCCTTGACATTGAATGCTAAGATATCAGCTGATTGATAAGTTGATGAAGTGAAATGCCCGTAGAGTCTTTTTTTAGAAAAGAGATTTTTTTTTTTTTTTTTCTCTCTTGGAGGAAGAGAAAAGGAAATAAAAAGAGATTTTTCTTTTCCGTGAATGAGGGGAAAAGTAGTTAACATGCACGGGATGTGTTATATGTTTCTTTGTGCCTTGAAAGACACAAATATAAGGGGGATACACAGATTATTTTTTTATTGTGTTGGATAAATTACTTTGAAATGCCGATGATTGGTGTTGTATCTGTGTTGTGTGGCAATGGTGTTATGTCATGGTGTTGCATGCTGGAGAAATTGTATGTCATAGGATTCAGCAATACTGTTGTATGCTATTTGAATTTCACCCTTACTTGAGATTTTTGCAAGAGAATTATTGCTATGAAGAGTTATTATTATTATTATTATTATTAATTGTTATACTTGAGATGTGTCACGGGAGGTTTGCTTAAGTATAATTATCATTACGGGAGAATTGTTTTACGAGAGTTTTGAGATATTTCATGGGAGATTAGTTGATAATTATTACAGATAATTATTCAAGGAGAATTATTACAATGAATTAATGGGAAAGTCTTGTCTTAGTTAATTGTTGAGTTTTTGTAACTTTGGAGAATATTTTCAGTGATTCACGGGGATGAGTTTTGCTGAATCTTGATGAATCTGACTGAATCTTGGTGAATTGTGTGGAATTTTGCTGAACTTTTGCTGAATTTTGTGCTGAATTTTTGGAGAATGGATAAGCATTAACATTGGTGATATTTTTTGTACTGATACTGATGATTTTGATGATAGCAATTTTTTTGGTGATTTTGTGATAATGATATTTCTGATACTGATTTTTTATGTACTAATACGTGGGTGTTTTAGTGCTGTCAAGGGTGGTGAAATCTTTTTTTGAATTTTGGGAGGAACTAACAACACATTATTTTAGTTTTTTTTTTCTTTTTTTATGAGTTCAGCTTGACATCTAGTGAGTTACGGGAGATAGTTAATGGTGCCGTTGATTTTTCTTTTATCCTTTTTTGGAAATTAGCCATCGCTGACACAAGTTTTTTTTACCAAGGGTGAATTTGAATTTATTTTTTTTTCTCTCCAGTTAGTGTGAATAATTATCTCAGTTCATGAGTTAGAGTCATTGTTCGGGAACGTGTTCGTGTTTTAGCTATTTGATGCTATAGAGTAATATATGGGAGAATTCTTGCATGTTTTGAATGCATACGTAATGACACTACATTTTTTCTCTGGATATTTATGTTCCAGAAATTGTGAGTTTTCTTGCACAATACCCTTGTTGTAGTTGTGACAACTTTGTGAGAGATAAGAAACTTGGTTAAGGTTTCTAGTGGCTTATGTCGTAGTGCATATGGAGAAGTCTTGGCTAAGACACTGTGAGTTTGGAATTCTGTTATAATGACTTGTGGCACATTGGTGATTTTTTCTAGAATTTTCTAGACAGTTTTATTTGCCGAGTTTTTGCCCTTTTTTTAGCTAAATGGAGAGAGTTTTTATAGTTTTTTATTATAACATTGAGTTATTCTCTGGAGAATTGGAGTTATAATTGAGATATAATTGAGATATATTATTTTCGAGTTATAATTTGAGATATAATATATGGGAGATATATTTTTGGCCATTTTTGATATTTGCCAATAATGTGATGAGAGCTATGTTTAGTTCAATTATTTTGCAGCCATCTTTGTTGCAAATGGAGACACATATTTGGAGATTATGGGGCAATATTTGTGAGTATGTGAGTTAGTTGCCTTGAGTGCACATTTTTTGGAGATATATTTTTTGGAGCCTTGTTTTGTTCCACATGGAGTTATTGGGGAAATAGAGGTAAATATTTTGTATTTGCCGAAATTGAGGTGATTATTCTCTATTCCTGGAGTGGTGTCTTTTGTTTACTGACATGTGGCTATTGGAGAAATAAGAGAATAATAGGGGGTGGTTGGTTATTAACCAAATGGAGGAAATATTTTATAACCGGAGTGGTGTTATTATTGATATGATGTCTCATAATGGAGTTGGAATTAATATTGGGCGGGTGACCTTTTTTTTGTGGTTATGGAGTTTTTTTTGAGCAAAGAGGAGATTTCTGTGGTTCTCTTTTTTGGTTTCGTGACTATTTAGAGGCGAATGGCATTACTGCATTACGAGTCCTATGGAGATGTGTGTGCATTTTTTATGTTCACAAGTGTGTTATTCTTGGAGAAATATAATTTGGGACAAAGTCACGTTGAGAGAATAAGTCTTCGAGACAAATTTTTGAACACATTAGTCATATCCTGGAGTTAATTCTGTGAAATGTGTCTGTTAGACGTTTTTTTTTTTGAGGATCATGAGTTTCCAAACTTATGTGTCTTACTGGACAATTTTTGTGCTGTTGTTTGAGCATGCGTCCGCAGGCGATTTTTCTGCTGACAAGCGATGTGATGAGCGCTGTGCTGTTTCTTTTCCTCTGATGGTGACAGATCAGAATTTTTGCAATATCTGGAAATGTTGGCTATAGCATTTCACGAAAGCGCATGTGTAAGAGTTTGCTTTCTGGCAAATTCCGGGGCTTTACATGGGAAAAACGCGGGAGTTATGCATATTATACATGTATTATGTATTTTGTGATTGGGGAAATCTACTTGTGATTATTTTTTTTTTATTATTTTTCTTCCTTTTCCTACGAGAGATATAATTTGGGGGATTGAGTTTAAGTAGCATTTCTTTTTTGGACGGGAGATTTGATTTTACCGGGAGATGTGATTTTTCTGGGGTTGTTACTTAAGTAATGGGAGTTTGACATTAAGTCTCATTGTGATTAGTTATTGAGCAGTAAAGGGGTTTTTGCTGTTAAAAGTTGGAGATTTTTACTGATTTTGTGGGTTCGTTACGAATTTTTTCTTTTTTTTTTTTGTGTGAGCACATTCGAGTTTGAAATGTGAGTGCAGAATTCCGTGGAGTTGCTGTGATTTCTGAGTTGTGTGTGTGCTGATGTGTGAGTTTGGAGAATTGAGTTGGAGAACTTGATGTTCTTTGAGAGATGCGATAGTGACTTATGGTTTAGTAGTCATATTGAGAGAGTTAATTGGGAGACATTCAGTTAGTATTTCTGCCCTTTTGAGATCATTGTTTGATAGAAGTAGTATGTTTGGGTTAATTTTCTTAGATTGACCAAAGACCTGACTGACATACTAACGTACGCCAAAAGTCGTTCCCCGACACCAGCAAGACGTCCACCAGCCGTGCCGAGAGGTTGCTGCCATGTTGTCCAGGGTGATTACAAGTATTTCCATGATGGGTGTT
>NC_087202.1:11615366-11662866 GCF_015104395.2 Macrobrachium nipponense
GATTCCTCGTCTTCCAGACGTGAGGCTGGAAGGTCGCTCCATTAATTTACCCATGGTTTTGATATAAAAATACAACGGAGCCGTATCATTAAATGTTTTCAAAAGAAAAC
Source organism: Macrobrachium nipponense (assembly GCF_015104395.2). NCBI lineage: Eukaryota > Metazoa > Arthropoda > Malacostraca > Decapoda > Palaemonidae > Macrobrachium > Macrobrachium nipponense. The sequence goes on from NC_087202.1 coordinate 11,615,477, forward strand.
GCAGAAATAAAACAAGTGCGCATCTTGGATTGCTTGGTCGGTGGTATTTTAGTGAGATTCGAATGCAAAAGTTGGTTAGAATTATGAATTTATTATGCAAAGTATGCAGAGTCAGTAACTAGGTCTATAGAAATGGAGGCGGTGCAGTCCAACTATTTTTCCCGCTACCTTATTCAAGAATGGATAAGAAGAAAGTCTTCGCTCACGGTCGATTGAAGTGACACACTCATGGATTATAACGGCAATATAGCCTCGTGGCATAACGGTAATATCTTCTTTTACGCGTCGTATTTTGGCGAACGACATTCATTTGTTTTCCAGATGGGTCGGGGCATAAAGCCCACCTGGTGCCTGGAAAAGGCAACGAAGAACTCTCTGATATATTTATATATCTCTCATCTTCCTCCAGAAACTGTCCACCAACCCTTGAATGTTTTTTAATTATAATAATAATAAAAAAAATCAATAAACGTATACCGTGTTCAATCTCTCATCTTCTTCCAGCAACTGCCCAGTCAATCCTTGAACGATTTTTTAAATAATAATAATAATAATAAAAAAAAACAATAAGCGTACCCCTGTTCATTTCAAAATTTTAATCGAAATTCATGAATCCTCTTTCCTACATTTTTTTTATCATCATCAACGATCTCCCTTTCCATTCCAGCCCGTTCAAATTCCTCATTCCCTAATTGATCCATGTCTTTGGTTCCTTTGATATACACCACCCCCTACCCCCATCCACACACCCCCCTCCCACTCCCATCCTCTCACAGGTCCTCCCCGAATTTGAGATTTGCATAACCGACCGAGAATGTCTTTATTCGTCGTCAGCAAGTCAGCTTCCTTTTCAAAAGCTTAACGAGGTTAACGCTTCGTTTCACTTTTAGCCTTTTGCCGGTTCGGATTTTTTTTTTTTTTTTTTTTCCAGGCGCGGATGATCCAGCAGTCTGGACATCGCGATGAGATGAGACATCTGGAATAGACTCGGTTTTTTGTTCGTGGTTGGATCGATCTAATCATGCTCTCAGATTTATTCATTCTTAGTTTAATAAACGGCTGCTGGCTCCATTCTTTTTAAATATAGGTTTTGTGTTCACCTTCTTTCAAGAATATAACTCGGAGGAAGGACATCGTGTGTGGCTTTTGTCATTGTTTTCTAGAATAAAGGCGGAGGACTGTTTACATGTATAAGGAAGGTCTGTTTTCAAGAATAATGAAGGACTGTTTTTAAGAAGGAGGAACGATTGTTTTCAAGAATAAGGGAGAACTGTTTTCAAGAATAAGGAAGGACTGTTTTCAAGAATAAGGAAGGACTGTTTTCAAGAATAAGGAAGAACTGTTTTCAAGAATAAGGAAGGTCTGTTTTCAAGAATAATGAAGGACTGTTTTTAAGAAGGAGGAACGATTGTTTTCAAGAATAAGGGAGAACTGTTTTCAAGAATAATGAAGGTCTGTTTTCAAGAATAAGGAAGGACTGTTTTCAAGAATAATGAAGATCTGTTTTCAAGAATAAGGAAGGACTGTTTTCAAGAATAATGAAGGACTGTTTTTAAGAAGGAGGAACGATTGTTTTCAAGAATAAGGGAGAACTGTTTTCAAGAATAATGAAGGACTATCTTCAACAATAAGGGAGGACTATTTTCAAGAATAAGGGAGGACTGTTTTAAAGAATAATGAAGGTCTTTTTTCAAGAATAAGGAAGGACTGTTTTCAAGAATAAGGGAGGACTGTTTTCAAGTAATAATGAAGCTCTAATTTTCAAGAATAAGGACGGAACTGTTTTTCTCAAGATAAAGGAAGGACTGTTTTTTATCAGAAAATAAGGAAGGATGTTTTCAAGAATAATGAATATTTTTAAGAAATAAGGAAGGGAAACTTTTTTCAAGAATAAGGGTAAGGAACGGGTTTTCAAAAGAATTTTAATGAAGAATCATTTTCAAAGAATAAGGACGGATCTGTTTCAAGAATAAGGAAGGACTGTTTTCAAGAATATGAAGGAAGTTTTCAAGAATAAGGACGGACTGTTTTCAAGAATAAAGAAGGAGAATTTCAAGAATAATGAAGGTCTGTTTTCAAGAATAAGGACGGACTGTTTTCAAGAATAAGGAAGGACTGTTTTCAAGAATAAGGACGGACTGTTTTCAAGAATAAGGAAGGACTGTTTTCAAGAATAAGGAAGGAATGTTTTCAAGAATAAGGACGGACTGTTTTCAAGAATAAGGAAGGAGAGTTTTCAAGAATAATGAAGGTCTGTTTTAAAGAATAAGGACGGACTGTTTTCAAGAATAATGAAGGTCTGTTTTCAAGAATAAGGGCGGACTGTTTTCAAGAATAAGGAAGGACTGTTTTCAAGAATAATGAAGGAATGTTTTCAAGAATAAGGACGGACTGTTTTCAAGAATAAGGAAGGAGAGTTTTCAAGAATAATGAAGGTCTGTTTTCAAGAATAAGGACGGACTGTTTTCAAGAATTAGGAAGGACTGTTTTCAAGAATAAGGAAGGAGAGTTTTCAAGAATAATGAAGGACTATTTTCAAGAATAAGGAAGGACTGTTTTCAAGAATAAGGGAAGACTGTTTTCAAGAATAAGGAAGGACTGTTTTCAAGCATAAGGAAGGACTATTTTCGAGAATAATGAAGGACTGTGTTCAAGAATAAGATAGGACTGTTTTCAAGAATAAGGGAAGACTGTTTTCAAGAATAAGGAAGGACTGTTTTCAAGAATAATGAAGGACTGTGCTCAAGAATAAGGAAGAACGGTTTTCAAGAATAAGGAAGGACTGTTTTCAAGAATAAGGAAGGAGAGGTTTCAAGTATAATGAAGGACTATTTTCAAGAATAAGGAAGGAGAGTTTTCAAGTATAATGAAGAACTATTTTCAAGAATAAGGAAGGACTGTTTTCAAGAATAAGGAAGGACTGTTTTCAAGAATAAGGAAGGACTGTTTTCAAGAATAATGAAGAACTATTTTCAAGAATAAGGAAGGACTGTTTTCAAGAATAAGGGAGGACTGTTTTCAAGAATAGGGAAGGACTGTTTTCAAGAATAAGGGAGGACTGTTTTCAAGAATAAGGAAGGAGAGTTTTCAAGAATAATGAAGAATTGTTTTCAAGAATAATGAAGGAATGTTTTCAAGAATAAGGAAGGGCCATTTTCACAAGAATAAAGGAGGACTGTTTTCAAGAATAAGGAAGAACTGTTTTCAAGAATAAGGGAGAACTTTTTTCAAGAATAAGGGAGGACTGTTTTCAAGAATAAGGAAGGACAAGGTTTTTTTAGAACTGTGATATTTCCAGCTGACAAGAAGCGGTTTGATTTGTCAGAATTCTGATATTAAAAGAGTAATGATTTTTTATATAATAAATGCTTCACATAATAAATCTGAACTAGAACAAGGCAGCTGACTTCACATGGACTCAAGCTTTTTCTTGAAGGAAAATGAACCTTCCATGAATTGTACAGATACAGTGAATTACAATTTTTACTTACTGATGAATGAAGTCGTACTGTTCGTGGATAGTAAGAATCATTTTTACAGTTCAAGTTCTTTTGAATATCACGTTACGTCCTTCTAGGTATAAGAATAATTCACTACAGGCTGTACGTATACAAATGCTTATTCATTTTTGGCATCTTTTAATGTATATAAACCCAGTAACCGATTAACAAAAGCATATTATTTGTAAAAATAGATAAATTTTTCTGGAGGGTGATAAGTTTTCGGATACCTGCTACAATATTGATTCAATGTAACTACATAGCCCCGCCCCCCACCCCCGCCCACCCCACCCACCAACAACAAAAAATAATTAACAGATATTCCATTTTTTCAGGAAGTACATAAAATGATGCCACAACTCTGACCTTAAACTCGTTCTAGGTTTTACTACTTCACAAAGGATCACAAAGATATATTAAAAGAATTAAAATTTTACAAAACGTGGGCCAACATTTAAATTGGTTAAGTGATGAAGAATTTACGTTATAAACTTAGAGAAGACTTTTCTTTAAAATCACTAAGGGAAGCGTTAGAACAAAATATTCCAAAGTGGTGGGCATCTCTGGATGGCAGCTTATTAAGAATATTAAGAGGCGTGGGAAAATTAAGCTTAGGCTTGTGTACCGCCCCCACCCCCCCCTTCCCCCCCTTCCCTCCCCCCTCCCTCACCCCACTTTACGATGACAATAATGAAGATTCCTCCCTTTTAGATAAAAAAAAAAAAACACAGATTTTAAATAAAGATGTGAAACTTTCAAACTTGGCGGCTCGAAATAAAGTGAAAATCAGCGAGATATTGCGTCTTCAAACATAAGTACTTTTTTTTTTCATTTTATTATTAATGTTCCATCCAAAGCAAATGCTACTACAGTAGAATCCCTTCTAACCCCAACCACCTTCGGAGGGGAGTAGGGGGGTGGGGACGTAGGATGAAACCCCATTACAAACCATCTTAGGGGTCCCCACTATAACCCTGCAAAGTTCCATGCCCATCGGCCCAGCCGTTTGGCCTTGATTGAATGACAGACGGACGGACAGATAACACCCATTATAGTATAGTAAGATAAGTGGACATAGAAAGTTTTCCTTCAATGTCATTTTGAAAGTCATTTGCGAAGATTTACTAAAGGTACATATCTTTATGTTCTGCTCACATGTGGTCGTTTTCCAAAAGAATTTTAAAGTAGAACCACTTCCTCCAGAGTTTCCAAAAATAAAATCTTACACCCCGGCCTGGCCTGTTTGCGCGTATGTATTTATGTATGTACCTGTAATACTTTATTGTAAAAAGCGTTCACCTTAATTTCAATAAAATCTTGCATTCGGTCATCAATTATCATGGCGCATGACATGCAATCACCAGACCAATATTGGATGCAATATTAAGATCTGATATTACGCAAGAGCGAAGCACCGCTGGATTAAAACATATTGGGAAATATAGCTCACAGTAAATGTGTTCCTGCACAAATGCAATTCAGGGGAAATGTCAAAACAGGGAAATCGTTTTCACATCAGGCAATTTCGCCCCCATGCAGCAGGAGGGATTAACCTTCGCCAGACTTTGAACAGGCAACGCATCTGCAGAGATTATTCCGTCCTAGTTCCTATATATATAAATGCTTTAAGTAAAAATACAGGCTTGCAATGTTGCACTCAGCGAAAATGCGTTTTAATTTCTACAATTAATGAGCTTATGTATATATACATATTCTTATATAGAATAAAAGCTCATACACAAAGTAGAAAAAAATATGTATAACGCTCCAATTGACACTCTGGAGCATATCATCAGTGTAAAATGTCCTAATTATGAAAGGTGTATGTATATATATATATATATATATATATATATATACTATATATATATATATATATATAGAGAGAGGAGAGAAGAGAGAGAGAGAGAGAGAGAGAGAGAAGAGAGAGAGAGAGAGAGAGAGAGACGAGAGAGAGAGAGAGAGAGAGAGAGAAAGTAATAACTCCGTGAAGAAAACATAGAAAACCAATTCGTCATTGGGCATGAGACCAATGTCTGTAAACGTAACACATTATTAAAAGAATTCTTTTCCTCCTCCTCCTCCTCCTCCTCCTCCTCCTCCTCCTCCTCCTCAAATGACCAAACTGTTGCACCGCTAAAGCTCATATTAAGAATCCCAGACAAGAATTTTTCTGGAGAGATCAGCCATAATGGCTTTTTCCCAGACACTAGCTTTAAATTTCCTCTGACAGGAAAAGAACTTTCTGCGCTCTCGGGGAATAATATCTCTCTCTCTCTCTCTCTCTCTTCTCTCGTCTCTCTCTCTCTCTCTCTATCTCTCTCTATCTCTCTCTCTCTGTACGTTGCAACGGGCAGGATTAGCTGGGCCCCTTTTCAATCTTCTGGTTTTATTATGATCGTCTTTTGTTGTAAATTTCTGTACTTCAGAATTATTATTATTATTATTATATTATTATTTTATTATTATTATTATTATTATTTATTTAATTGTCAGTTAATTAGCATTTTTTTGTCCCTATAAATTTATCCCGAACGTTTTTTTCTTCACTAATTGGGATTTTAAGTTGAAAACGTTTTCTTAGTGTTTTCTTTTTTTTCTTATCGCGGTGGAATATCATCTTTTCTACGAAAATTCCTTTTTAGTTGTCTGAAAAACAAAGGTAATCTTCCGGCTTTGTCTGTCTGTCCGTCCGCACTTTTTTCTGTCCGCCCTCAGATCTTTATAACTACCAATGCTAGAGGGCTGTAAATTGGTATGTTGATCGTCCACCATCCGATCATCAAACATACAAAATTGCAGCCGTCTAGCCTCTGTAGTTTTTTATTTATTTTAGGTTAAAGTTAGCCATTGTCCATTCGCACTTTTTGTCTCTCCGCCCTCAGATCTTCAAAACTACTGAGGCTAAAGGGCTGTTAATTGATATGTTGATCGTCCACCCCTCGACCATCAAACATACCAAATTGCAACCCTCTAGCGTCAATAGTTTTTATTTTATTTAAGGTTAAAGTTACCCATAATCATGCCTCTGGCAACGGTATAGGCCAGGCTAGCGCCAGGCCGTGGTTAAAGTTGCATGGGCCGCGGCTCATACAGCATTATACCAAGACCACCGAAAGATAGATCTATTTTCGGTGGCCTTGATTATACGCTGTACAGACAACTCGGTTGCGCCGAGGAAGCTTTGGTGCATTAGTATATATTTTATTTTTTTATTTATTCATTTATTTTATTCCCCGTCAGTACTACGATTCGTAATTGCTTCCACTATATTTCTGCCGTCTGCAGTAAGTTTAGATAACGCGAAATGAAACAAGTGTTCTCTCTCTCTCTCTCTCTCTCTCTCTCTCTCTCTCTCTCTTCTCTCAGGGACTGTTTATTATATCCTGTGTAAGCATTATAAGAGAGATATTGCCTCTATATTTTGCTCACTAAGAACTTCGACAAATAATTCTCTGTTGTTTACTTGTATGTACAACTGGGATAAACTGCATCGCCAGTAAACAGATATTTCGATAACATTCGGTCTGCTCGAAACATGGGAATATTTTAAAGTTTCCTCTCTCTCTCTCTCTCTCTCTCTCTCTCTCTCTCTCTCTCTCTCTCTCTGATATGACACTTAAAAGTACGAAAAGTCCAGTAATTGATAAAAGATGAAACAAAAACCTTCTCTGTCTGATTAAGACCTAATCACATCGTCTGTATATCGGTCGCTCTCCGCTCTAGAATCGTCTCGCAAAAAGAGTATGTTCTTTGATTTCGCTTTTTTTTACGCCTTTTTTGGGGGGTTGGGGGCGGGGGTGGGGGTGGGGGTGGAATCGGGTTTATCAGGTAAAGTTGCAAATCAAAAGGATATGATTTTGCAAGGATGATGTGGTAGACAGACTTATTTTTCTTAAATCAGTATTTGTTAATATTTCTTATATACTGTCTACATATCCAAATATTATTAAAGTAAATAAACTTGAATGTTAGTGCTTATTTTTATTTTGTTTTTTTTCTAAATATTATTAAAGTAAGTAACTTTGAATGTTTGTACTTATATATTTCATTTCTTCTAAATATTATTAATGTAAATAATTTTGGTTTTGAATGTAAATGCTTATATTTTTTTTCTAATATTATTAAAGTACATAACTTTGAATGTAAATACTTATATTTAATTTTTTTCTAATTATTATTCGAGTAAATAACTTTGAATGTTAATGCTTATATTTTATTTTTCTAAATATATTAAAGTAAATAACTTTGAACGTTAATGCTTATATAAATATTATTAAAAAGAAAGTAAAGAGACCTTTGAATGTAAATGCTTATTTTATTTTTATTTTTTTCTAATATTATTAAAGTAAGTAGCTTTGAATGTTAATACTTAATTTTAATTTTTTAAATGTTATTAAAGTAAATAACTTTGAATGTTAATACTTATATTTTATTTTTTCTAAATATGATTAAAGTAAATAACTGAATGTTAAAACTTTTATTTAATGCTAAATATTATTAAAGTAAGTAACTTTGAATGATAACTGCTTAAATTTCATTTTTTATAAATATCATTAAAGTAAATACTTTGAATTTTAATACTATTTTCTACTAAATATTATTAAAGTAAATAACTTTGAATGTTAATGCTTATATTTTGTTTTTTCTAAATATTATTAAAGTAAATAAGTTTGAATGTTAATACTTATATTTTATTTTCTCTAAATTGCATTAAAGTAAATACCCTTGAATGTGAATACTTATATTTTATTTGTTGTAGATATTATTAAACTAATAACTTTGAATGTTAATACTTACATTTTATTTTTTTCCTTTGTGACATAAACTTAAAATGGGTTATTCGGTCTTTCGATAGTTATGGAAATGCTACTGAACGTTTTAAGTCTATTGAATTAGCAATGTAAGTATTAAAAGAAAAGCTTATGCTTACATTGTATCCTGCTACGTTTACTTATCTATAAGCTAGATAAGTAAAGTACTAGAAGATTGCTTGTGTCATTTTCGAAGCCTTGGAAATATTCGCATATCTATTTCTATACTTTGTCAATCCTACAAGCATCGCCATATATTATTTCTAAAAGACTTATATAATAGTATTATTCTTTTTCGATCTTTCCCGGATAGTGAACCCGCCCCCGATAGTTTTTTGGGGTCGTTATCCAGGTCTTAATATACGCAGGGTGTCCATAAAGTTCCCAGTACCATTACAAGCAAAAAGCAGATGTAATGGTACTGGGACTTTATGGACAGCCTGTACACGTCCCTTGGGGCTCATTATATTTGCGATATTTAAAATCTTATGTTTACGTTTTTATGGTCATTCCCTGGACAAAGAGCTCAAACGTCCTGAACTGTCAATATCGGAGAAGGCAAACAGTCAGGAGAGAGTTGCTCGTTGAAATTATGCTTTTGTGTTCTAGTAATTGCTCTCGGTGGCCCGGGTCTTCAAGAGAGGCTAATGAGGGAAGGAATTACGTAAACAAAAAAAAAAAAAAAAAGGTTTTTCGTGGCAGCATTGAGAGAGAGAGAGAGAGAGAGAGAGAGAGAGAGAGAGAGAGAGAGAGAGAGAGGAGACGAAACCAAGAAATGAAATAGCTTAGACATTACTCTAATTAAGGTCCCTGTTTCTTGTAGGTTTTGGTACAGAACGAGTCATACAAATGGTATTATGACGAATAATCCATCCGCATGGAAATATTCCTTCCCAAAATGAATCGATCACAAGCCTCAGGTTGTAATTAGGGATCATTTCCTTTTCCTTTCAGTATCCCCTTACATAATGAACGGTAAATGAGGCAGGGAGATGAAAATGACCGTATATCGCTGTGGTTATAAATCATTTCAAATTTGTTTTAGACAATCTGTTCACTAGTTCACTTTTTCATTTTTCGTTCATATGATTGTTATATCACCGTCGTAAGGAATATTTTGCCCGTATGATTAAACCTGTTTTGAGAGAGAACATTATGAAACTATTTCATAAATCATTTATTTGCCTCATTAATAATTATAGATACTTCTGTGGCAAAAAAAAGTAGGAGTGGCTATAGTCTGCGGAGTTATTTGTATTAGAAACAATTGATATCCTATGTCTAATTCCTTTTTTAGATTTAACTTCCTTCCATCTCATTTCCTTACCTTTTTATCGTAAAAACTTCATAGTTCATCGCTTAATCTCAACGGGCCATAACAAATTAGGTCTGATTAAAAATCATCTATATATGCTTTTATTGGTTGCTCATATTTTATTATTAATGATGTTTTTATTTTATTATATTATTTTTTTATCTCTGTCATCCTATTCGACTGGGTGGTTTTTATAGTGTGGGGTTCCGGGTTTGCCAACTTAGGAGTCCATCACTTTTCTTACTATGTGCGCTGTTTCTAGAAGCACACACTTCTGCATGAGTCCTGGAGCTACTTCGTCCTCTAGTTTTTCCAGGTTCCTTTACAGGGAGCTTGGGATCGTGCCTAGTGTTCCTATGATTATGGGTACAATATCCACTGGCACATCCCTATAAAATTATTATTATTATTTTATTATTATTATATTATTATTATTATTATTATTATATTACTATTACTATTATTATTATTATTATTATTATCTCGTGAGACCGAGCTGAACTTCAGTAATGAATTTTCCTTTGTGTTCTCACTGAAATGACAAATTTTTTAGTATTAAACATTAATTATTTGAATGTTATTGAATTTAAAAATAATTGTCGCCTTACCCGGCAGTAATCCTAGATTTAATGATGATCTACAATAATTAGTAAAAATCCGGAATACAAACATTTTAATCTACACTTAATCAGGAATATTAGTATAGAAAAACTAAATAAATCACATTCCATGTAGTTTTTGGTATGCTAATATATTTTATATTTTCGATTAAGAATTTTAAGATAGTATCTGAAAGAAATATAGAAGACAACTAGAAGTCTAGTTCATATGTTTTGACTCTATCTATAAGTACATTTTTTTTTTTCTTTTTGCTAGCAGCTGTTCACGGGGAATAACAAACTCAATTTGCATAATAGCTTTATAGTTCACTGGCCGGGCCCTACTGTATGTTTTCCGCTTCGTAAGAAAGCTCAAGTCCCTTAAAGTCAAAGAGTTTATACACACGCGCGCACACACACACACACACACATATATGTATGTATGTAGTATGTATATAATATATATATATATATATATATATATATATATATATATACTTACATACATGTATATGTATATAATGCTTTCGTTCTCATTTTTTTACTTTGGTAGTTTTCGATATTTTATGAAATTATATTGTAATTTTTTTTCTTAATTTTTCTATACACTTAATGGCCCACCCCCCGACCCTCCAAAAGGGGGACCTTGAATATCCTTCAATATCTACTGGTTCGCTTAAAGTTGAAAAACTCTAGAGCACTTGAGCTATATAGTAGATTCACATCAACCGTGTATCTGATGTCTAGGCCAATCCTTTTATGACGCTCCTGATTGGCTGTTGATAAGCCAATCACAGGCCTGGAACCCATCAGTCTCTCGAGAGAAATTTCGCATAGGCAGGATGTATGTTCCACCTCTCCTGGGGGATACGGTTGATGTGAAGCTACTGCAGTCATGTTAATTAAAAGACTTTCCTTGGCCAACCCTCTCACTTCAATAATAACATTTTGCTTATATTTTACGCTGTTTTTTTTTTTTATTTCTTTCTAGCTCTTTTCCAAATCTCAAAACTACCACAGCCTATAAAAAAAAATAATAAAAAGTCGATCTAATGATGTTTTATGAATCCGAAGAATAGACATAAACATGCCCAGCACATTAATTAATCTCGTATATACGAACTTTTTTCTGTTTTCCCCGTTCTTCATAATTGACGTGTATGAAGCATGTCTATTCTATGTCCTCATGTTATGAGAACATTTAACTATTATATATATGCATATATATATATAGTATATATATAGATATATATATATATATCTATATATATATATATATATATATTATATATATATATATATATATATATATATATATATAGATATAATATCTGAATACACTGAACTATTATTTATTATATATATATATATATATATATATATATTATATATACATACATATATATATATATATATATATATATATATATATATATATATATATATATATATATATATATATATATATATATATAAGTCTAATAAAAGGAGCCCATAAAAACGCCAAAATATAGAAAGTAAGTACTATATTTCAGAGACTACAGTCTCTGAAATATAGTACTTACTTTCTATATTTTGGCGTTTTTATGGGCTAGTATTTTTTCAACCCTTATTTTAATAGTCTTCAATTTTCTGTTCACTCAGTCGCGGCAATCAATCACTCACATTTATTCATAATAATGCCTCCGTATTTTTTTCCCTTTTTTTTGCCCGATTGACGTATATAAATGCCTTGTTGTTGTGTCCTTATCATTTGAATGAACCCACGAACTCCTTCGTTAATTCAGCCTCCTGAGAGTTCCAGAGAGCAACACTTTCTAGACGAAACCTTCGAGTCCTCAATGTTCCTCCTTTTCCTCCCAGAAGATGTTGACAAAACAAATCCCGAGTTCCCTCAAGACTCTCCTGTGGTGAGAAGAGAGTACACAAGATATCCTATGTTGTCTCGGAGAGTTGGGAGATATTTTTTTTTTCCTTTCAGAAGAAAGAGATATGAAGTGAAGGTTTTAAATGATAGAGTAAGCAAGGAAAGGAATCCACGAGGGTAGATTGATAAAGGTTGAAATTTGTGATTGAAAGTATTTGAATACTTAGCGAAAGTATCTCTTTAATAAGAGTGATGGTTTGGAAAGAGGTATTCAATCATTATTGCCATTGAAACTAATTCATTTTTGTGGATTAATTCTGATGTAGTTCGTTTTGAAAATTTCCAGAGGATGAAAAAGCACTCAAGGAAACATATCCTCTCTGCGCCAACTTCTAAAGTAGCCAAGTTTGTGAAAACCAATACTCAAATGGAAAAACCTTTGTGTTTATATCACTAGGTTAGCAAAAACCAATACTGGAATGGAAAAACTTTGATACATATATTCCATGTTATTCTCAGTATGTAACCAGGAAATTTTTTTAGTAATATATTCTCCTAAATTTAGAGTTTTGTCAATAGCAGTACTTGGCGAAATGTCGGCTGTAAAGAAATGGCACCATTCCTCTTATATATTTTAGCACTCGCTTTGTTTTTTCCCTGAGCCAATGGAAACAGCGTACATTTATCAAGATATAAAGGCCGTAATATTTATGGCGAGTCCATTCCAGTGGGAGGGAAGAAGAGGCTATATATTTACGTCAATTACAGTGAACTGTTGACAAATGGTAATGCTTTCATGTTATTGGCAACGATTACTTTCTTTTTTCCATTTTATTTTCGACGTAGTTGAGCAAATCGCTATGTACTCACGTACTACACGATATCTCCTTCTTTTCAGTAAAGAAGTTTTGTAAGTGTATGTATTTATTATTGTTATTACTGTTACTAGCAAATTAGTTTGGGTGTTGTAGGATGAAACCCCATTATAAGCCATCTTAAGGGTCCCCACTTTAATCCTGCCAAGTTTCATGCCCATCGGACCAGCCGTTTGGCCGTGATTGAATGACAGGCTGACGGACAGATATAACGACCTCTATAATAAGGTTATTGTGGCAGGACCCCTTTCTTGGTGATGAGTATTGTTAAATCTGGCTTCCTGATTAGTGTGGGGTCATTTCATACTTAAGTTTTCATTGGCTGTAAGATCAATAGATCTCCGTCCTGGAGTCTCGCTTGCCATAAATTATTGGGGGCGGGGGTGGGGGGGGTTGTTGGCCATATTCCCCACTGGTGTTTGTGAGGCCGCCTTCCGGTTGGTGGCTTGCTGTTTCGATCTGGACCTCTGCTCCAAATTTGGCACTCATTCCTAGCCCACCCATCAGAATTATCGACAATAGGACGATTGACACGATGTACATTTCGCTATGTGATCTTGGCTGGTGTTTTAGTTAGAATCGTGAGACCAGTGACCAAAAAACAATATGAGTCTTAAGTCACTTATCTCAGCGTCGTTAATTAGTACATATCTCCCGCTGCCAAGTCGTTAATGTAGAGGATTGCCAGACCAAAAGAATATAGTTCAAGTCCTCTCTCTCTCTCTCTCTCTCTCTCTCTCTCTACATGATAATACAGGCATGAAATCGGATAAAAGGAATGACCGAAAGCATCATGGAGCTAAAAATATCGGAAAGAGTAAGCAGAGGTATTTTAATAGTGCCCTAAACATATACCAGAAAAAATAAGGAAGCACACAGGACATTCACTACGCACCAGCATCGACAATGCAGTGTCTATTCAATGCGTTGCCAGCTCATCTGAAGAATATATCAGGAGTGAGCGTAGATGTGTTTAAGAATAAGCTCGACAAATATCTAAGGTGCATCCCAGACCATCCAAGATTGGAAGATGCAAAATATAACGGAAGATGCATTAGCAATTCTCTGGTAGACATTAGAGGTGTCTCACACTGAGGGACCTGGGAAAACCAAAACAAGCTGTAAGCTCTCTCTTCTCTCCTCTCTCTCTCTCTCTCTCTCTCTCTCTCTCTCTCTCATAAAGAGGAAATCTTGAAGTTTTCAAGCGACCACTTTTCGTAACCAAGAACAGCAGAGCTAAGTTGCCTCTCATTATGCGTTTGAAGCGAAGTTATATCCTCGAGTCATTTTCAGACCCTACTCAGTTTTGCTTTTCGGTTAATGGCCACGAAATGTCTATTGAATTCTCCCCCGCCAAAAACCCCCCCCCCCCACCCCCCCCACCCCCACCCCCCCCGCCCCCAACCCCCCCGACCCCCACCCCCTTTTTTCTTTTTTTTTTTTTTTTTTTGGTGTTTTTTACAGATTTACGAAGTTTAAAAAACATTTCCGAATCGAGACGAATGCTTACAGTTCTTAATGGGTTTCCAGGTCTTCGTTCGTATTTACTCCTGAGGGAAGTTTGCATTGATCATTTGAATTGGTCGTTTTGCAAGTCTCTCTCTCTCTCTCTCTCTCTCTCTCTCTCTCTCTCTCTCTCTCTCTCTCTCTCTCTGCTCCTAGAGATAAGTGAGCCCACGATGTCTCCTCTAAGGATGGGCTAGCAAGTCTTTCGCGACATCCTAATCCTTGTAACTCTCTCCCTCTCTCTCTCTCTCTCTCTCTCTCTCTCTCTCCCTGCTCTCTCTCCTCTCTTCATTTATATGAATTTTTCTTTTTATCATCACCGTGATTCATATACATACATTAAATTGCAAATGTGTTTGTTTACCTGTGTGTTTACCTGTGAATTGAAGGTCATATATTGTATATCTATTTACGAGCCTCCAACTGCATGTATGATCCCTTACAACTTCCTTAAAAAGGCATAACGTATTTATTTCCGTATAAGTAACCGTAGGCTAATTGACCAACATTAAAAATCCGGGAACCTTGTAAAAGAAGAAATAGGATTATAGAAAATTAGGCCTACGTTTCCAGGCCTCTTATGAATCCAGCGGCTGGTCATTCTAATCACGTTTCCAGGAGATGAGCTGACATCGGTTTCATCTCGTAGGAGGTTGTGCTTAATGCAGCAATTTTTGATAAGAAAAGATAAAAGCTAGAAGAAACTTGAAACGGTTAAGAAATAAACCTAGAACACATTGATTGTATTATATTGAATTAGACGGTGGAAGGACCAAGTTGAAGTCACTGCTTGATTACGTAATGATTGGAAACCAAATTGCTTGAGTTGTGCTTCGTTAACTAGAAGCATTCACAACTACCATCCATTCATTTCAAGTTATTCTCTCTCTCTCTCTCTCTCTCTCTCTCTCTCTCTCTTTTATATATATATATATATATATAGATATATATATATATATAATATTATATATATTATATAAATATACATATATATATATATATATATATATATATAGTATATATATATATATACTATTACATATATTATATATATAATATATATATAGATATATATAATATATATATATATCTATATATATATATATATGTATCTATGTATATATATATATATATACACATATATATATCTTATATGTATATATATATATATATCTATATATATATATCTATATATATATATATATCTATATATATATATATATGTATATATATATATAATATATATATGTTTATATATATATATATGATGTGTGTGTGTCTGTGTCTGTGTCTGTGTTTTGTTTGTGTCTGTGTCTGTTGTCTGTGTTTGTGTCTGTGTGTCTCGTGCTATTATGAGATTTGTATAAATAATAATAATAATAATAATAATATAAACAGATCCTTCGCCTACCAAGACATCCATGAATAAATGTAGTAATAATAATAATAATAATAATAATAATAATAATAATAATAATAATAATAATAATAATAATAATAATAATAATAATAATATAAACAGGTCATTCGCCTATCAAGAAATCCATGAATAATAATAATAATAATATAATAATAATAATAATAATAATAATAATAATAATAATAATAATAATATAAACAGATCCTTCGACTAAGAAGATACTCATGAATAATGTCCCCTTGCCGAAGCGACACAGAAGGATATTTTTGGCAACGTAATGCGCCCCTTGGGCCAGATAAGGACCTCCCAAGGATCCGTTATCCGTCCCATCAGTCAAGTGACACCCACGCGTTCGGTGACAGGTGTCACTCGGGGCCATGAAATGGTCATTCGCGGATCTGTAATTGATCTTTAATTACACTTATTTCTATGGAGGTCTTTCCATCAAGTTTTCTCTACAGAAATGATGTGACATTGCTTGAGTTTTTAAGACACTGTTATCGACTTTTTAGTTTATTTGATGCAGAACAATTCCACGCGGATTTTTATCTCTCTCTCTCTCTCTCTCTCTCTCTCTCGCTCATCTCTCTTTCTCAATCTCCTCTCTCTCTCTCTCTCTCTCCCAACTTGCCTATGTATACAGTGACTTGAGATTTTATCAGTAATTTTTCCCATAAACAATGAATACCTGTTTCCGGATTTTGTTGTATAATATTTTATATGTACTTCATATAATGTAAAAAATCTAAAAATCATAAAATAATTCCTTTGATAATTGGCTTTTCCCAATTTTTTCTTATTTGCTTGATGAAATCATATATTCAAAGAAATACATCATTGCTATGAAGACTCGGCCATCTTTATAATCAGAAAACAATTTTCGTATCGTCTGTTGTTATGAAGAGTTTCAGGTATTCTAATGTTAAATTTTCATACTTTATCTCTACATCTTCCTATAATGGGCGTTATGTCTGTCCGTCCGTCTGTCATTCAATCACGGTCAAACGGCTGGTCCGATGGGCCTGAAACTTGGCAGGGTTATAGTTGAACTCCTAAGATGGTTTATAATGCAGTTTCATCCTACCTCCCCCCACCCCTCCGAAGGGGGGGGTGGGGGGGGAGTGAGAAGAAATTCCCTGAAACGGAGCTGATTCTGCTCGTGAAATGGAGTTGATTGTGCCCGTAGACTTAGTTACTTTACGAATTTATCGTACATAATTTCTGTATATGTTTGCTAGTATGCATAATATATGTGCATGGCTTTTATTATATATCAAAAGCATATATATTATATTATATATATTATTATATCTATATTACTATTATATATATATAATATATATATAATAATATATATATATTAAAGCCACACTACGCATGTGGCTCCTGTAAGTGACAAATAGAGCTAGTGTACAGCCATGCTGCTCGACTGGTATAGTGTTTAGTGTTGTGGAAATCCACTGAGATGACGTGGGTTTGCAGCTTCTCCAGAGCCTTGAAAAGTCACTGGCCCTGCATCATGATCAGTTACTGTTGCAGTTTGTTGGGTCTTTTGTGAATAGGTTTTCATCTAATGAAATAATGAGAATAAACAATACGTCGCCATGGTTCTTAAACTTAATTCATGGTTTATTACCAAAACACATAATATTCTCAATATTAACCCAATATCATTAAAATGTGTAATTCGTTTATATTTTCCAAAATGCTGAACATAACTTATCAAAAGCTTCTTTGTTCGATGTCGAGTTCATCAAAATAAAACAAAAGGGTAATCCATCATGATTATTTTGATCTCGACGCATTTATAAATCATGATAAGCTGGCCTCCTGCTATTAGCCACATATTAATAAATCATTTTAATTAGCAATAATCAAGTGAACAGCGAATATAATTGTTAATTAGAATCAATGCTGGTGTAGAGTCTACTTCACTTCCGAGTGTGTTTATTTCTTATTTTTATTTATTTACTTTTTTTTTTGTATGAGAGAAAGCGAGATGGGGCAGCGGGGATTGGGGGAGGGGGGAAGATAGAGAATAGGGGAGTGGGAGGATACTTTTGCTTTCATAGAGAGTAACTTTTCATTGTTAAATTATATTTGACAGCAAAAATAGCTTCGGGTGGAAAATGTAATCATGTTGAATATCACTGTCATTTCATAACTATGTAATACATGATTTGATACTGTGTGTGTGTGTGTATGTACTGTATATATATATATATATATATATATATATATATATATAATATATATATATATATATATATGTGTGTGTGTGTGTGTGTGTGTGTGTGTATATATATATACATATATATATATATATATATATATATATATATATATATATATATATATATATATATATATATATACATATATATATATATATATATGATGTGTGTGTGTGTGTATATGTATATATATATATATATATATATATATATATATATATATATATATATATATATATGTATATGTATTAACTTTATCACTTCCACAATTGTTCTGTGCATGAATACAATTATTAACAGAACCTCATTGAAACTGGATAAAAATTACAAGCTTTCCTGGACGTAAAGTCCTCATTATTGACAATGAGGACTGTTAGTCCATGAAGAATTGTAACTTTTTTTTATTATAAACATCTCCGCTTGATACCATCCAGTTTCAATGAGGTCCTGTTAGTAATTCTTGAGAATTTGATTTATTTAGTTAATTTTGTTCCTTACTAATAAGTACTATTTTTTTTTTTATAATTTTGTGAGTATAATTTAATGACCTTAGGTGATTATGATATATGAGTTGCACAGAGGTCGGTTGGTTGTATAAGGAAGAGAGAGAAGAGAGAAGAGAGATAGAGAGAGAGAGAGAGAGGAAGAGAGGAGGAGGGGAAGGAGGACGAGAGAGAGAGAGAGAGACGAAGGAGAGAGAGAGAGAGGGAGAGGGAGAGAGGCAGGTTACTCAGTGCCTTACCGCTCTAAGGCCATGGCTATCAACATACCTCGAAGAGGTGACTTTTATATCCATCATCCTCTCGGAGGGATGTAACATATATACATGAGTTCAGATCAAAATTTTTTATCTGTCCCTCTGATCATTTCATGAAGATCCAGTTCTGTAATTAGCTGAAAATTGCCCAAATTTGCAGCACCATCAGAGCCTGAAACAACCGAAAACTTGCGTCTTGTCCATATCACTAAGGTAGGGTCACTAGAATATCTTGGCGGTGTGATTGTTATTGCTAGCCCTCTAAGTGGTTTTTTCAAGCTACTTTGGCCTAAGCTGGCTACCAAGAAGGTCAGTCTTCAGGTGGAAGGTTTTGGAAATAGTGATATTGGATAGGATGATATGCAAGTTTCCGTTGATTCATGCTCTGATAATTGCAAAATTGGGCGCGTTCCAGAAAATAACAGAATTGGAGCGTCATGAATTGATTAACATAATCAAAAACGACTGTTTTTGGCCATCAAGCAAACCCAGAACGCACCTTGGGGTTGGGGGGTTGGTGGTGGGGGGGTGGGGGGGGGGAATCAGATGCCTCAGTATTTATGAAGTAGTAAATATAGAAAAACTCTGAAAACAAAATTGGCAAGAAATACCGAAAGAGGCAGCGAGGACAACTTGGAGAAGAACAAGAGATTTCCGGAGGAATCTTTTCAAACTGAGGAAGTTCGTATCTCACGGTGTTATTGGCTAATGTTTTTTCTTCCCTTCCCTGTCTGGAAGTGCTCGTTAGCGCCTGCAAAAATGGGGGCATCCACCGGTTTTTAGGCCCAGGTATTGTTCTTCCCCACCCCTCGTCAGTCTTCGGGTTGTGAACCTTCAGTTATATAATATTTCATTTCTATTCCTTTGGGTGTCTGCTTCTTCGCGGTTATTTTGAGCTTTGGGTATATTGTGCATTTAACTCTTGTTCGCGTACTCAAGAACGCGTGCATATATATATATATATATATATATTATATATATATATATATATATAATATATATATATATATATATATATATTATATTATATATATGTATAACTGAATCACGAAAGTTAGGAACGTGATAAATCCATAATTAAAGATAAATGCCACGAATGAAAAATAAACGAAGGAGTCTGCAAGATCTTTCGACTTAAAAGTCCTTTACTGAAGCGATACTGACAAAAATACGAGAAAAGACAATACAAGAAGGTTCGTATAACTGACAGATAGGGATTATAAAGGGATTAGTACCTAGAATCCGACACACCTGGAAGATAAGAAACCTTCCCAAACAAGCATTAACAAAGGGTGCAATTAAAGGTTTAAGACAATCATCTCAGATACAATCTCCAGACAATTAAAGGATTATAGGTGACAGCTATACGGAACCTGGGTAAATCCAAAACCATATTCACAAAACATGACAGACATACATTACAATAAAATTTAATAACTCTAAGGCAACTGAATTTTTATTTAAGTCAGTAATTAATATATTTGAGGTCATTCTTAAACATGTTACAGATACAATGGTCTAAATGAAAAAGGCCACGACTAACATTGAAATTACAATGAAAAGTAAGTTGTATTAAAGCAGATTCTAAAAGATTTCGTGATAAGACATCTCTTGACCGTGCAATTACTGAACTGTCAATCCAATTAATTCGGTGGTTGTTTTCACTTAAATGAATAAATAATGCATTAGATTTTTGCCCAGTTTTTTCCCATTGCTCTCAAACCTGTATATGGAATTCTTTGAAAAACGCTACTTACCTAATATCATTCATATTCCTGTAAAGTGGTATCGTTACGTTGATGATTGTTTAGCTGTTCTTCCTGTCGGTATTGATGTAAATGATTTACTCTCTAAATTAAATAACCAGGTACCATCGATTAAGTTTACATCTAGAATTAGAAAAAGACAATTGCCTCCCTTTCTTAGACGTTTTGATACATAGAGAACCATTTCAATGTAAATTCAGTATTTATAGGAAACCGACTAACAACTTATGTTCATTTCTTCTCAGGCCACCATCTTAATATAAAAATATCAATTTTTTCCTCTATGTTTTTACGAGCATTGCAAATTGTCAGTCCACAATATTTGGATCAAGAAATTGAATACATAAGAAAAATAGGGAAAGATTTATGCTATCCTTCACATATATTAGACATTTGTTATAATAAAGCCCACAAAAAGTTTTATACTGAAAATAACACACAGAACATTCTCAGTTTGCCTTATTTTAACGGATTTGAAACCATTAAACCATTGTTAAAAGCTTTTAATGTCAACCTTGTTTCTTCCTACAATAACACACTAAAAAGAATGTTAATGAAAAATGGCCCCAGAGAAAGCAACAACATAATATATAAAATTCCATGTATGGATTGTCCCTCATTCTATCTCGGACAGTCCAGCAAGGGCTTAGAAGTAAGGCTAAGCCAGCATAAATACTCTGTAAAAACTGGGCAAAAATCTAATGCATTATTTATTCATTTAAGTGAAAACAACCACCGAATTAATTGGATTGACAGTTCAGTAATTGCAAGGTCAAGAGATGTCTTATCACGAAATCTTTTAGAATCTGCTTTAATACAACTTACTTTTCATTGTAATTTCAATGTTAGTCGTGGCCTTTTTCATTTAGACCCTTGTATCTGTAACATGTTTAAGAATGACCTCAAATATATAATTACTGACTAATAAAAATCAGTTGCCTTAGAGTTATTAAATTTTATTGTAATGTATGTCTGTCATGTTTTGTGAATATGGTTTTGTTTTACCAGTTCCGAATAGCTGTTACCTATAATCCTTTAATTGTCTGGAGATTGTATCTGAGATGATTGTCTTAAACCTTTAATTGCACCCTTTGTTAATGCTTGTTTGGGAAGGTTTCTTATCTTCCAGGTGTGTCGGATTCTAGGTACTAATCCCTTTATAATCCCTATCTGTCAGTTATACGACCTTCTTGTATTGTCTTTTTCTCGTATTTTTTTTGTCAGTATCTGCTTCAGTAAAGGACTTTTAAGTCGAAAGATCTTGCAGTCTCCTTCGTTTATTTTTCCTTCGTGGCATTTATCTTTATTTATATATATATTTATATATATATATATACATATATATATATATATATATATATATATATATATATATATATATATATATATATATATATATATATCTATATATATCTATATATATATATATATTATATATATATATATATATATATATATATATATATATATATATATATATATCTAGTAAATATATCTGCTAAAAGGCTTTTAGAAACCTGAAGAGGCCGAGGAGGAGGAGGAGGAGGAGGAACTCGATAGCGCTACTGCTGCCAATTCCAAATGGCGAATGGAAAAGAGGGAAAAAAACAAGTGAAATTCATCAAGACGTAAAAATCAAATTTCCCCTTGAGAGGGAAAGAAAGAAGGGGGACTTGCAACGCCCCTTCTGTGCAAGTTCGTGTTATGAAATCTCTCTGGTGAGATTTTTTTTGTTTTGTTTATTTATTATTCTGGAAAGAAGACTGCTATTCTGTCCTCGCTGTTTTCTGTCCGCACTTTACAATGTTGTGTAAGTTGAAGTGTTCAAAACAAATATGGCGAGAAGCAAATCGCTGCAGCAAGCTGCACCGACCGCTACTCCTCCACAGTGACCGCCGCTCAAACCCACCAGTACCATAAAAAAGGTCATCACCCAAACCAAAGGTCTAGGCTACCAGTCCTTCAGTGCCCTCGGGGTCGAACAGCGGGTCGCCACGCATCGTTCTTTTCTTCTGTCCGCACTTTTTTGTCCACAGCACTTTATCTGTCCGCACATTTTTCTGTCCGCACTTTTTCTGTCCTCTCTCTGTGTCCGCACTTTTTCTGTCCTCTCTTTTTCTGTCTGCACTTTTTCTGTCCTCTCTTTTTCGTCCGCACTTTTTCGTCCTCTCTTTTTCTGACCGCATTTTTCTGTCCTCTCTTTTTCTGACCTGCACTTTTTCTGTCCTCTCTTTTCTGACTGCCCTTTTTTTCCTCTCTTTTTCTGACCGCACTTTTTCTGTCCTCTCTTTTTTCTGTCCTCTCTTTTTCTGACCTTCACTTTTTCTGTCCTCTCTTTTTCTGACCGCACTTTTTCTGCTCTCTCTGACTGCCACTCTGTCTCTCTTTTTCTGACTGCACTTTTTCTGTCCTCTCTTTTTCTGACCGCACTTTTTCTGTCCTCTCTTTTTCTGTCCCCCTCTCTTTTTGACGCACTTTTTCTGTCCTCTCTTTTTCTGTTTCTCTTTTTCTGTCTCTCTTTTTCTGACCCGCACTTTTTGCTCTTTTTGTCCTCTCTTTTCTGTCCTCTCTTTTTCTGACTGCATTTTTCTGTCTTCCTCTTTTTCTTTTTCTGCTTTTTGCACGCATTTTCGCACCTTTTTCTGCCTCCTCTTTTTCTGCCTCATCTTTTTCTGACCGGCACTTTTTCTGTCCTCTCTTTTCTGACGCACTTTTTCTGTCCTCTCTTTTTCTGTCCCTCTCTTTTTCTGACCGCTTTTTCTGTCCTCTCTTTTTTTACTCTCTGTCCTCTCCTTTTTCTGTCCCTCTTTTTCGCCCCTTTTTCTGTCCTCTCTTTTTTGCCCCTTTTTCTGTCCCTCTCTTTTTCTGACCGCACTTTTTCTGTCCCTCTTTTTCTGCTGCCCCTGTCCTCTCTTTTTCTGACGACTTTGTCTGTCCTCTTTTCCTTTTTGACGCACTTTTTCTGTCTCTCTTTTCTGTCCTCTCTTTTTCTGTCCGCTCTCTCCTCCTCTTTTTCTTGTCCTCTCTTTTTCTCCTCTCTTTTTTCTTTTTTGACGCAACTTTTTCTGTCCTCTCTTTTTCTGTCCTCTCTTTTTCTGTCCTCTCTTTTTCTGTCCTCTCTTTTTCTGACTGCACTTTTTCTGTCCTCTCTTTTTTCTGACCTCTCTTTTTCTGTCCATCTTTTTCTCTGTCCTTTCTCTTTTCTGAGGGGGTGCACTTTTTTTCTGTCTCTCTTTTTCTGTCCTCTCTTTTTTCTTTTAAACGGCACTTTTTCTGTCCTCTCTTTTTCTGACCGCCTTTTTCTGTCCGCTCTCTCCTGTCGACTGCTTTTTATCTGTCCTCTCTTTTTCTGACCGCACTTTTTCTGTCCTCATCTTTTTCTGTCCTCTCTTTTTCTGTCCTCTCTTTTTTTCTGACCGCACTTTTTCTGTCCTCTCATTTTTTCTGCCTGCCACTTTTTCTGTCCTCTTCTTTTTCTGACAACTTTTTTGCCTCTTTTGTCCCTCTCTTTTTTTCTGACCGCCTTATTTTTCTGTCCGCCTCTTTTCTTTTTGGTCCTCTCTTTTTTTCTGTCCTCTCTTTTTCTGCCGCCCCTATTTTTCTGTCCTCCTCTTTTTCTGACCTGCCACTTTTTCTGTCTCTCTTTTCTTTTTGACTGCACGTTTTTCTGTCTCTTTTCTTTTTCCTGACAATGCACCTTTTTCTGTCCTCTCTTTTTCCTGAGCACTTTTTCTGTCCTCTCTTTTTTGTCTACCGCACTTTTTCTGTCCTCTTTCTTTTTCTGACGCACTTTTTTCTGTCCTCTCTTTTTGACCTTTTTGCACTTTTTGCTGTCTCTCTTTTCTTTTGACCGCAGCCTTTTTTCTGTCCTCGTCTTTTTCTGACTGCCACTCTGTCCTCATTTTTCTGTTTTTCTGTTTTTCTCTTTTTCTGACCGCACTTTTTCTGTCCTCTCTTTTTCTGACTTGCACTGTCCTGTCTTTTTCATCTTTTTCTGTCCTCTCTTTTTTCTGTCCGCTCTGTCTCGACCGCCACTCTGTCCTCTCTTTTCTGTCCTCTCTTCTCTGACCGGGGAACTTTTTCTGTCCTCTCTCTGACCTGCACTTTTTCTCCTCTCTTTTTCTGTCCTCTATCTTTTTGACGTTGCCTATTTTTCTGTCCTCCATTTTTTCTGTCCATTTTTTCTGATGGGGAGGTCCTTTTTCTGAACTGCCACTTTTTCTGTCTCTCTTTTTCTGTCCTCTCTTTTTCTGACCGCTACTTTTTCTGTCCTCCTCTTTGCTGGTTCTCTTCTTTTTTCTGTCCTCTCTTTTTCTGACTCGCAGCACTTTTTCTGTCCTCTCTTTTTATGACCGCACTTTTTTCGTCCTGTCTTTTTCTGTTTTTCTCCGTCTCTGACCGCACTTTTTCTGTCCTCTCTTTTTATGTCGTCTTTTTCTGTCCCTCTATTTCCTGACCGAACTTTTTCTGTCTTCTCTTTTTCTGTCCGCTCTTTTTCTGTCCACTTTTTTTGTCCTCTCGTTTTTATTGATTTTTCCTACCTTTTCCTTTTTCTGTCCTCTCTTTTTCTGACCGCACTTTTTCTTTTTGTCCCCTCTCTTTTTCTGACTTTTTGAACCGTTTTTCTGTCCTCTCTTTTTTGTCCTTCCTCTTTTTTATGACGGCCAACCGTTTTCTGTTCCTCCTTTTTCCTTTTCCGACCGCACATTTTCTTTTTGTTTTTCCTCCTCTTTTTCTTTTTGTTTTTCCGCCTCTTTCTTTTTGAACCGCACTTTTTCTCGTCCTCTCTTTTTCTGACCGCACTTTTTCGGTCCTCGCTTTTTCTGTCTCTCCTTTTCCTGGACTGTACTTTTCTGTCCTGCTTTTTCTTCCTTTCTTTCTGATCCGCTCTTTTCTGCTCCTCTCTATTTCTACCGCACTTTTTCTGTCTCTCTTTTTCTGTCCGCTCTTGGTGTCCTCTCTTTTTCTGTCCGCACTGTTTCTGTCCTTTTTTTCTGTCCTCCATTTTTTCTGTCCGCTCTTTTTCTGTCCGCACTTTTCTGGCCTCTGTTTTCTGTCCTCTCTTTTTCTGATGCACTTTCTGTCCTCTCTTTTTCTGTCCTTTCTTTTTTGTCGCTCTTTTTCTGTCCTCTCTATTC
The DNA here is from genome assembly GCF_015104395.2 of Macrobrachium nipponense. Classification (NCBI taxonomy): domain Eukaryota; kingdom Metazoa; phylum Arthropoda; class Malacostraca; order Decapoda; family Palaemonidae; genus Macrobrachium; species Macrobrachium nipponense. Next base: position 11,641,268 of record NC_087202.1, read on the forward strand.
TAACCGCACTTTTTCTGTCCTCTCTTGTCTGTCCGCTCTTTTGTGTCCTCTCTTTTCTGTCCGACACTTGTTCTGTCTTCTTTTTCTGGTAGCTCTTTCTGTCGCTCTTTTTCTGTCCGCACTTTTCTGGCCCTCTGTTTTTCTGCGCTCCTTTCTGTCCGAACTTTATTCTGTCCGCACTTTTTCTGTCCCGCACTTTTTCTGTCCTCCTCTTTTTCTGTCCTTCTCTTTTTCTGTCCGACTATTTTTCTGTCCTCTCTTTTTCTGTCCGCTCTTTTTCTAGTCCGCACTTTTTCTTGTCGAACTCTTGTTCTGTTCCGCCTTTTTCTGTCCTCTATTTTCTGTTCGCTCTTTTTCTGTCCTCTCTTTTCTGACCAGCACTTTTAGCTGTCCTCTCTTTTCTGACCGCACGTTTTCTGTCCTCTCTTTTTCTGTCCTCGACTTTTTCTTGACCGCACTTTTTCTGATCCTCTCTTTCTGTCCGCTCTTTTCTGTCCGCTCTTTTCTGTCCTCTCTTTTTCTGACCGCACTTTTTCTGTCCTCTCTTTTTCTGTCCTCTCTTTTTCTGTCCGCACTTTTTCTGTCCTCTCTTTTTCTGTCCGCCTTTTTCTTCTGGCCTCTCTTTTCGACCGCACTTTTTCTGTCCTACTTTTTCTGTCTCTTTTTCTATCGTCTCTCTTTTTCTGACTGCACTTTTTTCTCGTCCGTCTCTTTTTTTCGTTTTCTGTCCTCTCTTTTTCTGAACTCCAGCTCTTTTTCTTTTTTTGTCCGCACTTTTTCTGTCCTCTCTTTTTCTGTCTCTCTTTTTCTGACCGCACTTTTCTTTTTGTTCGTCCTCTTCTTTTTCTGACCGCACTTTTTCTTTTTATGTCGCCTCTCTTTTTCTGATTTTTCTCTCTTTTCTGTTTTTCCGTCCGCTCTGTTTTCCTCTCTTTTCTGTCCGCACTTTTCTCCTCTCTTTTTTACCTGTCGCTCTTTTTCTGTCTGTTCTCTTTTTCTGTCCTCTCTTTTTCTGTCTCTCTTTTCTGTCCACTCTCGTTTTCTGACCGCACTTTTTCTGTCCTGTCCTCTTTTCTCCGTCCCTCTCTTTTTCTGACCGCTCTTTTTCTGTCCTCTTTTTCTTTTTCTCGTCCGCCACTTTTTCTGTCTCTTTTTCTGTCCGCTCTTTTTCTGTCCGCCTCTTTTTCTGTCCTCTCTGCCTGTCCGCTCTTTTTCTGTCCCTCTCTTTTTTGATGTCCTCTCCTTTTCTGATGAACGCACTTTTTCTGTCCTCTCTTTTTCTGACCGCACTTTTTCTGGTCCTCTTTTTTCTTTTTTGTCCTCTCTTTTTCTGCCGCACTTTTCGTCCTCTCTTTTTCTGTCCTCTCTTTTTCTGTCCGCTCTTTTTCTGTCCTCTCTTTTTCTGTCCTCTCTTTTTCTGTCCTCTCTTTTTCTGACCGCACTTTTTCTGTCCTCTCTTTTTCTGACCGCACTTTTTCTGTCCTCTCTTTTTCTGTCCTCTCTTTTTCTGACCGCACTTTTTTTCTGTCCATCTCTTTTTGTTCCTCTCTTTTTCCTGTCCTCTCTTTTTCTGTCCGCTCTTTTCTGTCCGCTCTTTTTTCTGTCCTCTCTTTTTTCTGTCCGCATTTTCTCTTTTTGTCTGTCGCTCTTTTTCCGGAACTTTCTTTTTGTGTCCTCCTCTTTTTCTGTCCGCCTCTTTTCTGTCGCTCTTTTTCTGTCCGCACTTTTTCTGTCCGCTCTTTTGCGTCCGCACTTTTTCTGTCCTCCTCTTTTTCTGTCCTTTATTTTTCTTTTTGTCCCGCACTTTTTCCCCTGTCCGCTCTTTTTCTCCTTCCTCTTTTTCTTTTTGTCGCTCTTTTTCTCTCCGCTCTTTTTCTTCCGCAATTTTTCTGTCCGCTACCTTTTTCGTGGTTTGCTACCGCACTTTTTCTGTCCTCTCTTTTTGGACGTCTCTCTTTTTCTGTTACGCACTTTTTCTCTGTCCGCTCTTTTTCTGTCCCGCGCAATTTTTCTGTCGCACTTTTTCTGTCGCTCTTTTTCTGTCCGCACTTTTTCTGTCCGACTCTCTCTGTCCTTTTTCTGTCCGCTCTTTTTCGTCCGCACTTTTTCCTGTCCTCTTTTTCTTTTTGTCCGCACTTTTTCTGTCCGCCTCTTTTTTTCTGTCCTCCTTTTGCTCTTTTTCTGTTTCGCTCTCACCAAGATTTTTCTCTTTTTCTCCGCACTTTTTCTGCTGTCCGCTCTTTTCTGTCAGCACTTTTTCTAGTCACGCTCTTTTCTGTTCCTCTCTTTTTCTGTCCGCTCTTTTTCTGGTACGTCAGCAAAATTTTTTCTGTCGATCTTTTCTGTCCGCTCGTTTTAAGTCCGCACTTTTTCTTGCCCTCTCTTTTTCTGTCCTCTCTTTTTCTTGTCCTCTCTTTTTCGTCCGCTACTTTTTTCTGTCCTCTCTTTTCTGTCCCTCTCTTTTTCTGGACCGCACTTTTTCTGTCCTCTTCTTTTCTGACCGCAATTTTCTGTCCTCTCTTTTTCTGTCCTCTCTTTTTCTGACCGCCACTTTGCTGCCCCTTCTATTTTGTACTCTCTTTTTCTGTCCGCTCTTTTTTGTCCTCTCTTTTTTATGGACCGCACTTTTTCTGTCTCGCTCTTTTTCTGACCGCACTTTTTCTGTCCTCTCTTTTTCTGTCCTCTCTTTTTTCTGTTTTCTCCTCTTTTTCTTTTTACCGCACTTTTTCTGTCCTCGTCTTTTTTCTGTCCTCATCCTTTTTTCTGTCGCCTTTTTCTGTCCTCTTTTTTCCTGCCGCACTTTTTCTGTCCTCTCTTTTTCTGTCCTCTCTTTTTCTGACGCACTTTTTCTTTGTCCTCTCTTTTTCCTGTCTCTTTTTCTCCTGTCCGCTCTTTTTTCTGTCCTCTCTACGTTTTTCTGACCTTTTTGCACTTTTTTCTGTCCTCTTTTCTTTTTCCTTTTTGTCCGCTCTTTTTCTGGTCCGCTCTTTTTCTGTTCCTCGCCTCTCGTTTTCTGACCTACTATTTTTCTTGTCCGCACTTTTTCTGTCAGCTCCTGTTTCTTCTCCTCTCTTTTTCTGTCCGCTCTTTTTCTCTCCGGCTGTTTTCTCTCCGCAATTTTCTGTCCGCTCTTTTTCTGTCCGCACTTTTCTGTCCTCTCTTTTCTGTTCATCTTCTTTTTCGGACCGCACCTTTTTCTGTTTCGTCTTTTTCGTCCTCTCCTTTTTCTACTCGCACTTTTTCTCGTCCCGCTCTTTTTCTTGTCCTCCTCTTTTTCTGACGCACTTTTTCTCTCCTCTCTTTTTCTGTCCGCTCTTTTTCGGCCGCACGTTTTCTCTCTACTCTTTTTTTGTTCCGCACTTTTTCTTTCCGCTCTTTTCTGTGTCGCACTTTTCTGTCCTTCATCTTTTCTGTCCTTCTTTTTCTGTCCGCTTCTTTTTCTGTCCTCTCTAGTTCAACCGCGCTTTTCTGTCCTCTCATTTTCTGTCCGCTTTTTTATGTCCTCTCTTTTTCTGTCGCACTTGTCTGTCCTCTTTTTCTGTGAACGCTCTTTTCTCGTCCGCACTTTTTCTGGCTCTCTTTTCTGTCGCTTTTTTCTTGTCCGCACTTTTTCTAGTCCCGCTCTTTGTTTCGGGTCCTCTCTTTTTCTGTCCTCTCTTTCCTGTCTCTCTTTTCGTCCTCTCTTTTCTGTCCGCTCTTTTTTCTGTACGCTCTTTTTCTGTACTTCTCTTTTCTGTCTCTCTTGTTTCTGTCTCTTTTGTTCTGTCCTTTTCTTTTTATGGACCGCACTTTTCTGTCCTCCTCTTTTGCGACCGCACTTTTTCTGTCCTCTCTTTTCGTCCTCTCTTTTTATATGACCGCACTTTTCTGTCCCTTTTTTCTGTCCTCTCCTTTTTCTGTCACCGCTCTTTTCTGTGCTCTCTTTTCTGGACCGCACTTTTCTGTCCCTCTCTTTTTCTGTACTCTCTTTTCTGACCGCACTTTTTTGTCCTCTCTTTCTCTGTCCTCTCTTTTTCTGTTCTCTCTTTTCGAGCGCACTTTTCTGTCCTCTCTTTTTCTGTCCTATCTTTTTCTGTCCTCTCTTTTTTGCTGACATAGACTTGCACTTTTTCTGTCCTCTCTTTTCCTGACCGCACTTTTTCTGTCCTCCTTTTTCTGTCCTCTCTTTTTCTGACTCACTTTTTCTGTCCTCTCTTTTTCTGTCCTCTCTTTTTCTGTCCTCCTCTTTTTCTGTCCTCCTTTTTCTGACCGCACTTTTCTGTCCTTCTCTTTTTCTGACGCCTTTTTCTCGTCCTCTCTTTTTCTGTCCTCTCTTTTTATGACCGCACTTTTTCTGTCCTATCTTTTCTGTCCGCTCTTTTTCTGTCCTCTCTACTGACCGCCACTTTTTCTGTCTTCTCTTTTTTCTGTACGCTCTTTTCTGTCCACTTTTTTGTACCGCTCTTTTTCTGTCCGCGCTTTTTTGTCCGCAACTTGTTCTGTCCTCTCTTTTTCGGTCTCTTTTTCCGACCGCAACTTTTTTTTCTGTCCTCCATTTTTTCTGTCCTCGCTCTTTTTTCTGTCCTCTACTTTTTCTCTGACTGTCAAACTTTTTCTGTGTCCTGCCCTTTTCTGACCGCCACTTTTTCCTGTCCTCTCTTTTTCCTGTCCCTCTCTTTTTCTGAACCAGCAGCTTTTTTTCCATGTCCTCAATTCCATTTTTCTTTTTTCTGTCCGCTCTCTTTTTTCTGTCCTCTCTTTTTCCTGTCCTCTCTTTTCTGACCGCCCACTTTTTCTGTCCTCCTCTTTTTCTGACCCGCACTTTTTTCTGTTCCCTCCTTTTTCTTGTCCTTCCTCTCTTTTTTCCTGACGTCGCAGCTTTTTGCTGTCCTCTCTTTTTCCTGTTCCGCTCTTTTTTCTGTCCTCCTCTCTTTTTCTGACCGCACTTTTCTTCTGTTCTTCCTCTTTTTCTGTCCCGCTCTTTTTCTTGTGTCCCTTTTTTTTGTCCGCCGTCTTTTTCTGTCCGCCTCTTTTTCTGTCCGCACTTGTTCGCTCTTTTCTGTCCGCACTTTTTCTGTCCTCTCTTTTCTACGCTACACGCTCTTTTTTCTGTCCGCTTCTTTTTCTGTCAGCACTTTTCTGTCGCTTTTTCTGTTTCTCTCTTTTTCTGTCCGCTCTTTTCTGTCGCTCTTTTTCTGTAGCTTTTTTCTGTATGCACTTTTCTGTCCTCTCTTTTTTTCTGTCCGCACTTTTCTGTCCTCTCTTTTTCTGTCGCTCTTTTCTGTCCGCACTTTTTATGTCCTCTCTTTTTCTGACCGCACTTTTTCTGTCCGCTCTTTTTTTGTCCGCTCTTTTTCTGTCCTCTCTTTTTCTGTCGCTCTTTTTCTGTCCGCTCTTTTTTCTGTCCGCTCTTTTTCTGTCCACCCTCTCTTTTTCTGACCGCACTTTTTCTGTCCTCTCTTTTTCTGTCCGCACTTTTTCTGTCCTCTCTTTTTCTGACCGCACTTTTTCTGTCCGCTCTTTTTCTGTCCGCTCTTTTTCTGTCCTCTCTTTTTTTCTGACCGGCCACTTTTCTGTCCCGCTCTTTTTCTGTCTCTCTTTTCTGACCGCACTTTTTTCTGTCCTCTTTTTTTCTGTCCGCACTTTTTCTGTCCTCTCTTTTTCTGACCGCACTTTTTCTGTCCGCTCTTTTTTCTGTCTGCTCTTTTCTGTCTCTCTTTTTCCTGACCGCCCTTTTTCTGTCGCTCTTTTTCTGTTTTTTCTGTCCGCTCTTTTTCGTCCTCTCTTTTTCTGACTGCACTTTTTCTGTGCTCTTTTTCTGTCCGCACTTTTCTGTCTGCTCTTATTTCTGTCCGCACTTTTTTCTGTCCGCCGCACTTTTTTCTGTCCGCACTTTTTCTGTCTGCTTTGTTTTCTGTCTGCTTTGTTTTCTGTCCGCACTTTCTGTACGTTCTTTTTTCTGTCTGCGCTTTTTCAGTCAGTCAACACTTTTTTTTGTCCGCACTTTTTTCTGTCCGCTCTTTTCTGCCCAAATTTTCTGTCCGCTCTTTTTCTGTCCACATTTTCTGTACGCCCAACTCCTGTATGTCCGCACTTTTTCTTTTCGCACTTTTTCCTGTCCGCCCTCGCATCTTACAAACTACCGAGGCTAGAGGACAGCCAATTGGCATGTTGATCATCCATCCTTCAATCATCAAACATACCAAATTGCAGCCCTCTAGCCTCAGTAGTTTTTATTTTATTTAAGGTTAAAATCAACCAGAATCGTGAGTCTGGCTGCGATATAGGCCCGGCCACCCCAGTGCCGTGGTTAAGGTTTCGTAGGCCACGTCTTATACAGCATTATACCGAGACCACCGAAAGATAGATCTATTTTCTGTGGCCTTGATTATACGATGTACAGAAAACTAGATTGTCTTGTTTCTCTTATGCGTTCTTACCCTACTCAGGTACCCAAATACCCTAACATAAAAAATAAATAAATAAAATAAAAAGAATACGATTTGAGCCTAAATTACGAAGAATAACAATAGATCCAAGCCATGACTGATGACTGAAAGAGGAATATGAATATAAGTTTATTTCCACTGAAACTCATGAAATATATTAGAAATATATTGTATTCCTTTGAGGTGCTTAACCTAGATTCATATCGTTTTGGCTTTGCCTCACCTGACTACAGAAAAAGAGAGAGAGAGAGAGAGAGAGAGAGAGAGAGAGAGAGTGTGTGTAAAGTATTAGTCATGTGCTACCACAAACCTGAATAGCAGTATTTCTAGTTACTTGTACTATGGTATAAATACTCACAATAAAAAAGATTATGATGTCCTGTTAAAGGATATAAAAACTACTAAGGCTAGAGGGCTGCAATTAAGTATGTTCGATGATTGGAGGTTGGATGATCAACATACAAATTTGCAGCCCTCTATCCTCAATAGTTTTTAAAATCTGATAACAGACTGAAAAAGTGCTGACGGACAGAGAAAAAGCCTCCTCTCAACTAATTTGCTTTTATAGAAAAAACTAATTATAGCAAATGAGCATACATTAGCCAGTGGCTCAAACATACACTCAGACAATATTATAGTTCAGAAGGTCTGTTAAATAACATTGAATTAGAGAATGTTCAAGACTAAATGAAATATCTAACGCCAGAGAGCCTTTTCTGTTCCTCGGTCTGAATCCCGGTATGTAGTCAATCATGCTGGAACGGAGCTGATAATGCTTTCGCTATTGGGCCGTCTATAGCCACCACCTCACTTAATTGTAGAGATATTTGAAGCGAGAATTAATGTATATAGAAATAGGAGGAGGAAAACTATACTTTGCACATATTCTGAGTTGGTGACTTTGGCGCTTTCAAATCCAGTTTGAAATATTTTTTTTTATTAAACTCGACTTTTTTGTTTCAGAGAATATTTAACGCGGCACTGAAATTGCTCAACCATCTAAAAGTCAAATTCCTTCCCGAAACCACAAAGCAAACGCCCGGCTTCGGTTTGATGAAGTTTTCCACTCGTATTTTGATCGGCACACCAATGAAAATGACTGTCGATGACGCCTTCAAAAAGGTTTTTATATTCTTTCAAAGACCTCGAGTCTCCTCTCATCGAAGTATATTCGACTGAGATGCTGAAACGGATTAAAACAGAGCTCTCTCTCTCTCTCTCTCTCTCTCTCTCTCTCTCTCTCTCTCTCTCTCTCTCTCTCTCTCTCTTCAACAATAGAAATAGCCAGCTAAACTGGAAATAGGAATTATTATTATAAAACTAGTTTAACCAGACCACTGAGCTGACTTACAGCTCTCTCTCTCTCTCTCTCTCTCTCTCTCTCTTCTCTCTCTCTCTCTCTCTCTCTCTCTCTCTCCAACAAAAGAAACAGCTAGCAAGACTGAAATGGGGATTGTTATTGTAAAAACTAGTTTAACCAGACCACTGACCTGACCGCTCTCTCTCTCTCTCTCTCTCTCTCTCTCTCTCTCTCTCTCTCTCTCTCTCTCTCTCCAACAAAAGAAACAGCTAGCTAAACTGGAAATGGGAATTATTATTATAAAACTAGTTGAACCAGACCACTGATCTGACAGTAAATAAATAAATAGATATATAATTAAGTAAATAAATTAATTAATAAATAAAGGGATAAAAAATAAATAAATAAAGATAAATAAATAAAAATAAGAAATAAATAAAAATGAATAAATAAATAAATATATATGAAAAAATAAATCTCTCATAGAGCTGGCCCGAAGGATTATAGGTAAAATGTCAAGACTTGGGACCAAATAAGTCATTCAGTATAATACAGAATAAATTAAAATTAAATAAAAGACTGCAAAGAGGCAGAGGCTTTCATGCTAGAACACAAACGGGCATTAAATCCATTTACTCATGGAAATGGGCATATCTGGGTTTTAGGAGAAACAGAGACGTGTGTGAGAGGAAGATAAATTGAAGAATGCGATTGGGGGACATAATGCCCCGATGGGTGGGAAGAGAGAAAATGGAAAAATTCCAGAGCAGGAGGGGGAGAGGGAAAAAGAGATGTTTTCGTGGTTTACGGCAATTCTTCTCTCTCTCTCTCTCTCTCTCTCTCTCTCTCTCTCTCTCTCTCTCTCTCTCTCTCTCTCTCTCACGCGCGCTGATTATGCAGATCTTGGGTTTTAATGTTTTTTTAAGCTATTTTGGTTTTGGTTAATCTAATGAGATACTCACTTTAATTTTTATTTTATCTATATATTATCTATATACAATATATATATATATATATATCTGTATATATACTTATATGGTTATATGTACATGTTTATGTATATGTGTGTGTCCATACTGTATTTACATTGCTAAGTAAAGGATGGGCCAGTAACTGCTACTTCGATAGCCAGCCATGACTAAGTATTTGAGAAACGTGCCAAATGGTATTACGATATTTAATTAAGATATTATTTCTCTTATGCAATGAAATATCCTTTAGAATCTTTAAAACAATTTTTGGAAACAGTTACACACGAAAGACTTATTAAGTCATAAGGCGCATTCGTACTCACTCTCTCTCCCCTTTGATATTTCGAGTTCCGTCATTCCTCTCTCTCTCTCTCTCTCTCTCTCTCTCTCTCTCTCTCTCTCTCTCTCTCTCCGTTTGTTGCTATGCAAATGGATTCCAGAAATATCTCATTCCAGTCTCTCTCTCTCTCTCTCTCTCTCTCTCTCTCTCTCTCTCTCTCTCTCTCTCCGTTTGTTGCTATGCAAATGAATTCCAGAAATATCTCATTCCAGACTGGAAAACAGGCTTCCAGAATCTCACATTCAAATCGTTTTGAGAAGTTCCGGGTGACCCAGTTCGTAAGGAAGGCCAACTGCCTCTCCCGTTCGTAATAGAATCAGCATCGAACTATTGAATGTGTATCTTTTATTCAGTGACTCTGTTTCACATTAGAACTTTCAAAATGCTAAAAAGATTTTAAGTACGTGTACATATTTGTACTTAGATGTACTGTGACTCACTGTCATTTATGAGGGTCTCGGACTTCTGTGGGAATTGGTAAAAAAGAATAAAAAAAAGATCTGTAGTATTCCAATTCAGGACAGAAGGGATTACTTTACATTTGGAATTATATTTGCGAAGGGCGTCTACTAGAATGATGTGTTTGTTTATCGATTTCATGAAATTACATGAGTTCAGTAGGAAAAAATATTACATGATGGGGCTTGTAGTCTTCTGCATGAGTCCTGGAGCTACTTCAGCCTCTAGTTTTTTCCAGATTCCTTTTCAGGGATTATTATTATTATTATTATTATATTGTTATTATTATTATTATTATTATTATTATTATTATTATTATTATTATTATTACTTTTATTATTATTATTATTATTATTCTGCCATTTTATTCAACAGAACTTGTTTAGAAGAGGGTCTTCTTCCAAAATATCATTATCATATCATTATTACATTATTATTAGTAGTACAATTATTTATTGCAATAAAGTAATGCCGCCTGGGCCATTAGTTAAAAGTTAATTACGAAAAGTAGATATAAAAAAACACAAAACGAAAAAACCCAAAAATGAGAAATACAGCTGGTTAGCTCGACCAAAAATACCAAACGTCATCTCAACCTCTTCATTAAAGGAACTCGTAGGGTGGTAGTGCCGTCAGTGCACCTCGTGCAGTAACGTATGCATTACTTAAGGTTCTTTGCAGCGTATGCTTTCCTGAGGCCCTTCTAGCTGCAACAACCCCTTTCTTTCCTTTTACTGAACCTCCTCGCATATTCTCTTTCTTCGATCTTATTTTTGTTGAGCCACCCTCTACTAATGATAAATTTTCGATCTCCTGAATTGTCGGCAAAGCTCTGGAATATTTGGGAGAAGTAACAGCTCTCCTATGGGCTGGCCCGAAGGATTAGATATTTTGACGTGGCTAGGAACCAATTGGTCACCTAGCAACGGGACCTACACCTTATTGTGGGATCCGAACCACATTATATCGAGAAATGAATTTCTATCACCAGAAATAATAAGTCCTCTGATTCCGCGTCGGCCGAGCCAAGAATCGAACTTCGAACCACCGGATTGGTAGTCGAGTGCGAAAACCACTCGTCCAACGAGGAAGTGATATATATATATATATATATATATATATATATATATATATTATATACATGTCTATATATATATATATATATATATATAATATATATATATATATATATATATATATATATATATATATATATATATATATATATATATATATATATATAGATATATATATATATATATATATATATATATATATCGTTTGGTATATGTATGTATATATATATATATATATATTATATATATATATATATATATATCGTTTGGTGTATATGTATGTATATATAATATATGTATATAATATATATATATATAGTATATATATATATATATATATCGAATGCATTTTCCATTCTCCTTCCATTTCAAATTCCCCGTCCTGGACTTCCAGGAATTACTGGGGTTCGATGTACTTCACCGCAAATATCGCGTTTTGGGTTATCTGCATTATTAATATTCCCCCATCATCCAAACATTTTGGGTTAGAGTGCTTTTCAATGATATTGTGTTCCTGACTTTCCCCTTTATTTGTTATCTTTCCCCCCTTTTTTTATTTTATTTTTTTTTCTTTCTTTCTTTACCCGATACCGCGTTTTCATTTCTAATTTTCGCTCCTCTGTCTGAGACCAAAATTTCTCTCTCGTATATGATTATATATTTTTTTGTTTTGCGCTCTAGGTTAATTTATTTGTATTTGTTATTTATTGTAGTAATTGTTTATTTATTTATTTTGTAACGTGATTACATCGGCTTTCCTTTCACGTTTTTTTTTTCAAGTTGTTAAATAAGGATTAGTTGGTGAGTTTTTTTTCTATAAATATGTAACTGGGTATTCTGAAATATATACGTCTTCATTTTAAGTTACAATGTGTTACTACCACTGATAGCCTTTCTCCTGTCTGTTAATGAGTACAATTATTATTATTATTATTATTATTATTATTATTATTATTATTATTATATTAATTATTATTAGTTTATTATTATTATTATTATTATTATTAGTTATTATTATTATATTTGTCTATCACAATCCTCCAATTCGACTGGGTGGTATTTTTAGTGTCGGGGTTCCGGGTTGCATCCTGCCTCCTTAGGAGTCCATCACTTTTCTCACTATGTGCGCGTTTCCAGGAGCACACTCTTCTGCATGAGTCCTGGAGCTACTTCGGCCTCTAGTCTTTCCAGGTTCCTTTTCAGGGATCTTGGGATCGTGCCTCTTAGTGTCCCTATGATTATGGGTACGATATTCACTGGCATATCTCATATCCTTCTTATTATTATTATTATTTTGTTGAAAAGAATGGCTGCATTGAGGGAATTGTTTTCATATTGTTTATATTTTGATTTTTCATATAACTCGCTTTTCTTGCACATCAATATTGTTGATCAATAATTGACCAGTGTTCATATTTCGGTGGATTTAAACTTTATTTTTTTTATTTATATATTGTATTCATTTATTTCTTTATTCTTTTTTTTTTAACAGCAAAAACAATACTTGAGAGAAGGTCTCCTTCCTTCCTATATTTCTTTTCGCCTTCATCAATTTAATACGTAATCTTTCGGGTACATTACAGCGTCCCTTCGTAAGGCCCCCAGCTGCAACCCCTTCCATTTCTTTTACTGTACCTCCGTTCATATTCTCTTTCTTCCATCTGACTCTCCTTAACCCTCTCCTAACAACTGTTTCAACTGCTTTGAGGGTTTTCCTCCTGTTACACCTTCCAACCCTCCTTTCCTCTCAGTTTTCCTTTGGGCGCTGAATGACCTCGTAGGTCCCAGCGCTTGGCGTTCGGCTTTAGTCTAATATCCATGTTCAGTTTTGTAAAATTGACAATGATGAAATTTAAAAACATAAAATATAGAATAAAATCAATGATGAAGTTAAACAAGTAAAAAAATGCGCCGTAGTTTCGTCTGCACAATCGAGTTTTCTGTACAACGTATAACGCCGTGTAAAACAACCAGCTGTGACTATGACCGCTGGGGATGCGTCTCGTGGCTCCTGAAGGCGCTGCCAGATGCGTAATACATGGCTAACTTGAACCTTATATAAAATGATATCTACTGAGACTAGAAAGCTGCAATTTGGTATGTTCGATGATGGGAGGGTGGACAATCAATATACCAGTTTGCAGCCTTCTAGCCTCAGTAGTTATCTAGATCTGAGGGCGGACGGGCAGACAATAGTTACAGGAAATTAAAACAAATAAAATATTATAGAGTAAAATTGCCCAATTATTCTGGCATTCATTTTATAACGAATGACCCCCGTGAATTTCCAATGGAGCGCAATTTGCTTGGAACTATTCACGGCACAAAAGCACACTAATTATTCAGCTTATCAACACTTTTAGCTTATGACCCTGGGATGAATTCGTAATTAAATTAGCGCTGAATCGCAATGCATTCATTCAGACCGCAGATCGGGTGTGATGTAATTTGTGTGTGTATGTATATATATAATATTATTATATAATAATATGTATATATATATTAAATATATAAATATATATATTATTTCTATATACCATATATATATGATATATATATATATATATTCTAATATATATATTATTATATATAGTATATATATATGATATATATATATATATATTATAGTAATTATATCTATATATACTATATATATCTTTATAATAAATTAATTTTATTATAATTCTATTAATATTATTAATATATATATTATATAAATATATTCTTTATTTTCGCTATATATGCTATATCATATATATATATATATATATATATATATCACTACTATATCATATGTATATATATATATCATATCTTCTTATATATCTATATATCTAATATATTATATATTATACTATATATCTATCTATATATATCTATGTATCTATATATATATATATATTATCCATATATATATATATATATATAAATATATATAAATAATATTATATTATATATATATTATATATATTCTATCTTATACATATATATATATATATATATACTTATTATATATTATATATCTAGTATAGATATATATATATATATATCTATATATCTCTATATATTTATATATATAAATATACTATATATATAATTATATCTATATATATCTATATAATTATCTATATATAATATATATATTATAGTATATATATATATATATATATATATATCATTATATAATATATATATATAATAAATAATATTATATATATATATATATTATATTATATATATAAAAATATATTATAGCTATAATAATATATATATAATCTTATATTATAATAATCTATTTAATATAATATTATAGAGCTACTATATATATATATATATAATATATCTATATATATATAGTCTTATTATAAATATCTTATATATTATCTATATATATATAGTATATTATATATATATAATATATATCTATATCTATATTTATGTATATATATTATATATATATCTGAATATATATTATATTTATCATTCAGCTACAAATGTCCCTTTAATATCTAATTCGCTCTACCTCGGAATTGATATATTTTCATATATGTACCGAAGGGGAATTTTTAGTTGATAATAATTTCGTCCCCTCATGGGATCGATCCCATGAGGGGACGAAATTATTATCAACTAAAAATTCCCCTTCGGTACATATATGAAAATATATCAATTCCGAGGTAGAGCGAATTAGATATTAAAGGACATTTGTAGCTCGAATGATCTATATGAATCACGGTGATGTGATAATTCATTATAATATGTTATATGTATATATATATATATATATATATATATATATATATATATATATATATATGTATATATATATATATTATACATATATATATATAGTATACTATACATATACATATGTATAATATACATATATATACACCGAATTATATCGCACCCGATCAGCGGTCAGAATGAATGCATTGCGATTCAACGCTAATTTAATTTAATTCATCCCCAGTGTCATAAGCTAAAAGTGTTGATAAGCTGAATGATTAGTGTGCTTTTGTGCCGTGAATAGTTCCAAGCAAATTGCGCTCCATTGGAAATTCACTTGGGGTCATCCATTATGAAATGAATGCCAGAATAATTGGGCAATTTTACTCTATAATATTTTATGTTTCAACTTTTTCCTGTAGCTATTGTGCCAGGGCCCTGTCCACCCATTATTTTATTACGTCTGCCCTCAGACCTTCAAAACTATTGAGGCTAGATGGCTGCAAATTGGTATGTTGATCGTCCACCCTTCCATCATCAACATACCAAATTGCATCCCTCTGTGTCATTGGTTTTTATTTTATTTAAGGTTTAATGTTAGCCATGTATCACGCATCTGGCAGCGAATTCCGGAGCCACTGGACGCACCCTCACTCTGCCGCATCTGGCTAGCAACTGAAGACTAGCGATCATAGTCATAGCTGATTGTTTTACACAGCATTATACGTTGATATAGAAAAACTCGATTGCGCAGACGAAGCTACGTCGCATTTTTGGACTTGTCTAACTTCATCATGGTCAGATTGATCATTCTGATATATATATTTATTTATATATATATATATATATATATATATATATATATATCTATATATATATATGTATATGTATATATATATATATATATATATATACTATTATATATATATATATATATGTGTATATATATATATATATAATATATCTATAATAATATATATATATATATCTTATATATATATATATATTTCATATACATACATATATATATATATATAATAATATGTATGTATATATATATATATATATATATATATATATATATATATATATGTATATATATATAGATATATATATATATATTATATATATATCCATATATATATAATATTTATATTACATACATTATATATAATATATATATATATATATATATATATAATATATATATATATATACATTCGTTCTCCTCGGATGGACTAACAAGTCTTTGAGACATCCTAATCCTTGTAACTCTCTCTCTTCTCTCTCTCTCTCTCTCTCTCTTCTCCTCTTCTCTCTCCAAAAAAAAGCTTATTTTAAGGAAGCAATGCTTATGCTGTCTCAAGGTCTGGTTAAAATCCTGCCTTCGTACTATAATAGATTCACATCAACCGTGCATCTGATGTCTAGGCCAGTCCCTTACGACGCTCCTGATTGGCTTTTGATAAGCCAATCACAGGGATGGAAACTCTCAGTCTCTCTCTCAAGAGTTCACAAGGGCAGGATGTACGCTCCAACCTCTCCTGAGGGATATGTTTGAAAGAACTATCCCTCTCACTCAGGAGGAGTATGGAACGTAACATCCTGCCTATGTAAACTCTCTGAGAGAGACTGAGAGTTCCCAGCCTGTGATTGGCTTATCAACAGCCAATCAGGAGCGTCTTAAGGGACGAGCCTAGACATCAGATGCAAGGTTGATGTGAGTTGACTATAGTCACAGTGTAAACAAGTTTCGTTGTTCGTCTGCGTGACTGTCTTTCTGATTTATATATCTGGGTTTTCTGGTTTTAATACATTCGGTTTGTTTCTGTCTGTTTTTCAAAATTATATATATATATATATATTATATATATATATATATATATATATATATATATATATATATATATATATATATATACCCTTACCCTCAAATACATTCCCCAGAATTCACGGCACGTAACCTTCCCTTCATTGTGTATTCTGTACCAAGACGTACTCTCTCTCTCTCTCTCTCTCTCTCTCTCTCTCTCTCTCTCTCTCTCTCTCTCTCTATCTATCTCTCTCTCACTCTGCGACTGATGTTTCCTTGGTGCATTTTGCATATCGAGTTTGTGTTTTGCAATACATAATGTATTATTTATACTTAAAGTCAGTGCTAGATTATATTTTGCAGGAATTACTATGAAGCCTCCTTACTTTTCATTATAGTATTTTTCTGAATTTACTTATAAATATTCTATTTCATGTTAGACACAAATCTACATTAAGTATTATGAATATTCTACTCATTGTGTAGTTCAAAAAATCTACCAGTTAAGGTTAATCCTATGAAAATATTCTATGTCATTGTCGAAACAAGTTTAATTATGAATATTCTATTCATTGTAGAAACAAATCTACAATTAAGTTACTTATGAATATTCTATTCATTGTAGAAACAAATCTTCAATTAAGTATACGTACATATGTTAAAAGATAAATCTGTACAGAGAGCTTTCGGGAATCCGCTCTATTCCCATTTTCAAAAACGGGAATCGACCAGATTCCCGAAGGTTCTCGGTACAGATTTCATATTTTAAAAATATGTGCATTTACATAACTGTGGATCTGTCTCCATTTTAAGACTCGTGTTACTCTGAATATTTTTTTAAATCATATTCATTATTTTTTTTAATTATATTCATTATAAAAACCCGTTATTAGAGAGAGTAATTCCTTTAACGTAGCGAGACCCATCAAGAGCTCGACTAGAATGAATGTCATTATTTTTACATGAATATGTCAAATTGCATAATGAAGTAATGAAAGTCTTGGAGTCTACGGTTGATATATACATATATATACATATATATATATATTTATTTATTTATCACACATATCCACAGGTGAAAAATAAGAGACAGGGTGTAAGTCCTGACCGGTTTCGGCTTTATTTTCAAGCCATTGACAAAGGACTGATAACATAGTATTAGAATTCACTAGTATATATACTACAAAGACAGTACTGACGAACATACACTCAACCGTTTGAGACTGCAGATCCACCCACAGGCAGGTGTCAAGGTAGGAGTGGCTTTCAAAAATCATTAGGCTAAAATTTACAATAAATTCTCAAGGGATACTACCGCTTAGGGTACAAGTCCACACCTGACAGGTGTCAGGGAGGCGGGGTTGAACATCTCATTACCACTACTGCCCCCGTTTACTGTGTTTACAAATATAATCATCAATTTTTTTTTTTTTTTTCATATATCTCTACAGCCAACCTTAAAATTTAAACAGTTTACAAATTTCTTTTGATATCAAAGGATCAAGTTTATACATTCCTTGACTGATGTTCATATTATTTTTGTAACTTTCTTTTATAAAACTAGATTCAATGATATTCCTTTCCAATGCATTATTAGAACACACCACGCTTTTTTGCTCCTTCCCAGTTAATATCTATGATTGTTCTCACTAACATGTACAAATATACCACTATTTTCCCTGTGCATATCTCACACATTGTTTATGTTGTTCTATTCTTTTTTCCAGTGCTTTCCCGTTTGACCATGTAAAAGTTGTCACAAGACTTACACGGGATTTTATATACACATCCTTTAGCATTGTCGGGGGAGTTCTTAATAAGTTTTGTTGTCATGTTTACGTTTAAGCTTCTGATACACTTTCTTCCTCATATTCAAATAACATATTCCTGCAGAGAATCTTTCCAATCCGATGGTATTGAAGCTTCAAAATGACGTCTTTTCCTCGATAAATCTTCAAAATTCTTTTTAGTTTCCAATGTCTTAATACTGATATGTTTGTCCAAAATAGCTCGTTGTATTTCACCGAACGGTTGGTCTTCTAATTTTGACAAGGACTTGGTTATCATTGATCTTGGTATCACTTGTTCATCACCACATTCACGTAAAAACCGCAGGTGTTCCTTGTTGTATGAGCTTGAGTGAGGGCGTCTGCGAAGTCAGTGACTGCATATTCCAAGATGGGGAAAAGAACACAGAAAGATCGGAAGGAGCTCGTGGTATCCATTGATGATTATAATCACTTTAGCACGTGATTCATTTATCACACATATCCACAGGTGAAAAATAGAGACAGGGTGTAAGTCCTGACCGGTTTCGGCTTTATTTTCAAGCCATTGACAAAGGACTGATAACCAAGTCCTTGTCAAAATTAGAAGACCAACCGTTTGGTGAAATACAAAGAGCTATTTTGGACAAACATATCAGTATTAAGAGCACCTTAATTGAACTAATAAAATTATGTGTTAAAGACCATAAATTTGAATTCAATGGAAAATTCTACTCACAGAATTTTGGTATGGCAATGGGAAACCCTCTGTCCCCAGTGCTAAGTAATTTATATATGGAGTTTTTTGAAAAGAAAATTTTAAATAATATAATTCCACGCAATGTACCTTGGTTTAGATATGTTGACGACATAATTTGTGTAAGGCCAGGGAATGAAGATGTAAATAACTTTTTTGCCAGGTTAAATCAATTAGTACCATCAATTAAATTTACTATGGAAATAGAAAAAGATGAATGCCTACCCTTGGATGTCCTCATACGGAGAAATAGTAGTGGGTTTAAGTATAGTGTTTACAGAAAAACCTACTAATATTTCTTCCTATGTACATTTCTATTCTGGACAAAACAAAACAATAAGGTTAAAAGATCAGTGTTTGCTTCCATGTTTTTAAGAGCACTACGGGTATGTAGCCCAGAATATATAGATGAGGAAATAGATAAGATTCGGAATGCAGGCAAGAAACTGAAATATCCAGATAATATACTAAACAATGCATTAAAAGCGGCAAAAAAGACCATGTATCAAAATCAAAAAGAACCTTACAACGACAAAAATTTGCTTGTACTACCTTATAATAGTAATATAAAAGATATCCCACATCTCCTGAAGAATTTAGGTGTTAATGTAGTTTTTAAAAACAACAAAACAATGAAACAGGTACTTATTAAGAACTCCCCGACAATGCTAAAGGATGTGTATATAAAATCCCGTGTAAGTCTTGTGACAACTTTTACATTGGTCAAACAGGGAAAGCACTGAAAAAAGAATAGAACAACATAAACAATGTGTGAGATATGCACAGGGAAATAGTGGTATATTTGTACATGTTAGTGAGAACAATCATACTATTAAACTGGGAAGGGGCAAAAAAGCTGGTGGTGTTCTAATAATGCATTGGAAAGGAATATCATTGAATCTAGTTTTATAAAAGAAAGTTACAAAAATAATATGAACATCAGTCAAGGAATGTATAAACTTGATCCTTTGATATCAAAAGAAATTTGTAAACTGTTTAAATTTTTAAGGTTGGCTGTAGAGATATATGAAAAAAAATAGGATGATTATATTTGTAAACACAGTAAAAGGGGGCAGTAGTGGTAATGAGATGTTCAACCCCGCCTCCCTGAAACCTGTCAGGTGTGGACTTGTACCCTAAGCGGTAGTATCCCTTGAGAATTTATTGTAAATTTTAGCCTAATGATTTTTGAAAGCCACTCCTACCTTGACACCTGCCTGTGGGTGGATCTGCAGTCTCAAACGGTTGAGTGTATGTTCGTCAGTACTGTCTTTGTAGTATATACTCGTGAATTCTAATACTATGTATCAGTCCTTTGTCAATGGCTTGAAAATAAAGCCGAACCGGTCAGGACTTACACCCTGTCTCTTATTTTTCACCTGTGGATATGTGTGCATAAATGAGTCACGTGCTAAAGTGATTATAATCATAATATATAGTATATATCTATATATATATATATTATATATATATTAATATATATATATATATATATAATATATATATATACATATTATTTCATAAAACACTAAATCAGATTTAAATACATTGAATTATTTAACATTTAAAATTATATAACTCACAAACAGAGATGAACTTCATAAACTGACTGACCATAAACTTAACATTTTTATGTATTTATACATAGTCTTATTTTCGATACCTGATTTTTTTTTCTTTTGTACGTGTTTGTTTCAGTATAATGTTTCGTTATCTGCCCCCTGTCTGATTATGATTCGCATTATACATTTTTCCCTTTATTTCACTTATATATATATATATATATATATATATATATATATATATATATATATATATATATATATATATATATATATATATATATATATATATGCATGAATTCAGCTACAAATGTCATTTAATATCGAATTCGCTCTACCTCGGAATTAATATATTTTCATATATGTTAACCAAACGGAATTTTTCAGTTGATAATAATTTCGTCTCCTCGTGGATTCGAACCAGCCCACAGATGAGAGAAATTAGGACTTCAGTGAGATACCGACCGGGCCAACAAGTGCATTAATGTGTTGGCATGCTCGGTAGCTCCACTGAAGTCACGATTTCTCCTCTGTGCGCTGGTTCGAATCCACGAGAGGACGAAATCATTATCAACTAAAGAAAATAAATAAATAGAAATCCCGTTCATTTAACATACATAATAATATATTAATTCTGAGGTTGAGCGAATTGGATATTAAAGAACATTTGTAGCCTAATGCATGTATATGAATGACGGTGATGTAATAAAAATTCATAATATATATTATATATATATATATCATTAATATATATAATATAATATATATATATATATATATATAATTTCTCCACGCATCATATTGCTTAATGGAAATGGGATGTAAAGGACCCTGATATACACAAGAGGCGTGATCCTTTTCAATATTTATTTATTATTTATTTATATTTTTGTATCTGTCAAAATGCAGCAAAACACTATTCACATTTTCACTCTTTGAAGAATATTTTCAACGGGAATTTATTGTATCACGTTGCTATTATGAAAGGGACATATTTAAAGACTTCGACTATCATATTTATAGAAAATTTGTTTTTTTTATACTATATATATATGTATATGTGTACATATATATATATATATATATATATATATATATATATATATATATACATATATACTATATATATATATATATATATATATATATGTATATATATATATGTATATATATATATATATATATATATATATATATATATTATATATATATAGAGAGAGAGAGAGAGAGAGAGAGAGAGGAGAGAGAGAGAGAGAGAGATGAGAGAGAGAGAGAGAGAGAGAGAGAATGTGACGCCATAGGTTCTTGAAATCAGAATTGTTAGTAGATGAGAGAGGAAGTTGATGGAATTGTTTGACAGATACAGATGATTTGAAGCTTGTATATATATATATATAT
>NC_087202.1:11667866-11678245 GCF_015104395.2 Macrobrachium nipponense
TTGGCCGTAAGGCTCAGAAAATGTCATAATAGCTATAGGGCGCGTATGGAAAAAGACGGAAAAAAATGGATAAAATGTAGTTTGTGGATATGAGTCATAAATACAAGCTTTAAGTCAGTCGGCCATAAGGCTCAGAAAAAAGATGTCAAAACAGCTATAGTGCGCGTATAAAAAATAAATAAATAAATAAATAAATGGATAAAATGTAGTTTGTGGATATGAGTCATAATTGCTCTTAATAATTTTTTGACTCGCTTCAAGTTAGTTGGCCATAAGGCTCAGAAAATAAATGTCAAAACAGCTGTGTGAACCAGCAATTTGCTCTCTTTTTAATAATACGATTTTATCATAAAAGACAAATAATGATTTATGAAAAATATTAGAGGATAAGAGAAGAAAAAGTATGAAATTCTAAAGTAAATAATAATAGAAAATAAGAAAAATAAATACACAAAAAGACTTTGAGCAACAAGAGTAATAATGATTAAAAAGAATATGCCTTTAGAGCTCCTCCCGTGGTGCACTGTACGCATTGCTTTAAAGGGTATTTGCAGCATCCCTTCGACCCCTAGCTGCAACTACTTTAATTCCTTTTACTGTACCTCCGTTCATATTATCCCTTTTCCATCCTCTCTAACAATTGTACCAAAGTGCAACTGCTTTGATTTTTTCCTCCTGTTACGCCTTTCAAACCTTTTACTGTCAATTCCCGTTTCAGCGCTGAATGACCTCATAAGTCCCAGCGCTTGGCCTTTAGCCGCAATTCAGGTTTGTCCATAATCGGGCCAGTTCTTATGAACTGGCGTGCATTTTATTTTATTTATTTATTTATTTATTATTTATTTAATTATTTATTTATTTATTTATTATTTTCTTCTATTTTCATTCCTTTCATTTATGGTAAAAAATGTAGCGAAAGCACCAGTATTTACGTAAGTAATCAGACTGAAAGAATATATATATATATATATATATATATATATATATATATATATATATATGTATATATATATATATGAAGATATATGTGTAATCATTTATTAGGTGTATGTGCATATGTCTGGGACCATATATGATAGATATTTTAGGGCTTGTGCCTTGTATGATAAGGCGCCCTATGAGGTAATGTTAGACTTGCGATAATCTTACGCTAAGTCGGTTGGTATTGCACTTCCATCTTCAATGGAGTGTCTTGGGGTTTGTAGATCACTTACGAAGTCGTATTATCTTCTTGGTTATGACGACGATGTGTTAAACTCATGGTGAGGAGGTTCTTGTAGAAAACACGAAGTATAAAAATATATATATTCTTCTGAAGTTTTACATGCTGAAGATCAGATATGATTGTACAAGTCTTCTAATAACGATAGCTTGATCGCTTCTGCCAATGATGATGGCTACTTCTGTTCTCTACATGATAAAGCTTAGGTAAAGAGATACAGGTCTTCTAATGACGATAGCTAACTCTGTTCTGCTTGTCTACCATCTCTGTTACAAGTTATGAAGGAACAGACAGTAGTTCGAAACATATGAACATACATACAAAATGAGACATGCTACAGATCACGTAGGCCGTTTGAATTATAGGTCACGGTAGTTGTCTCAAGCAGGGAGCTTGGACTAAAGTTTATAAACAATTGAATGACTACAGGTGACGGCATGTTATCTTAGCCTACTTTTATTGTATACATCATCTTTAGCGTCTCTAGTCTGATCACATTCCTGCAAGCAATCTGGTTGACCTCTTTAGTTTGAGTCTTTTATATATATGGACTAACATTCCATATTTTTATAGTAAACACTTACATTAGCTCGGTCAGCTACCAAAAGCAACTACTGAATATTACTCAAACTTAACTTGCATTTGACTTATAGGAGTGTGATACAGACACTATGTGAATATATATATATATGTAAATAAAAATTCATGGTGTACATGAATTGATTCAAGTAATAAAATATAAAACAATGATATTGGTAAATAATAGTGATCACGTGATATATAATGATACAGTTTTTCACTTCATTTCATTAAGATACATATGCTACAGAAAATACTAATGTACTCTGACAATTGCATAGAATGAAGATTAACATGATAAAAATCATATTTTAACTGATAAAAAATTTCATATATGAATTGATAAAACTATTAATGTTTATGCTGATTGATTCGTTGATTTTTATGCTAACTGTTATATATCTGATTCATTAATCCATATACTAACACATATATAAATGCAGATATTGGTAAGATAAAAGGTAACAGATTGATTATAGGCTACCTGATTTGTTTATACATATGTATATGGATTCATATAATTATGATTAATATATGTGCACTTTAAATAGATTCCTATTGCGTACACGCAAATATATTTCGATTCCGTTATTTATGATCATTTATATATAGATTCCTAGTGCGTACACGCAAAAAATATATTTCGATTCTGTTATTTATGATCATTTATATATATAGGATACATGACCGAGGTTATACTACTTCACATTTAACTAGCTTTCGAACAACTTTTCGTCCATTACACAGTTCCAGACAACCACCTATAGCCAAATGAAACGGCCTATTTCAATGGTTAAAACAAGGGAAAAATTTGCCTGGGCGGGTCCAACGTTCTATTTGCGCTCATACTTATTCTCTGCATCCTAAGCTACACGATTACGTTTGCGATGAATGAAAACATCCCCAGCACGAGTCCTTCGCCAGCAAAGTAGTTGAATATCCTTCGGGTCGTAATTTGTCAGAGTATGTCCCTTTTGTAGTCGATTTCCGACAGTCGCTGGAGCATTCCGCATTAAAACGAGATTAACGACGGGATACGGGTGTCGGTCGAAGAAGTCCATGATGGTGCTTATTCCTTTCACGTTGTAGGCGGTTGTTACTCGACTGCCGTCGTCCGCAGCGACGAACGATTTTTTGAAGTTGCGATGTGAAACTCACGTACTGCAGGATACTGTAACAGGTTCCATTAATCAGCCTGCAAGTGAAATTATACTTGTCACAAGGGCAAAGTAAATTCAGACAACATCCAAATACGGGAGGGGGAGAAAGCCATTTAGATCCGGACTTAACCCACATGAATTCGCTGATATTTGTGGAATTCAAAAGAGTCAGCCGTACAAACTTTTTTATCCATGGCGCTAACAATGAGTGAACCTATCCAGGTCTATGAGGACTGTAAAAATATCCATAATTATAAAAAAAAATAGATATCATTACGAATCTCAAAGAAAATTCGATATTACTGGTAGTAAGTTACTAGACAAAGAAGTGGAAAACGGAGCTATTTGTAAGATTGCCAGGCAACATAAGAGTCAAAGAGAATATTAATCATGATTCTGTATTTCTCTATGCTAACTGAAATTAAGTTGTGATAAAATCTGATCCTATGTGCCCCTAACAAAAGTTTCACATTCAATTTTCTCGCGCGCATCCTCTGAGGTTAATTTTAAAAACTTTATTAATAGGTAGGAGATGCAACGAAAAAACCCACTATGTAACTAATTTCTATATAAACTTTGGGTTTTTCAAGAAAATGTGACATTTTCCCATGAATGTTTTACTTGAATTGTAATAGGCTAATGTTGCAAGTAAATATTTCATATCCATGACTTGACACTTCTAAATGTCTATGAGGTTCAAAAAAAAAAAAAAAATTAATTCATTTTGATGTTATAGAAATTCTATTTCCTTATTTTGTTTATTAATTTTAAAATGATTGCAAGTTGCATTGCGCATACCGATAGACACTTGTACCTAACGTCTGCCTTGCCCATGAGAAGTTCGGGCTAAGCATTCCTTTCTCCAGCAACCTGCTTTGCAAGCGCGAGATGAAGCCTGTGCAAGCAGATATTTGAGGTTATGGGAATCAATGCTGATACGGCAATGATGGCAGGAGATTGCTCTCAGCCAGCTAAGAGTTACGTTACTTGCTGTAAGAGATACGACTTTAGTATTTTCAAATGATATTTTTTTGTTTTAATTCTCCACCCGCATGAGAAGAATGTCTGAAAAAAAAAACAGTACCAAAATTGAACAATATATTAGTTTCATGTTGGAAATCTGCATAATTGTAATTATGTTAAATTAAATATTCCTTATTCAAACTAATGAAAAAGGTTTCCATACAAATTCTATATATATTATTAGCCCTGTATAAGATTCATATAGGATTATTCCATAGATAAGATTTTCACTTCTAGACTTCCTGACTTTAAAATCTCTTTTATTTTATTTTATTTATTTATTTATTATTATTATTATTTTTTTTTCATTGACTACGAATATAAATCACCGGGACAGACAATATGTCAGTAGGTTTTGGATATGTGTTTGAACTTTTAGCTTATTTGTCATTACTAAAGCGTTAAGTTAGAGTTCAAATCTTTACGCATATATATTTGGATATTTAATTAACCTATAGTTACGTTTTGTTATTGATTTTATCGTGATTCCTTTTTTTATTATAAATTGTAACCCTTCCGACTTCTTACAGAGTGTATGGTATTGACTCACTTCATCCATATTTATTTTATTTATTTTATATTTATTTATTTATATATTTTTTTATATATATTTGATAAATTAATGGTTGGCTTGAATATGTGGAAAAGTGTTCTAGCGGCGTACCGTATAAGGCTACTTGCGGCATCAATTCTATAGATACAAGATATAAATGATAAAGGTATTTAAAACCGGCGAGAACCGCTATAATCCAGTTCGGATCCAATATCACGAGTTGTAACTCGTAAGACATTGACACTTCCTCTTTAATTATCCGTTATTCTACCAAACCGATTGACTCTGGGTGATCAAATATATTATTGGTTTTCTTAATGGAAAGGAATTCACACGCGAGTTAAGGAGATTATTATTGATTTACACCACCCGAGTCAGATTATTATTATGTGTTGAATTCCATGTTTACTGATTTAGCACTCATAAATATTCCTAACGCACTCAATTGCGGTGTTTGTTTTTAGTGCTATTAATTCTATATAACGTGTCAAGGAAACTATTAACACTAAGAAGTGTTTATTCCCTCTGTCAGACTCGTAATTCTGTTAATAATTCTACGTATATTCTTTCAAGGATTGATTTGGCACAGGATAGGCCCTTAACTGACAGGTGTCTTAGTGTGTCCCTTGTTTTCATGACACGTGTTACAATTAGTTATGTGCTTTTTATATCTGTAAGCATTGTAGGCCAGTAAAATAGTGATTTGGCTTTCTGTGACATAGTAGGGAACCCTGGATGACGGAATGCAACCAGTTTATGACGATTGGTATGATAGAGATTATTACTACTACCTGGTCGTTAGTCATCTGCTGTGTTCTTCGGGTTTTCCTCGTCACGGACCTACATATAATATTACATTTGATTACATTATTCTGATACACATACTTTAAATATACCTTTGCTTTAGGGTTTCTGCTCTAAGTGTTTATTGTTTTTGCTTAGCCGCTGACCCTGTTTCCGTTCGAAGTGTTTATTGTTTGGTGTTTATTGCTGCTGACTCTGTTTCCGTTCGAAGTGTTTATTGTTTGGGTTATGTCTGTTGACTCTTGCTTTGTTCAGTTTGTAACAGTTCTGCGCTCCAACCCAGATATTCAATGCTCGCAATCTCTTGGGTTAAGGAATTTTCTTGTTTAGATACAGTTTTAACAATAGGCACGGATGTTTCTATATCTTTTAGTCCAATTAATGGTTCTTTGCTGTATGGTGCGGGATTGCGGGATAATGCGTCAGCTATGATATTTGCTTTCCCAGGTAGATATCTTATCTTGGCTCCAAAGACCTGAATGATCATTTGTCACCGAGTTCCTTTTGGACTGTGATTAAAGCCTTTGAAAAAACTCGGTAAAAGACTCATGTTCAGTAAGGACTTTATCAGGATAGCCATAGATTATGAACTTAAAATGTACTAGTTAGTTAAAGATACCTAGCCCTTCCTTGCCTATTACTGTATATTTACCTTCAGAGGGCTTTAGTTTACGTGAATAAAAAGCTATAGGAAAGAACTGTTCATCATATTACTGAAGTAGAACCCCTCTTACCCCTTGGTCTGAGGCGTCTGTTGCAATAAAAAAAAAATTCCTTATTTAAATCAGGGATTTTTAAGTTAGGTGAGCTGCATTATTCCGCTTTTAAGGTATCGAACGCCTGTTGATACTTTTTAGACCATAATAAATCTACACTCTTCTTCGTAAGATCTGTTAAAGGAGCTGTCATGATGGAAGAGTTACATATTTACATACGATTGTAATACCCACTACAGCGCCAAAGTGCTGTATCCCCCTTTTACGTTAATAGGTACCGGAAAGTTATGAATAGCCGACACCTTACCATGGACTACTTTAAGACCTTGACTAGACACATAAAACCTAGATAAACATGTTCGGTTTTTAAAAACTCACATTTAGATATTTTACTCTGAGATTATTTGTCTTTGTCTCTGTAGCACTAGCTCTAGTTTATGTGAATGTACTTCTAAGGTATTAGAAAAGATTACAAGATCATCCATATAGGCATGTAGGGTATCCCCTAAAAGTCTCCAAACACTATATTGTAATTGGGGTGCAACGTAAGCCGGAGGCATACGTAAAAATTGATAATGTCCCCTGAGTGTGCTGAAAACGGTGTATGAGGTACAATCACTTAGGTAATGGTATCTGGTAAAAGCTTTTAAGTAAGTCCAAGCTGGTGAAAAATTTATTCTAACCTAACAGAGATAAGATGTCGTCGGTACATGGCACTGGAAACTATCGGGAGTCGTTTCCTTGTTTAAGCGACAGAATCTACGCAGATACGCCAAGTCCGATCTTTTATGGCATGACGTTTGAGGGAAAAATTATAAGGGCTATTTGATTTCCTAATGACTCCTATTACTAACATTTTTCAACTTCGTCATTTATCTCTATTTTGAAATTCCATTGAGAGTCTATATGAAGGTACGTATATAGCTTTATGTTTGTCCTTAGACCGTATTTTGTGTTAAATTACATCCGTTTTTTTTTTTCCAGAGATCACTCGCTAGTGGAGAAACTTCCTGGTATTCAGATAAAAGATAAAAAAAATTTCTGCTGAATCACCTCTGCTTGAATGACTTTACGGATATTACTTTAGATAGATTATCAGAGAGATTCATCTACGACTGGTTGGGCGGGATTAAAAATTAGCAACAATAAAAAATGCGATATTTATAACTTCCGTATCCACGATATGTATACGTTTGTGGATCACTAGATTTAACTTGTTGCTGCTAGTCAACCGTGTCTAGGGCTTTGTTCGCGAAAATCGTTATATTTCAGAGTGTCGGGAAGGATTAAAATTTCATTTCCCAGCAAAGTCTTTTTACACGCACTAAGACATTCGAGGGTGCATGCCTCTCGAGATTTTGCGTGCAAACTACGACTGCGGTTGTGGGAGAATTCTGTTGGGTCATTTGAACAATGTTACGATTTATGAGACAAATGTATATATATTCTTCTGAAGTTTTACATGCTGAAGATCAGATATGATTGTACAAGTCTTCTAATAACGATAGCTTGATCGTTTCTGCCAATGATGATGGCTACTTCTGTTCTCTCTACATGATAAAGCTTAGGTAAAGAGATACAGTCTTCTAATGACGATAGCTAACTCTGTTCTGCTTGTCTACCATCTCTGTTACAAGTTATGAAGGAACAGACAGTAGTTCGAACATATGAACATACATACAAAATGAGACATGCTACAGATCACGTAGGCCGTTTGAATTATAGGTCGCGGTAGTTGTCTCAAGCAGGGAGCTTGGACTAAAGTTTATAAACAACAATTGAATGACTACAGGTGACGGCATGTTATCTTAGCCTACTTTTATTGTATACGTCATCTTTAGCGTCTCTAGTCTGATCACATTCCTGCAAGCAATCTGGTTGACCTCTTTAGTTTTAGTCTTTTATATATATGGACTAACATTCCATATTTTATTATGTAAACACTTACAGATATATCCAAAAATCAGTATTTCCAGTTTTATCAGTTCATAATTTATCATAATTTTTTTTCTTCAAAAATCGGTATTACCAGTTTTACCATTTTATAATTTATCATACATTTTATTCACGCGTCGTCGAAGGATTTTCTTTATTCATTTCAAAGTTAGTCTACTACACTACCAAAACGGAACGCGGAACCACAACTTTCATCTCGTAGTTTGATTGGATTTGCCACGAATCCAGTGGGTTAATTGTGTGATTGCCTCGCTTGTATACTGTGTCAGTATCAGACATTCCACTGTTTCCAATTTAGGATCACATCTCTGTTCCCGAATTTATTCGGCAGTCTTTGCATAAGTTCGCAGGTAGAGTGTTGCATATGATTTAAAGTTCAGTGAGCCTTAAGCACATTCATTAGAATATTATATGTATATATATATATATATATATATATATATATATATATATATATATATATATATATATATATATATACACGTGAGTGTATAAATATATACTGAAATTACAATAAAATATTCTTACTAAAATCATCTGTTAAAATGCTAACAAAACATAATTAAACGAACGGCAAAAAACAAACTAGAAAAATTAATCACAAAATTATTTTTTACGTTTTGCGTCTTAGTTTTTATTTTTACGTAATTTTGTTATTACTTTTTTTAGTTTGTATTTGCCGTTTTTTTTCTGTTTTGTGAGCAGTTTTACTGAATATATATATATATATATATATATATATATATAATATATATATAAATATATATATATATATGTGTGTGTGTGTGTGTGTGTGTGTGTGTGTGTGTGTGTGTGTGTGTGTGTGTGTGCACAAGGGAAAGAGTAAGATTTAAAAAAATTGCAGGTCTTATTGGATGGGTGCATTCGAATTGATTGGAGAACCTGTTTGTTTTATTTTTAAATTTTTTTTTTTCTCTCTCTCTCCTCTCTCTCTCTCTCTCTCTCTCTCTCTATCTCTCTCTCTCTCTCTCTTCCTCTCTTTCAATTGTAGGCTAGTTAGTTTTACCAAACGAAAAATCTTGACAGGACAGATCAGCTCGAAAAATATTCTTCGGTTATATTTCTTGCAGTTTCTCGTTAGTTGCAACACGTTCTTGTTGTTGCTACAGTTTTTTAGGGGGTTGGGTGTTATTTCATTTGTTAAGCCTCCGTGCGGTTTTGACTGTTAGTACCTGTGAGTTGAAGGCTGAGGTTATTTGCAGGTTGAGTTTTTTTTATGGGTGGGAAGTTAGAGTTTTGGAAGGGGGGAGTGAGATAGACTAGGAAAATCAATAAATGTTCCTTGCATATATTCCTTGATCTCTGTAAAATTAAAAGCAATATGCTTGTAAATGTCTCATGCTGATTCTTGTGTGTAAATGTCTCATGCTGATTTTGTGTGTAAACGTCCCATGCTGATTCTTGTGTGTAGATGCCTCATTGATGATTCTTGTCTTATGCTAATTTTTGTGTACATCTGTAACAGCGTTTGGCGAGAGAGAGAGAGAGAGAGAGAGAGAGAGAGAGAGAGAGAGAGAGAGAGAGAGAGAGAGAGAGTCTCTCGATGTCTCAAAGCTATAGTGGTAATTTATTCCAGAGTTAATTAGGAGAACTTTCTATCCCTGTACTCTGTCTCGATCTGACTTTCAAATGAAACTAAATGAGATGAAGATTGAATGCGAAAGAGTCTCAATAAATCATCCTATATGAATTAACCGAGAACAATAATCTATTTCTACATCATAAATAGAACATGATATGAACTTGGACACCATTAACTTTTCTGTTTTCGAAATGGACATTGAAAAGCTGCAGGCGAATATCTATCTGAAATAAATAGTTTATTTATTTATTTATTTTTTTTTTTTTTTTTTTTTTTTGCCCAAAACAGGACTTTCGATACAAAGGAATGATGGGGGGGGGGGGGGTATTAAGTGCCCCATCCAGTGCACCTCACGGATTGCAATTTAGACACTACTTATGATTCTTTGCAGAGTCCCTTCGGCCCCTAGCTGCAACCCCTTTCGTTCCTTTTACTGTACCTCCGTTCATATTCTCTTTCTTCCATCTTGCTTTCCACCATTCATAACCATTGTTTTCATGGTACAACTGCTTTGAGGTTTTCCTCCTGTTACACCTTTGTAACCTATTGCTCTCAATTTTTTATATTGGCTCTGAATGACCTCATAGGTCCCAGCGCCTGGTCTTTGGCCTAAATTTTATTTTGTGTTCTATTCTGCTGTTCTCTCTTATTATATAAATGACCTGAGCTATAGTCATATATATATATATATATATATATATATATATATATATATATATATATATATGGCACTCCCCGTCATTTAAACCGCCTTTTCAAACAG
>NC_087202.1:11681245-11686245 GCF_015104395.2 Macrobrachium nipponense
TGTGGTAATAATAATAATAATAATAATAATAATAATAATAATAATAATAATAATAATAATAATAATAATTTCTATTTTCAGATCTTGATACTTATCCATTTTTTCCCTCTTTCTCTTCAGCTCTGGTGTCCATGGTATTGCGACATCAATGAGTGATACTTTCTTCTTGACTTTTGTCAATCACACGTCACGTCTGGTCTATTTGCACGTATCACCCCCTATCCGTTCTGATACCATAGTCCCACAGGATCTTTGCGGTGATCGTTTTCTATCACTCCTTCAGGTTGGTGCTCGTACCACTTATTACTGCAAGGTAGCTGATGTTTCTTGCACAGGCTCCATGGAGGGCTTTTGCCACTGAATCATGCCTCTTTTTGTACTGGTTCTGTGCAAGTGCCGGGCATTCGCTTGCTATGTGGTTTATGGTTTCATTTTTCGTATTGCACTTCCTAGATATGGGAAAGATGTTATTTCCGTCTATCGTTCTTTGAACATCTGGTTCTTATAGGCTGATCTTGTGCCGCTGTTATCATTCCTTCAGTTTCCTTCTTTAGCTCTCCCCTCTGTAGCCATTGCCAATTGTCATCGCTGGCTAGTTCTTTAGTCTGTCTCATGTATTGTCCGTGCATTGGTTTTGTTGTGCCAGTCCTCTGTTCTGTCTGTCCATTCTCCTGTCTCTGTATATTTGTGGGTCTTCGTCTACTTTTATTAGTCCTTCTTCCCATGCACCCTTTAGCCACTCGTCTTCACTGGTTTCAGATATTGCCCCAGTGCTCTGTTCTCGATGTTGACGCAGTCCTCTATACTTAGTAGTCCTCTCCCTCTTCCTTTCGTGTTATGTTAGTCTGTCCGTATTTGCTCTTGGGTGCAGTGTGTTTTGTGTATTGTCATAATAATAGGAGCACTAGGCACGATCCAAAGATCCCTGAAAAAGAATCTAGAAAAACTAGAGGCTGAAGTAGCTCCAGGATTAATGCAGAAGAGTGTGATTCTAGAAACGGTGCACATAATAAGAAAGTGATGGACTCCTAAGGAGGCAGGATGCAACCCGGAACCCCACACTATAAATACCACCCAGTCGAATTGGAGGTCTGTGATAGAGCAAAAAAAAAAAAATAAAATAAGATGAGATAATAATAATAATAATAATAATAATAATAATAATAATAATAATAATAATAATAATAATAATAATAATAATAATAATGAGTATTAGAAGCCACAGTATTGGTAAAACTATTTATATACAAAGTTAAAAATGGTAAAGAGGGACTTTTGTATTAGTATATGAAAAGAAGTCCTTCTCATTTTTAACTAGCATAATTATTTTGAGCACTACTGTGGCTTTTAATTCTCAATATTATAGCCTCTTTACAGGGGTTCTTTGGTTGAATAATAATAATAATAATAATAATAATAATAATAATAATAATAATGTCTTGAAAGGAGATCCTCTTCGAGGCAAACTTCGTTGAAGAGAGTGGCACTTTGTAATGCCGTGAGCCAACATGTCACCTTCTCAACTTATTTGTTATAGATGTATTCGGCGCGTTGATAATCGCACGCTGCCGTTGAAGTTATAGGTGACTGGCACCAGTGGTACATCAGGAGTATTTGATAGTAATTTTATACCCAAAAGCTGGTTCACAAAAGCAACGGAGCAATTTCTCATTGGTCGGCCGTATCCCGGGAGCTCTCCTCCTATTGGCTGCGAATCTGCCTGACCTACGCGATTGTATGACGTCACCACGAGCAACGACCAATCAGAAGCTGCTGATGCTCCTACAGCAAAATGAGAGGGAAAGATTTTTCCCGCATCAGTGATAATCATAGAAACAGGTATTCCTCGCATTTATGGGTTGCTATTTGTTGACTTTTCAGTTTCGTGTCATTTTTGTGTGCTCATCCTTCGAGTACGTGGATTTTTTGGATTGTAGCATTTGTGTAGTGGCAAGAATGATCTAATATTTCATTACAGAAAAAGCAAAAAATAATTTTCTTTTATTGTAACATATAAAGTTGACTTAGTGTTATAGCAGAAGGATTTACCAAAATGACTGTAAATATGATGGATTTGATGCTAGGTCATTGCCAAAAGGTATGCAGTGAGTGTATTACTGTTTAATAGAGAATTAGAGGCTTAGTTTGGATATATAGATTTTAATCATCAAACAGAAAAAAAAAGTTATAGGCCATTCAAGTCTTCAATTTGGATTCGTTAAGAGAAGACTTAAGATATGAGATAAAGTACCACTGTCATGTGTATTAGACGTTTTATATATATATATATATATATAATATATATATATATATATGGATATATATATATTTATATATATATATATATTAATGATATATATATGATATATATATATATAGATATATATATATATATATATATATATATATATATGTATATATATATATACATACATATATATATATATATATATATATATATATATATATATATATATATATATAATATATATATTCTATATCAAACCTTCATTGTACTACAGAATTTAGTAAAGCAATCATGTAATTTAATTTAGAATGAAGACGCCACACACACAGTCAAAATAAAGAGTTTGTTTGATGAAAATGAAATAATAAAAATATGAAATAAGTTGATAAAAATCTTCTATGAATGGCTCAGAGGACAACAAAAAGAGTCTCTTTAGATTAGTTTTATTCTAGACTTTAAAATGTGTAGCAATATTTATGTTCTTGGAGGGAATACTTCTGATTGGGAATTGTGATAGATAGCAATATTTAGGCTTTCGTATTTCAGTCATTTTGTATATAAGTTTCCAACACTTTTTGCAAAGATGGGGTGTACAGAACGAAAGTATATATATATATATATATATATATATATATATATATATATATATATATATATATATAGAAATGTAAAACGAAGATGAATTAAAAATATCCTTTTCGATTTGCTCATAGAAATTAATAATATGATGAAATCCTCTCGTATACGTAACTGCTTAATTTTTCTTCTCTTATGGAAATGTATAACATGCAAGGAGATGGTGTTTTTTAAGCCTGAAAAAATATTACGAAGATTAAAAACCCGATATTCCTTTTATCCGTGCAATATACAGCCATGTCAGCAAACACAGAGAGCAAATGCAAAACAAACCATATGTATGTTGAACACGGGAAACAAAAGGCTTCGAACCAAAAAAAAAAAAAAAAAAAAAGGACAAGAGGCAGAGAACGAAAGGTTATTGCTCTAAACATTTATTTAACATAAAACAAAAACGACTGTTTTTTGGCCATCAAGAAAACCGAACGTACCTGGGGCTGGGGGGGATCAGATGCCTCAGTATTTATGAAGTAGTACATATAAGGGAAAACTCTCAAAACAAAATTGGCAAGAAATACGAAAGAGGCAGCGAGGACAACTTGGAGAAGAAAACAAGAGATTTCCGGAAGGAATTTTTTTTTTTTTTTTCCAACTGAGGAAGTTCGTCTCTCACGGTGTTATTGGCTAATGTTTTTTCTTCCCTGTCTGGAGTGCTCGTTAGCGCCTGCAAAAATGGGGCACCGGTTTTGGCCCAGGTATTGTTCTTCCCCTCGTCAGTCTTCGGGTTGTGAACCTCGAGTTATATAATATTTCATTTCTATTCCTTAGGGTGTCTGCTTCTCCGAGGTTATTTTGAGCTTTTGTTGGGTATATTGTGCATTTAACTCTTGTTCACGTACTCAAGAACGCGTGCATATATATATATTATATTTATAATATAGTAATTATATATATATATATATATATATATATATATATAAGAAATAAATAGGTTTTAGAAATCTGAAGAGGCCGGGGAGGAGGAGGAGGAGGAACTCGATAGCGCTGCTGCTGCCAATTCCAAATGGCGAATGGAAAAGAGGAAAAAAAAAAGTGAAATTCATCAAGACGTGAAAATCAGATTTCCCCTTGAGAGGGGAAAGAAAGAAGGGGAACTTGCAACGCCCCTTCTGTGCAAAAGGTCGTGTTATGAATCTCTCTGGGAAGAGTTTTCTCTTTTTTGTTTGTTTATGTTTTCTGGAAAGGAGACTCCTATTGTGCTGGCTTTGTCTGTCCGTCCGCACATTTTTCTGGCCGCCCGCTTTTTTCTGTCCGCACTTTTTTTATGCTCGCACTTTTTCTGTCCGTACTTTTTACTGTCCGCACTTTTCTGTCCTCCCTCCAGATCTGAAAAAACAAAAATACTGAGGCTAGAGAGCAGCCAATTGGTATGTTGATCACCCACCCTTCAATTATCAAACATACCAAATTGCAGCCGTTTAGTCCTCAGCAGTTTTTATTTTATTTAAGGTAAAAATCAGCCAGAATCATGGTTAAGGTTTCGGGGCCGCGGCTCATACAGCATTATAACGAGACCACCGAATGATAGATCTATTTTCTGTGGCCTTGATTATACTATGTACAAAAAACTAGATTGTCTTGTTTCTCTTGCGTTCTTGCCCTACTCAGGTAGCCAAATACCGTAATAATTTAAAAATATAAATAAATAATAATAAAATAAAAAAAAATAATTTTTTGAGCCTAAATTACCAAGAATAACAACAGATCTACAGCATGACTGATGACTGAAAGAGAAATGGGAATATTAGTTTATTTTGTTTTTCACTGAAACTCATGAAATATATTAAAAATACCATTATATTCTTTGATACTTTCCTCAGCTCCCGAAGTGCTTAACCTAGATTCATATCGGTTGGCTTGCCCCTTCTAACGAGAGAGAGAGACGAGAGAGCGAGAGTAGAGCGAGAGAGAGAGAGAGTGGGTGAAGTAGAACAGTCATGTGCAATCACAAAACTTGAATAGCACTATTCCCAGGTACTTTTAATTTTTCTGTTGTATAGACATTTCACAATACAAAAAATGGCAAAGAATGTCCTGGTTTGAAGGATATAAATACTATTAAGGCTAGAGGGCTGCAAATTAAGTAGTTTGTTTTATGCTTGGAGGGTGGGGGATG
>NC_087202.1:11691245-11693745 GCF_015104395.2 Macrobrachium nipponense
ATATATATATATATATATATATATATATATATATATATATATATATATATATATATATATCCGATTGCATTTTCCATTCTCCTTCCATTTCAAATTCCCCGTCCTGGACTTCCAGGAATTACTGGGGTTCGATGTACTTCACCACAAATATCGCGTTTTGGGTTATCTGCATTATTAATATTCCCCCATCATCCAAACATTTTGGGTCAGAGTGCTTTTCAATGATATTGTGTTCCCGACTTTCCCTTTATTTGTTTGTTATCTTTCCTTTTTTTCATTTTTTTGTACCCGATACCGCGTTTTCATTTCTAATTTCCGCCTCCTCTGTCTGAGACCGAAATTTCTCTCCGCTTATGATTTTATATATTTTATTGCGCTCAGGTTATTTTTGTTTTTTTGAAATTTTTAATAAGGATTAGTCGATGGGTTGTTATTTATTTTTCTTCTATTTATTTATTTATTCTTTTTTTGTAACGTGATAACATCGACTTTTCCTTCACGTTTTTTTCAAGTTGTTAAATAAGGATTAGTCGTTGGGTTGTTATTTATTTATTTAATTATTCATTTATTAATTCAATTTATTTTTTGTAACGTGATCACATCGACTTTCCTTTCACGTTTTTTCAAGTTGTTAAATAAAGATTAGTTGGCGAGTGTTTATATTATATATATATATATATATATATATATATATATATATATATATATATATATATATATATATATACATATATATATATATATATATATATATCTATATATATATATATATATATATATATATATATATATATATATATATATATATATATATATATATATATTTGGTACGTGATCACATCAACGTCTATAATCTACAAAATATATAAACTGGGTATTCTGAAAATATATCGTCTTCATTTTAAGTTACAATATGTTAGTACCACTGTTAGCCTATCTCCTGTCTGTTAATGAGTACACATTATTATTATTATTACTTCTTTTTTTTGTCTATCACAGTCCTCCAAATCGACTGGGTGGTATTAATAACTCACTATGTGCGCTGTTTCCAAGAGCACACTCTTCTGCATGAGTCCTGGAGCTACTTCGGCATCTAGTCTTTCTAGAGTCCTTTTCAGGGATCTTGAGATCGTGCCTAGTGTTCCTATGATCATGGGTACCTACAATTTCCACTGACATATCCCATATCCTTCTTCTTATTATTATTTTGTTGAAAAGAATGGCTGCATTGTGGGAATTGTTTTCATATTGTTTTATTTTGTATTTTTTATATAACTCGCTTTTCTTGCACATCAATATTGTTCATATTTCGGTGGATTTAAACAACGGTGTGTGTGTGTGTGTTTTTACAGCAAAACATGCTTGAAAGAAGGTCTCTTCCTTCCTTCCTATATTTCCCTCAGTCTTCATCAATTTAATACGTAACTCTTTCGGGTACATTGCAGCGTCCCTTCCTAAGGCCCCCAGCTGCAACCACTTCCATTCCTTTTACTGTACCTCCGTTCATATTCTCTCTCTCCCATCTGACTCTCCTTAACCCTCTCATAACAGCTGTTTCAATTGCTTCGAGGGTTTTCCTCCTGTTGTTACACCTTCCAACCCTCCTTTCCTCTCAGTTTTCCTTTGGGCGTTGAATGACCTCTTAGGTCCCAGCGCTTGGCGTTTGGCTTTAATCTAATATTCCGGTTCCAGTTTTGTAAAATTGACAATAATGAAATTTAAAAACAGATAAAACAAAGAAAAGTTTCGTCTGCATAATCGAGTTTTTGTACAACGTATAACGCCGTGTAAAAACAACCAGCTTGTAACTATGACGCTGGGCTTCAGTTGCTCACCAGATGCGGCAGAGTGAGGATGCGTCCCGTGGCTCCGGAAGGCGTAGCCAGATGCGTGATACATGGCTAAATTTAACCTCTATAAAATTATATCTACTGAGACTAGAGGCCGCAATTTGGTATGCTTGATGATTGGAAGATGGACAATCAAACGTACCAATTTGCAGCCCTCTAGCCTCTGTAGTTATCTAGATCTGAGGTCGGACGGATGGGAAACAGACAATAGTTACAGGAAATTGAAACAAAATATTATAGAGTAAAATTGCCCTATTATTCTGGCATGTCATTCTATAACGAATGACCCCCGTGAATTTCCAATGGAGCGCAATTTGCTTGGAAACTATTCACGGTACAAAAAAACAACTAATTATTCAGCTTATCAACACTTTTAACTTATGACCGTGGATGAAATTCGTAATTAAATTAGCGCTGAATCGCAATGCATTCATTCTGACCGCAGATCCGGTGTGATGTAATTTGTGTGTGTAGTGTATGTATATATATATATATATATATATATATATGTATATATATATATATATATATATATATATATATAGTGTATATATATATATTTATATATATATTATATATATATATATATATATTCAGACCCATCGTTCATGTGGCCGGTGCTTTCAATTACAAAATTTCTAAATGGTTAG
>NC_087202.1:11698745-11706245 GCF_015104395.2 Macrobrachium nipponense
GTAAATTTGAAATAGATCAAAAAAATAATAAAATGAGACTTCTAAGTACTTACAGTTATTTTGAGATAAATAAAAAATAAAAAAAGAGACCTCCATGCACTTGACGTAATTTTGACGTAAATAAAAAAATAATAAAAGACTTCAAAATACTTAAAGTAATCCTGAAATAAATAAAAAATAATAAAAGGAGACTTCCAAGTACTTAAAGTAATTTTGAAATAAAATGAAAAAACTAATAAAAGAGACTTCCAAGTAACTAACGTAATTCTGAGAAAAATAAAACAAACTAAAGAGACATATAATAATCAAATAAAAATAATAAAAGTCTTCCAAATACTTAAAGTAATTTTGAAAAAATTAACTAAAAAATAATAAAGGAGACTTCCAAGTACTTAAAGTAATTTTAAAATTTTAAAAAAATCATAGAAGAGAGAGATGATGCGAGAGATAGAGCAGAAAAAACTGAGAGAATTCTTTTCACTGTTTATATTTTTGTCGAATGTGATGTTGGCCATAGCATTCATTGTACGCTAAAAAAAACTATAGAAAAAGCTGGCAGGACTGTTATTGAAAATGGATTGCTTTTATTCCATTTCCATCCAGTACCAAATTAACTTTTCCCAGCGTTTGACTAATCCTATAAAATAGATTTATAGGCCATTTCAGGCCTATCATATTTTCGGCCCTTTTTCCATTTACTGATACGGTCTTTTTGGCGTTATATATATATTCATGGCGCCGAATTCAGATTATTTATGGAGTTATTTATATATTTTTTGTTTTATTTCATAAAACGATGAATTTGATATAGGTACATGAATTATGTGAAAAAAATTTTAATAAATAACTCACTAATTCATGGTGCCGATGTCAGATTATTTATTGAGTTTTTTTCATATAACACTAAATTTGATTTAGATACACTGAATTATTTAACATTTAAAATGATATAACTCACTAACAAAGATTGAACTTCATAAACTGACTGACTTTATAAACTGATATTTTTTAGGTATTTATACATAGTCTTATTTTCAATACCTATTTTGTTTTCTTTTGTACGTGTTAGTTTCATTATCATGTTTCATTATCTGCTCCCTGTCTGATTATACATTTTTCATTTTATATTTCGTGTAATTTTGTGCAGAACGTACTGACGTACAGGTCGTTTCATTTATTCATAATGAATTGTGTTCTTTATCGATCTGGATTTTTTCTCCTTATTTCACTTTTATATATATATATGTATATATATATATATATATATATATATATATATATATATATATATATATATGCATGAATTAAGCTACAAATGTCCTTTAATATCCAATTCGCTCCACCTCGGAATTAATATATTTTTCATGTATGTTAAGTGAAGGGGAAGGTTTTTTTTTTTTTAGTTGATAAAGATTTTGTGGATTCTAAACCAGCGCACGATTTTGTGGATTCGAACCAGCGCACAGAGGAGAGAAATCAGGACTTCAGTGGTGTTACCGACCAGGCTAACAATTGCTTTAATGTGTTGGCCTGGTCGGTAGCTCTACTGAAGTCATGATTTCTCACCTGTGCGCTGGTTCGAATCCACGAGAGGACGAAATTATTATCAACTAAAAAAAAAAATCCCCTTTCATTCAACATACATAATAATATATTAATTCTGAGGTTGAGCGAATTGGATATTAAAGAACATTTGAAGCCTAATGCATGTAGTATATGAATGAAGGTGATGTAATGAAAATTCATAATATATATATATATATATATAGATATATATATATATATATATATATATATAATATATATATATATATATATATATATATAGAGAGAGAGAGAGAGAGAGAGAGAGAGAGAGAGAGAGAGAGAGAGAGAGAGAGAATATTACGTTATAGATGGGAGAGGAAGCTAGATAGATACCAATGCAAGAAGATAGCTGTGTCGATCCATTTTTGTAAGTGAGGTGACCAAGACCATGCTATTTGGAAGTGACTTATTCTCCTGGACTAAATTGGCCTCTTTTCAGGTTGCAAGAGATGTCAGTTTATCCTTAAACCTACAAAAATAGATCAGTGCTATTTCAAAGGTTTTTAAATTTTAAAGAAAGATATTGTTTTCTGTAAATGGTTTTGAAATGTAAATCGAAGATGAATTAGAATATCATTTTCGATTTGTTCATAGACATCAAGAGTATGATGAAATTCCTCTCGTAAACGTAACTGTTTAATTTTGTATGCTTTTATGGAAATAGATCAGTGTTATTTTGAAAGTTTTTATATTTTATGTAATGCTTTTTTGTAAATGGTTGAAATGTAAAACGAAGATGAATTAAAATATCCTTTTGGATTTGCTCATAGACATCAAGAGTATGATGAAATTCCTCTCGTATACGTAACTGCTTAATTTTTTCTGCTTTTATGGAAATGATAACATGCAAGTGACGGTGTTTTGAAGCCTGAAAAAATATTGACCAGGGTTCAAACAAAAAAATACGAAGATTAAAAACACGATATTCCTTTTATCCGTGCAATATACAGCCATGTCAGCAAACACAGAGGGCAAATGCAAAACAATCATATGTATGTTTGAACACGGGAAACAAAGGCTTCCAACAACAACAAAAAAAGAAGACAAGAGACCAGAGAACAAAAGGTTATTGCTCTCGCATTCGTAAACATAATCAAAACCGACTGTTTTGGGCCATCAAGCAAAACCAGAACGTAACGGGGTGGGGGGGGTTTTTTGGGGGTTGGGGGCGGGGGGCGGGGGGGGGGGGGGGGGGGGGGGGGGGGGGGGGGGGGGGGCGGGGGGGGGGGGGGGGGGGGGGGGGGGGGGGGGGGGGGAGATCAGATGCCTCAGTATTTATGAAGTAGTACATATAAGGAAGTCTCTGAAAACAAAATTGGCAAGAAATATAGAATAAGGAAAACTCTCAAAACAAAATTGGCAATAAATACCGAAAGAGGCAGCGAGGAGGAATCTTTTCAAACTGAGGAAGTTCGTCTCTCACGGTGTTATTGGCTAATGTTTTTTCTTCCCTGTCTGGAAGTGCTCGTTAGCGCCTGCAAAAATGGGGCACCGGTTTTGGCCCAGGTATTGTTCTTCCCCTCGTCAGTCTTCTGGTTGTGAACCTTGAGTTATATAATATTTCATTTCTATTTCTTTGGGTGTCTGCTTCTTCGAGATTATTTTGAGCTTTGGGTATATTGTGCATTTAACTCTTGTTCACGTACTCAAGAACGCGTGCATATATATATACATACATACATACATACATGTATATATATATATATATATATATATATATATATATATATATATATATATATATTAATAACTAACCCTCCTATATTAGTAGCAGTTTTTTTCAATTACACACCTATTATTTGTATGATGTTAGCACCATCTATTGATTGCTGATCGTAGCGGACAGCATGGATGAAATTACCTCATGTTTTAATGTATGTAATCCTTGGAAATGTTACTTCCAAGCTCTGTCAAGTTAATACTTTTGAGTTCGTTATCCGGTGGCTTACGATTCACTTGTGTTTCTAGTAGTTATTAAGTGGTTATTTGTTATTATTTTGTTTATTATATATTCAGGACGTGAGTTTAAAAAATAAAGTAAAGTCTTTGTTTGTAATTTTAATTATAGTTTGATCATTCATTTAACATATTCTACTATACCTACCATGAAGTGGTTGCCCTCATTACCGAGAATTCATGAATAGTCAAGTGGAAAGCTGAAGTTGTGACAATATATATACATACATACATACATACATACACATATATATATGAAATAATAGGTTATAGAAATCTGAGGAGGAGGAGGAGGAGGAGGAGGAGGAGGAGGAGGAACTCGATAGCGCTGCTGCTGCCAGTTCCAAATGGCGAATGGAAAGGAGGGAAAAAAAAAAGTGAAATTCATCAAGACGTGAAAATCAAATTTCCCCTTGAGAGGGGAAAGAAAGAAGGGGAACTTGCAACTCCCCTTCTGTGCAAGGTCGTGTTATGAATCTCTCTGGGAAGAGTTTTCTTTTGTTTGTTTGTTTTCTGGAAAGGAGAACTCATTTATTGGTGCCGGCTTTGTCTGTCCGTCCGCACATTTTTCTGGCCGCGCTTTTGT
The DNA here is from genome assembly GCF_015104395.2 of Macrobrachium nipponense. Taxonomy (NCBI): domain Eukaryota; kingdom Metazoa; phylum Arthropoda; class Malacostraca; order Decapoda; family Palaemonidae; genus Macrobrachium; species Macrobrachium nipponense. The sequence goes on from NC_087202.1 coordinate 11,702,875, forward strand.
CTATCCGCGCTTTTTTTCTGTCCGCACTTTGGTCTGTCCGCGCTTTTTTTTTTGTCCGCACTTTTGTCTGTCCGCACTTTTCCGTACGTTCTTTTTTCTGTCCGCAATTTTTTTTCTGCTCGCACTTTTTATGTCCACACATTTCTGTCCGCACTTTTTACTGTGCGCACATTTCCTGTGCGAACTTTTTCTGTTCGCGCTTTTTTCTGTCCGCACTTTTCTGTCCGCGCTTTTCTGTACGTTCTTTTTTCTGTCCGCAATTTTTTTCTGCTCCCACTTTTTAAGTCCGCACTTTTTACTATCCGCTCTTTTTTTCTGTCCGCCGCACTTTTTTTGTCCCCACTTTTTTCTGTCTACATTTTCTGCCCGCATTTTTTTCTGTCCACATTTTCTGTCCGCACTTCTTTAGGTCCGCACTTTTTCTGTCCGCACTTTTTTCTTTCCGCATTTTTCTGTCCACCCTCGCATCTTACAAACTACCGAGGCTAGAGGACAGCCAATTGGTATGTTGATCATCCATCCTTCAATCATCAAACATACCAAATTGCAGCTATTAGCCTCAGTAGTTATTACTTTATTTAAGGTTAAAATCAGCCATAATCGTGCGTCTGGCTACGATGTAAGCAAGGCCACCACCCTGTCGTGGTTAAGGATTCGTAGGCCGCGGTTCATACAGCATTATACCGAGACCACCGAAAGATAGATCTATTTTCTGTGGCCTTGATTATACGAGGTACAGAAAACTAGATTGTCTTGTTTCTCTTATGCGTTCTTACCTAATCAGATACCCAAATACCCTAACAGATTTTAAAAAATTAAATAAAAAGAATAAGATTTGAGGTTACATTACGATGAATAACAACAGAGCCACGGCATGACTGATGACTGAGAGAGAAATATGAATATTAGTTCATTATTTCCACAGAAACTCGTGAACAACATTAAAAAATATATTATGTTCTCTTGATACATTTCCTCAGCTTTCCAAAGTGCTTAACCTAGATTCATATCGAATTGGCTTTGCCTCACCTGACTACAGAGAGAGAGAGAGAGAGAGAGAGAGAGAGGGTGCGTGTTTGTAAAATAACAGTCATGTGCTATCACAAACTGAATAGCACTACTCCCAGGTACGTTTACTTTAGTGTAGATATTCACAACACAAAAAAATGGTAAGGAATGTCCTGTTAAAGGATATAAAAACTACTGAGGCTACAGGGCTGCAATTATGTATGTTTGATGCTCGGAGTGTGGATGATCAACATACCAATTTGCAGCCCTCTAGCCTCAGCGGTTTTTAAGATTCGAGGACAGACAGAAAAAGTGCGAACGAACAAACAAAAAGCCATCTCAATAGTTTGCTTTTATAGGAAACTAATTATAGCAAATGAACATACATTAGCCAGTGGCTCAAACATACACTCAGACAATATTATAGTTCAGAAGGTACGTTAAATGACATTTAATTAGAGAATGTTCAAGACTAAATGAAATATCTAACGCCAGAGAGCCTTATCTGTTCCTCAGTCTGAATCCCGGAATGCAGAGTCAATCATGCTGGAACGGAGCTGATAATGCCTTCGCTATTCAGTGAGAGATATTTGACTCTATAGCCACTACCTCACTTAACTGCAGAGATATTTGAAGCGAGGAATTAATGTATAGTAGAATTATGAGGAAAACCTAAACTTTGTATATATTCTGAGTTGGTGACTTTGGCGCTTTCAAGTCCATTTTGAAATATTTTTTATTAAACTCGACTTTTTTTTCAGAGAATGGTCATCTTGCTAAAATTGTTCCATGTGATAAAGCAGAGAATTCTCTGTACTATCTCTGTTCTCTTACGAGTAGAACCTTTGTTCTTCTAGGTCCAAAATCCAGTTTAAAGTATCTTCATTAAACTCAACTATTTTTTTTTCAGAGATGATTGACATAAGATATTGTTCTAAATCATAAGGCAGAGAATTCGCTATACTATCTCTATTTTCTTACGAGTAGAACCTTTGCTCTTTTAGATCCATTTTCTGAGAGTCTGAGGGTGAGAAATTGATAAAATACTTAAATGTAAAGATAATCTTCTCTTTATATGAGAACTTCAGATAAAAAATACGTGAAAAAAATATATCCGGAGAGTCGCCTGAATTCCATGCAAATCCCAAAACATCAGAATATTTAACTCGGAAACTGAAATTGCTCAACCATCTAAAAGTCAAATTTCTTCCCGAAACCACAAAGCAAACGCCCGGCTTCGGTTTGATGAAGTTTTCCACTCGTATTTTGATCGGCACACCAATGAAAATGGCTGTCGATGACGCCTTCAAAAAAGGATTTTATATTCTTTCAAAGACCTCTCCTCTCCTCTCATCGAAGTGTATTCGACTGAGATGCTGAAACGGATTAAAACAGAGCTCTCTCTCTCCTCTCTCTCTCATCTCCCGTCTCTCTCTATCTCTCGATCTCTCTTCTCTCCTCTCAACAATAGAAACAGCTTTCCTAGAACTGGAAAAATTGAAAATTTATTATTAATAAAACTAGTTTTTTAAAAACCAGACCACTGACGGACTTACAATTGGCTTCTTCTCCTCTCTTCGATCTCCTCTCTCCTCCAAAATACCTCCTGCTCCTCCTCTCCTCTTCTGTCCCTCCTCCGAACATCTCTCTTCGCCTTCTCTCTTCAACAAATAGAAACAGCTAAGCATACCTTGGATGGGAAATTTCTTATTATAAAATATTTTTAACCCTACCAATTTGAAGCTTGACTTACAGCGCTCTCTCCTCTCTCTCTCTCTCTCTCTCGCTCTCTCTCTTCCCTCTCTCTCTCTCTCTCTCCTCTCCTTTCTCTCTCTCCTCTCTCTCTCTCTCTCTCTCTCTCTCCTCTCCTCCAACAAAAGAAACAGTTAGCTAGACTGGAAATGGGAATTATCATTGTAAAACTAGTTCAACCAGACCACTGACCTGAGAGCTCTCTCTCTCTCTCTCTCTCTCCTCAACAAAAAGAAACAGCTAGCTAAACTGGAAATGGGAATTATTATTATAAAACTAGTTGAACCAGAGGACTGATCTGACACTAATAAAATAAATAGATATATAAAATAATTAATTAATTAATAAATAAATAAATGGGATAAAAAAAATAGAAAATAAATAAAGATAAATAAAATAAAAATAAGAAAAATAAAGAAAATGATGAATGAATAATAAATAAATATATGTGAAAAAATAAATCTCTCATAGAGCTGGCCCGAAGGATTATAGGTAAAATGTCAAGACTTGGGACCAAATAAGTCATTCAGTATAATACAGAATAAATTGAAATTAAATAGAAGACTGCAAAGAGGCAGAGGCTTTCATGCTAGAACACAAACGGGCATTAA
>NC_087202.1:11711245-11713745 GCF_015104395.2 Macrobrachium nipponense
GTTGATAAGCTGAATAATTAATAAGCTTGTGTTCCGTGAATAGTTCCATTGGAAATTCACGGGGGTCATTCGTTATAAAAGGACAGGCCAGAATGATTGGGCAATTTTACTCTATAATATTTTATCTGTTTCAGTTTTCTGTAACTATTGTCTGTACCCGTCTGTCCGCCCTCAGATCTTCAAATCTTCAGAGGCTAGAGGGCTGTAAAAATTGGCCATGTCGATCGTCCACCCTTCCACCATCAAACATACCAAATTACAACCCTCTAGTGTTGTTAGTTTTCATTTCATATAAGGTTTAATGTTAGCCCTGTATCACGCATCTGGCAGCGAATTCCGGAGCCATGGGACGCACCCTCACTCTGCCGCATCTGGCGAGCAACTGAAGGCCAGCGGTCATAGTCATAGGTGATTGTTTTATACAGCGTTACACGTTGTATAGAAAACTCGATTGCGCAAACGAAAGTACTGCGCTTTTTTTATACCTGTTTAACTTCATCATTGATTTTAACTCTGTATTTATCTGTTTTTAATTTTATCGCTGTCAGTTTTATCATTCTGGAAAGAAGGGTCACTGCGACTTCGAAGCATTTGTAACATGAGCAACCATGACTCACAGAAATGGAACTGGAATATATATATATATATATATATATATATATATATATATATATATATATATATATATATATATATATATATATTTATATATATATATATATATATATATATATATATAATATAAATCAGTCTCGTTACAAAATGCGTATTTTTCGAGGCAAGACTTATGCTGCCTCAAAGCCTTGTTAAAATCCATGAAATACCCTGTTGAGTTCCTGCCTTCGAACTATAGTAGATTCACTTCAACTGTGCATCTGATGTCTAGGCCATTACCGAACGACGCTCCTGAAATGGCTGTTGATAAGCCAATCACAGGGCTGGAAGCTCTCTCAGTCTCTCGAGAGAGTTTGCACAGGCAGAATGTATGTTTCACCTCTCCTGGGGATATTTGAAAGAAGTATGCCTCAGGAGAGGTGGAATATACATCCTGCTTATGTGAACTCTCTCGAGAGACTGAGAGTTTCCCTAGCTCTGTGACTGGCTTATCAACAACCAATCAGGAGCGCCGCAAGGGACGAGCCTAGACATCAGATGCAAGGTTGATGTGAATCTACCATAGTCACAGCGGAAACAAGTTCTCTTTGGTCGTCTGCGTGACGTCATTCTGTTTTTTGTGGATTTTCTAAATATATTGGTCTTGCAAATGGTTGTATATATATATATATATATAGTATATATATATATATATATATATATATATATATATATATAAATATATATATATACCCTTACACTCAAATACATTCCCCAGAATTCACGGCACGTAACCTTCCCTTCATTGAGTATTCTGAACCAAGACGTACTCTCTCTCTCTCTCTCTCTCTCTCTCTCTCTCTCTCTCTCTCTCTCTCTCTCTCTCTGCAACTGATATTTCTTGGTGCATTTTACATATGAGTTTGTTCTTCGCTTTACATAAAATGTTATTTATACTTACTTAAAACCAGTTCTTGATTATATTTTGCAGGAATTATTTATGAAGTCTCTTTACTTTTCATCATAGTATTTTTCTGACTTTACTTATGAATATTCTATTCACTGTAGTAACAAATCTACAGTGAAGTTACTTATAAATATTCTATTCATTGTAGACGCAAATCTACAATTAAGTTACCGATGAATATTCTATTCATTGTAGAAAGGAATTTACAATTAAGTTACTTATGAATATTCTATTCAATGTATAATTAAAGCTACCATCAAGTTACTGTTGAATATTCTATTCATTGTACGTACATATATTAAAAGATAAATCTGTGCAGAAAGCTTTCGGGAATCCGCTCGATTCCCATTTTCAAAACGGGAATCGACCAGATTCCCGAAAGTTCTCGGTACAGATTTATCTTTTGAAAATATGTCCATTTACATAACTGTGGATTCGTTTCGCCATTTTAAGACTCATGCTACTCTGAATATTTTTTTAAATCATATTCATTATTTTTATAAATTATATTCATTATAAAAAACCGTTATTTGAGAGAGTAATTCCTTTAACATAGCGAGACCCATCAAGAGCTCGACCAGAATGAATGTCATTATTTTTATATGAATATGTCAAATTGCATAATGAAGTAATGAAAGTCTTGGAGTCTACGGTTGATTTACGGAAGTGAAGCTATGAAAGCCATCGAAAATGTCATAAAATGAGCTTATACACATTCTTCAATAATAGCTGTTTCCTTTTACTGAATACGTATTGAATACAGATGAGTCATTAGAGGTATCACCACTCAATGAAAATATAGGTACGAAGGAAAATTGCTGAGAATTGCAATTGTATCATAGTTCCTTTTATTATGTGGTTATATTTCTGTCATTAAAATCAGCATAGATTGGAGAAAACGGCTCGGAAATACTACTATTTTTTTGCGATAAGAATTAT
>NC_087202.1:11731245-11761721 GCF_015104395.2 Macrobrachium nipponense
TAAAAGTCGGTAAAAACTATCATTATTCATTTGCCGTCAAAAGCACATCAATCTGCAAATTGTTTTGCATAATTTCTCAACGCGATTATCTAATTATTTGTACCATTACCGGAAAAGTGAATCCAGACTAGAAATAATGTTGCAGAAACAAAACATGAAAATATCAGATTTTAATATGAACGACATTAGTTATTTATTTGTACCATGACCTGAAAAGTGAATCCAGACTAGAAATAATGTTACAGAAAAAAAAACATTAAAATGTCAGGTTTTAATATGAACGACACAAGTTATTATTATTTATTTGCACCAATGTTAAAAAATATATATAAACTAATTTATTTGTACCAAGTCACAACAACAAAATTATTATTTTTTATTTGTACCAATGTTACAACAAAAAATATAAACTGATTTGTTTGTGCCAATGTTACAACAAAAAATATAAACTGTCAGAATTTTATATGAACGACATAAATTATTATTCATTTGTACCATGACCAGAAAAGTGAATCCAGACTAACAATAATGTTACAGAAAAAAAACATCAAGTGTTAGATTTTAATATGAACCACACAAGTTATTATTATTATTATTTTGTACCAATGTTACAGCAAAAAATAAAAGCTGTCAGATTTTAATATGAACGACACAAGTTATTATTATTAATTTGTACCATGACCGGAAAATTGAATCCAGGCTAAGAATAGTTACAAAAAAAAATGCCAGATTTTAATATAAACGGCAATAATGTTTCCTCCATTTTCAACTACGGTCCACATTAAATTCAGAAAAGTAATTACATGTTTATAAAAGATGCATTACTTCACGAGAAACCGACTTAAACATACTGAAACTAAACGAGATATTTCAAACTACGTTGAATTCAAATATGTAAGTCAACACATACGCCAACAATGTATTAACAAGGCGTCATCCGACCTCCAGCTTACTCGGAGCACGGGGTAAAATGTAAGGTCAAATATAGCATTGGTTCACCAACGAAAATAAAAATAAATGCGCTATATTTTACAATGAATAATTTTTCAGTATTGTTTTGCACATTATTTATTTTTTACATTTTCATACTAATACGTAATTCGTAAATATCCTATCCTAGAATTCCTGTTTCTTGAACTCAACGCGAAACAGTTTTCAGACTTTTTAGACTTACCTAACCCCCACCGCCCCCAACAACAACGTAGTAGTTTGTAGGCTTACTCCACGAGGGGGTCAGAGCTGTGTATTTCTGGTGATGGAAGTTCACTCTCGACGTGGTTCGGAAGTTACGTCAAAAGCCGTTGGTCCCGTTGCTGAATAACCATACTGGCTCCATGAAACGTAAAAACACCATACTAAACAAACAAACAAACAGTAAGAAAAGCAACCGATGGAAGATCCAGAATTCGAAACTGGAAAAATACCGAACGTAAGTGAAACAGTGGAATCCATCGCCAAGGGGGATAATCCTTGCACTATATAAAAAAAGAAAAAGTAAAAAAAAAAGTAAAAAAAAAAGTCGAGCTGTCATTGAGAAAACGAGCCCTGGAAACAGCTAGCGCTGTTGGCATTTTAGGCGGAAATATAACGAAAGGTTTGCTGGTCCATTTTTCCATTTATTTCTACGACTTCAGAGTTGCCTCACGGAAGGAAAGCAAATGTTATGCTGAGTTTGACTTGTAATGATGTTGATGATTTTTTTGCCATTCTGCAAACAGGGATTTTATAATAGAACGTTCGGAAATAGTTGCTGTTGTTATTTCCGTATTTAGTAAGTTCGTTTTCTATGTAATAATAGTAATGATTTTTTTTCGTTCTGGGAAAGGGATTTTAGTATAGAACGCTCCGAAATAGTTGCCGTTACTGCTTTTGTGTTTAGTAATTCGTTTTACATCATCATATAATAATAATAATAATAATAATAATAATAATAATAATAATAATAATAATAATAACAAGGACTGAAGGGATAAAGCTACCAGATGGGAGCAACATCGAACACATAGATGAGACTGGATACAAATACCTGGGAATAATGGAAGGAGGGGATATAAAACACCAAGAGATGAAGGACACGATAGGAAAGAATATATGCAGAGACTCAAGGCGATACTCAAGTCAAAACTCAACACCGGAAATATGATAAAAGCCATAAACACATGGGCAGTGCCAGTAATCAGATACAACGCTGGAATAGTGGAATGGACGAAGGCAGAACTCCGCAGCATAGATCAGAAATCCATGAAACATATGACAATACACAAAGCACTACACCCAAGAGCAAATACGGACAGACTATACATAACACGAAAGGAAGGAGGAAGGGGACCACTAAGCATAGAGGACTGCGTCAACATCGAGAACAGAGCACTGGGGCAATATCGGAAAACCAGTGAAGACGAGTGGCTAAAGAGTGCATGGGAAGAAGGACTAATAAAAGTAGACGAAGACCCAGAAATATACAGAGGACTGGCACAACAAACCAATGCACGGACAATACATGAGACAGACTAAAGAATTAGCCAGCGATGACACTTGGCAATGGCTACAGAGGGGAGAGCTAAAGAAGGAAACTGAAGGAATGCTAACAGCGGCAAAAGATCAGGCCCTAAGAACCAGATATGTTCAAAGAACGATAGATGGAAATAACATCTCTCCCATATGTAGGAAGTGCAATACGAAAAATGAAACCATAAACCACATAGCAAGCGAATGTCCGGCACTTGCACAGAACCAGTACAAAAAGAGGCATGATTCAGTGGCAAAAGCCCTCCACTGGAGCCTGTGCAAGAAACATCAGCTACCTTGCAGTAGTAAGTGGTACGAACACCAACCTGAAGGAGTGATAGAAAACGATCAGGCAAAGATCCTCTGGGACTATGGTATCAGAACAGATAGGGTGATACGTGCAAATAGACCAGACGTGACGTTGATTGAAAAAATCAAGAAGAAAGTATCACTCATTGATGTCGCAATACCATGGGACACCAGAGTTGAAGAGAAAGAGAGAAAAAAATGGATAAGTATCAAGATCTGAAAATAGAAATAAGAAGGATATGGGATATGCCAGTGGAAATCGTGCCCATAATCATAGGAGCACTAGGCACGATCCCAAGATCCCTGAAAAGGAATCTAGAAAAACTAGAGGCTGAAGTAGCTCCAGGACTCATGCAGAAGAGTGTGATCCTAGTGTGGGGTTCCGGGTTGCATCCTGCCTCCTTAGGAGTCCATCACTTTTCTTACTATGTACGCCGTTTCTAGGATCACACTCTTCTGCATGAGTCCTGGAGCTACTTCAGCCTCTAGTTTTTCTAGATTCCTTTTCAGGGATCTTGGGATCGTCCCTAGTGTTCCTATGATTATGGGTACAATTTCCACTGGCATATCCCATATCCTTATTTCTATTTTCACGTCTTGGTACTTTTCAATCTTTTCTCTCTCTTTATCTTCTACTCTGGTGTCCCATGGTATTGCAAGAGTGATGCTTGATACTTTATTCTTGGTTTTGTCAATCAACGTCATGTCTGGTCTATCTGTTCTGATACCATAGTCCCAGAGGATTTTTGCCTGATCGTTTTCTATCACTCCAGGTTGGTGCTCGTATCACTTATTACTGCAAGGTAGCTGGTGTTTCTTGCACAAGCTCCAGTGCAGTGCTTTTTATTACTGTTATTATTATTATTATTATTATTATTATTATTATTTTACTTATTATTACTACTACTAGTGCTTTACATTTAAAAAATATTCGTTAAATACTAAAGTAATAAGGACAATTCTTCTGTAGTCTTCTAATACAAAATCCTTATCGAAAAACGGAAACGTGTGTCTATCCGGGTACGTGTGCCGTATGTGTACGGTATTTTATAAATTATACGCGTATGGATACATGTATGCGTACCAGAGTCTGCTGACGCCTTCCTTGTCAAGTCTGCGAATTGTTTTGAAAAATGAACTTCAGTGAACGGGAACAGGGAGAAATGCCACGCCTCATTTGTAGTCATTCATTTGTAATTTCGTGCGCTAAATGAACGCCTTTTGTTCTTCACCTACGGAGAATAATAGTTCCGAGTTGGACGTATTCGAAAGTGATTCATCGTTCAATGTTTTCACTTTGCAGGGAATTGGGATGAAAGATATCACTGTAATGTTTTTACTGTCTATATTTTTTCGGTTCTATAATAATAATAATAATAATAATAATAATAATAATAATAATAATAATAATAATAATAATATAATATAATCAATTGGGATAATCACTGTAATATACTGTTTAATAGTTTTCGGTTCAGTAATAATATAATAATAATAATAATATAATCAATAATAATAATAATAATAATAATAATAATAATAATAATAAAATTATCGTTGTAAAGCTTCCCAAAATATATAGTTACGTTGGGGTGAAAGATACCACTGTAATATTTTTACTGTATATTTTTCCGGTTCAATAATAATAATAATAATAATAATAATAATAATAATAATAATAATAATAATAATAATAAACATACACTTACGCACACACCCACACACACTCACAAATTATCAATGAAAAGATCTTTGAATAAAACTGTGTTCCTGGTCATCGTTTATCCAATAAGTCGTCCAAAGAGAATTCTTCTCTAAAACATCTCGCGAACCTTTCCAAAATATTATAGGAAAATAATGATAAAAAATCAGCCTTCCGAGAAAATAAAAATAGATAGAAATAAATAAGCAATAAGCTGTGTTCCCAACCCTCCCCTCCCCCCTCCACCCCAGGGAGGTTCTATCCCCTTGGGGAAACGAAGTTTGATAGATGACAGTAGATAAAATACGCATTAAGCGTTTATATCCCTGTAAAAGCGTCTCTCCAGTTTAAAAATCTGACTAGGAAAAGGAGTATATCTGCAAATACGACTCCCGCGTAGGGATATTAAATATGTTTAAAAAAGATACGAAACAGCATTCCTGCGTTTTTTAAAACCAGCGCCCGGAGAGACGAATATCGGGTAATCTCAAAAACGGATTAACAGGCCACAAGGCGCTTCTCCTGAAAGGCTTTGTTCTCCTTCTCTCAATGAAGTGGAATTAATTGTGAAAATTTATTAATAAATATTTCATGATAGAGCATTTTTTATTTTAAAAAAGAGTACAGATATATATATATATATATATACTATATATATATATATATATATATATTATATCATATATTATATATATATATATATATATATATATATATATATATATATATATATAATATATATATATATATATATATTGTGTGTGTACGTAATCACACAGCGAAAGAGAAAGAGTAACCAAAGTTATAAGTTCCCTTTGAAGCAATATATATCCCAGTAATATATTGAATAATACTTGTTTATTATAATTTTTCCATCCATCAACGCAGTCGAAATACTATTAAGATATGCAGTCACTATTAATTGTTAGAAAGAAGTATGACTCTCACATAGGTGAAAACACTGAGACCGATGACATAAATCACTTTCAATCAGCGTAATATTAACTGATAAGTCCAAGTTTACCCATTGGTGACAGCGTTATTTATACGCAGCGTCGAAAGAAACACCGTTTTGAACCATATTCAGTAAATACGTAATTAACGCATGTGATTCGTTAAATGGTAAAATGATTTGTTAACAGAAAAATAGGTCTTCAAATCTCCTCGAAACAGAAATTCACAGCCGAAATGGAAAAGGTTCAGGGAAGGAGAATTAGATGCGTCGTATCGTATCCATTGAATGCTCGGAGGTCACCCAAAGGCTCTTTCGCGACGAAGTTTCTCGTGGTTTTCCGCCCAAATTTTTGCCAAGCAGGAAATACTGGCAACTGAACCGAGCAGGGTTGGCAATGACTAAATCAAACTGATTTAATCAAGTGATTAAATCATTGATATTTTCATTTAAAAAATCATGATTTAAAAAAAATTATTTTTTTATTTTTATTTGAAAGCAAACAAATTGAAAAATATGGTTTTGAGGTGAATAAAAACTTAGCATAGCAGTGCTGCATCTATTTATTTTTATGTAAAATAAAATTCGTAAGTATATACTGTAGGCAAGAACTGGAAACCTAAAAGATAAATCAATAGTAATTCTGTATTAAAATACATTTTGAGGGAAAAAAATATTGAAAAAACATTTAACAAGAAAAATAAATAAATAAATAAATAAAATAGATAAAGATTAAATAAATAACTGATTTTTAATTTTTTTTTTAATCACAACCCTGAAACCGAGTCCTAATAGAAGCGAATAATAAATCGGCCCTAGCTGCAGGAACTGCCTTAAGCCAATATTCCCTCATTCTGAGATAATGGGCTTCGAGGATTTTGATGTTGTACAGAGCTTCTAATTAGCTCATCTTTTTTTTTTTCAAAAACATAAAAGAAAATACAGTTGAGATTTTGATATGTTAGAGCATCATAAACTGAGACACTTTTACTGGAAAACTCATAAACATAAAAAGGAAAGACAGCTGAAATTTTGATAAGTTATAGCGTATCGTAAACTGAGACACTTTTACTGGTAAACTCAAAAACATAAAAAGGAAAGACAGCTGAAATATCGATACGTTATAAAGTATCGTAGACTGAAACATTTTTACTGGAAAAAAAAGACAACTGAAATTTTTATGTGTTATAGAATATCATATCATAAACTGAGACACATTTACTGGAAAACTGAAAAACATAAAAAGAAAAAACTGAATAGGCCAGTTCGTCAAAACAGGGACAAAATGACATTCAAAGTCTACGATGTAAAAATTTCAAAAGGACTGGCAAACCAGTGCAACGTTCAATCATAGACTAAAAGCAAATAAAAATAAAGTGGAGGTAAGAGCTGTGTGCCTTTATGTCAATGAATATTGACGTCCAAGAAAAATCTTTCTTAATATGTTGCAATTTGTTACTGTTTTATTCTGAAAATAAACCCTTGGTATTTTCCCTTTTATTAAAGAAAAACACATATTAAGGATGAATACAGATTCTGTCATTTTTTTCTTTGATTTGGGGTAATGAGAGAGATGTTTTCAGTGAATAAATTATTTTTTTTCCCGTGAATACTCAATATTTCTTTTTATTCCTTTTTTTTAATAATGAATGCATCGTTATTAAGGACTAATGGACGTCGTCCAACCAATATTATTTAGTAGCACATTTCGGAACATTTTGAGTACGTTGTGAGGATCAGGAATCATTTATAAATATATATATATATATATATATATATATATATATATATATATATATATATATATGTGTGTGTGTGTGTGTCTGTGTGTGTGTGTATATATCTTGTATATATATATATATATATATATATATATATATATATATATATATATATAGATATATATATATTATATAATGATCCAGTATCATATATATTTTGGTATAGTTCCCAACATGCTTTATATATATATATATATATATATATATATATATAAGGTATATATATATCTATATATATGTATGTATGTATGTATGTATCTATGTATGTATGTATGTATGTATACAATAAATTACAGGAAATGTGACATTATATTTAAATATGTCCGAAATATGTCGAAATGGAGCATGCAAATTACCTTGATTGCAATTAACTGGTAACATGAAGCAATTTTATCTTATCTTGGCTTTCAAAGAGAAATTTCCGTGAATCGAGCTAATTTAAATTATTTTTATATAGATGATTATTAATTTGGAAACAGGTCGGTGAATGAATTACAAAGGTCAGAAAACAACCTATTGGTAGTTTGGGATTGGTGTTGATGAGAACAAAGTAATATTCTGTTTGATTTTCTTAAAAATAAAACCGTACTTCTGGTGGTTTACACGACACAGAGAGAGACATTGCTCAACGGTGAAATACGTGTCTGCTCGGAATAGCGCCTCGGATTAAATGAGGGAAATATTAATGATCTCATCTTTCATGGCATATCTTACAAGACAGGCAGAGAAAGAGAGAGTCTATTATGTTTCAGTAAGTTATTTAAGCTTTTCGATTTTTTTTAACTTTCAGTGAATTTAATTGTCTTTATTACATTCTCCTACATTTTAGTACATTTTTATCTATTTTTAATTGATTAATTTATTCTTTCTTTTATAATAACTGGGGTTTCTTCTTTCTATATTTCCTTTTACCACCTCTTACTTCTTCCTCATGAACACCTTAATATTCTTTGGAAGCTTGAATTTCAAGTCAGTGGCCCCTTAGGTGGGCTTGTTCCATATGAATAGGTTTCATCTTCTGAATATAATAATAAATATAATCAAAGAAAACTCATATTCACATTGGAAAGTATATCCACAGTAATATGTCTGTTTGATTTTGTTATTTAAAATATATATTTTGAATAACAAATTCAAACACGCCTACTGCTGTGGATTTGCTTTCCAAATAATTATAATAATAATAATGATAATAATAATAGTACGTAATATTGATGAAAGTATAATCCTAGAAAATTTCACAAAATAATATTATCGAGTAATTGTAAACTGTTCTGTAAAACTCTTTAAGTAAGTTAAACTTTTACGCCGATAACAAGACATCTATTTAATGAATATTGAACGTTGTGATATAAAAATCTACTTTTCTTGTACAGAGAACAAAAGCCGTTGCGTTACAAATTCCTTGCGTTCCATTGTGACATTTATTCTATGTTTCCCTTTCGAAGGAAAAAGAGAGAAAAGCACCAGACAAAGAGATTAAAAATCTCCCGTTCAGTCTCATCCCACTTCAGAGCTGCCAAGGCACCACTTGAAGCAAATGGTATTAATTTAAAAGTTGCCAATATGCGATATGAGTTGTAACTTACGTTTTTGAGAAGAGCTCTTCATTCTCCTTATTTTGAACCCAATAAACACTTTGTGCAAATGGTATATAAAAAAAAATAGCGGGCATGCAAGTCGGGCACTCATAAGATAATGGCTTGTCCACACTAGCGGGCATGCCTGTCAGGCACTTGCAAGATAAATGACCTGTCCACACTAGCAGGCATGCCCGTCGGGCACTTGTAAGATAATGGCCGGTCCACAGTAGTAAGCATGCCCGTCGGGCACTTGTAAGATAATGGCCTGTCCATACTCGCGGGCATGACTGTCGGGCACTTGTAAGATAATGGCCTGTCCACACTAGCGGGCATATGCTCGTCGGGCACATCCAGCTGTTTACATTTTTTCTCACTTATGAAGCAGTGTTGCCAGACAATCGCATCGTTCCGGCTACATACTGTTTTGGCCAGTATAGTGGGACGGGTTATGGGAACAGTGTTTTGCCCGTCGGGCAGTGCCTGCAAGTGTGGAGAGGGCCTTTGATAATACTGGGCTCTCTCTGTCTCTCTCCATGGCTAATATGGCAGAATTGTAACCAGTAAACACCCTTAGGTTATGTTAGGTTGGTATTTTCAGTTTCTTTTAGTGCCCTGTTATTCCCCAGCCATTCTTGGGTTTTTCATGCAAAAATGCGGAACATTGGCAACGTATGCAATTTTACCAAGCAAATAACACCCTCTTGCAGGAAAGTTTAAAAGTTTAATTCCTCTCGTTCTTTCGCTGAACTCTCGTCTCTTTCTCTTCTGCTTAGAAGCCAGGACTCGACTCCCAAATGCAATTAAACATTATGCAGGCCTTAACTTTTAAGGCAGCTGGATTATATTTAAACGTCACATCTTTGTTTTGTATACGATTTGATGTGAATTTATGAGTGCCCCACCTTCTATTTCGTGTAATCGCTTTCTGTAGACTGTATCAGTGTGTATATATATGACAGGTAAAAATGTTCTGTTACAACAGAATTCCATTTAATAAAAGGAGCCTATACAAACGCCATAATATTGAAGGAAAATACTATATTTCAGAGACTGTTGTCTCCCTCTTCAGGCAGATGAATCATTCATCTACCTGAAGAGAGAGACAGTAGTCTCTGAAATATAGTATTTTCTCTCTATATTTTGGTGTTAATGGGCTCCTTTTATTATATATATATATGTATATATATATATATATATTATATATATATATATATATATATATATATGAATATAGTTCTGTATGTATGATGTATGTATGTATGTATGTATGTAATAGCCCAGTGCCCTCTTAACTTCTCAAATTCTTTGCTCCTTTTTGGATACGCTTGTCACTACAAAGACTCGAGATCCAACTTCAGAGAAATACAAAAGAAATCGTGATATCTGGTAGCGGGAAACGAACCCGCGATACCATAATCACGACGAGGTATATATGCTCTGCGTTTGTTTGTATGTACGTATGTATGCATGTATGTCAAACCATTCTTTTGTACTTGAATGCCCTTTAAAAGGTCTAACTTATCGTTTTACTTGTGGAGTTCCGAGGAAGCCGTCGTTAAATCCAATCAGTTTTGCCATTTATTCGTGCAGTTTTCATTGCTTATTATTATTTCAGTAGATAAAACCTATTCACGTAGAACAATCACACCAAAGGGGCCACTAACTTGAATTCAAGCTGCCAAAGAATGTTGGTTTCAACCTCCTACTGCTAAAGACCCCCCAACACTGCAGCAGTAACTGATCATGGTACAGAGCCAGTGATTTCTCGTCGCCAGGGGTGGAGGCGCGAACCCGCGTCATCTGAGTAGCATGTCACGACTCTAGCCACCGCACTAGGTTTTGCTTAAATGAGGGACCTTTTTAAAGGATAAATATATATAAAAAAAAAAAGTCAAATGAAAGCGATTAAGGGAAGATGAGATAAAACCATGCTGCCTAAAAGAAAGTTATGGGTTATAGCAAATACGTCTCGTGTATACCTTAACGGTCGAAGTATCCACGTAAGGAAGTTTCCGCACCCCCCCCCCCGGGGCCGCCAAACCCACCCCCCCCCCCCTCCCCCCCCCACAAATCTGAATTGGCTCGAGACTTGAAAAAGGACCTGTGTAAACTTTACATTGCGATGCAGAGTTCGAAGAACCTCCCACAAGAGACAAACATGCGATACGAAACTTGATGGGTTTGGATACACCTAGTCTGGGTGTAACACATGCACGCTCGCACGCGCGCACACACACACACATGCATACGTCACTGGCAAAAAAACTTGTCAATAAATCTCTGGACAGCAGACCACCAGGTTTCATACGCATTCATTAATTTGTGGTTTCGGCTGAAAAGCATCGCTATTTCTCTGACTGGAAAAGGGCAGTGTCGAGAATTCCTGACTGCAATAAATGACCGCAATGTTTTATCCCGTAATACGATGAAACAAAGCAATTATTCAATAAAGGAAAATCATTTCTATCCGCTGCGCAGCGTTCGTGTTTATTATTGTCGTATATAACTTTAGTTTGTATCAGAGTAATGCTCTTGGAATCATTTTATGGCAAGAAATTTGCTTTAAAATAACGTAATGTTTCGTTGAATAACTTCTAGTTTTATGTAAGATATTGCGTATGATATATAAGTTTGCTTTGAAATAACGTAATGTTTCGTTTAATGACTTACAGGTTTATGAAAGATATTGCGTATGATTTATAAGAAAGGGTAAAATCAATGTAAATAATCTACATCACTTAATATCGAACCAACATTTTACTTTTTAACAAAAAAGGAAAAATTATAAAATCCATCGCATTAGCTTCATGTGTTAAAAACCTCCTGAGCTGATGTACTACTTTTAAGATATTAGACATTTTTTTGCGAACAGTTATCCTGGAAATTCATCATAACATGGCGCGTGGCTTAAGATCGACAGAGACGCTACTAATTTGCATTCGTCATGTGTGTACTTCATATTCTCTTTCTTCCATCTTGCTGTCCTTAACCCTCTCCTAACAATTGTCTCATAGTGCAACTGCTTTGAGGTTTTCCTACTGTAACACCTTTCAAACTTCTTACTGTCAATTTCCGTTTCAGCGCTGAATGGCATAATGCCAGAAATCTATATGAATCAAAATCATATGTGTACGCGATAACTTGAATACAAGACCGTTTTGAATATCGAAATGCTTCAATGAGATTAAAGGGTACCATTCAATTTTTTTGAGGATATTGAATAGGAAGGAATCTCGAAGTGAAAACTGGAGTCTGAATGACGTCAACATTAGATTTCATCGGCTGAACAATTTCAGCCTCGGAAATAATTCCGGATGATATATGAGAACGGATTTAAGAAGGACAAGATGTCATTCCAGCGGATAAGGGGATGATTGCTTTTGGGAAGGGCTGGAATACCCTGGAATATGTTATAGTTATATATATATATATATATATATATATATATATATATATATGTATGTATGATATGCGTGTGTGTGTGTGTCTGTGTGTGTATATATATATATATATATGGTTGTCCATAAAGTCCCAGTACCATTACAAGTATTTATTGCTGGTGATGGTACTGGGACTTTATGGACACCCTGTATATATATTTATATATACTGACTTTCTTATCAGATATTTCGAGCTGCAGTTCCCCATTGGACGGGTGGTTTGCGTAGCCCTAGTCCGCTCCCAGCTGCTGGCAGTGTGGAATCACGGGAATTTATTTCTGGTGACTAGGAATTCATTTCTCGATATGATGCGGTTCGGATCCCACAATAAGCTGTTGGTCCCGTTGGTAAGTAACCAATTGGTTCCTAGCCACGTAAAAAAAAGTCTAATCCTTCAGGCCAGCCCTAGGAGAGCTGTTAATCAGTTCGGTGGTCTGGTTAAACTAAGATATATACTTAATTTTGAACTGCATTCAAGGCATATACCCAAAGTACTCTCAGTTAGTGGCCATTTCTTGTTTTTTATTTAGATCTACTATCAATAAAAAATTCGTAATACCACTTAACGAAGCTTATAATACACTAGAAAAATCTTATACGGCCTGAAGAATTCAATTTCTCTTTCCGATAATCGTGAGAGGCCTTGTACTTGTCCAGAAGAATATGATAAAAAAATGTATGAATAATGACAGTAGTTATTCAGTGCTTTCAGAATTTATTTGAGTTATGGAAGATTCATCTCATTTGCAAAGAACAACTGTGCCATATCTTTACCATTGTTTTAGGCTAAAGATTTTATTTTTATTTATGTTGTTATCATTAATATTTCCTCTTCAAGCATACTCCTTTCAGAAATTATTTGATTCTTATGGAAGATTTATCTTATTTGCAAATAACAACTACTCCATAACCATACCATTATTTTAGACTAAAGTTTTATTTATATTTATGTTATTGTTATCATTTATATTTCCTCTTCAAGCATAAAACTTTCAGAATTTATTAGATTCTTATAGAAGATTCATCTTATTTGCAAATAACAAATACTACTCCATAGCCATACCATTTTTTTAGACTAAAGATTTTATTTATATTTTATTGTTATCATTAATATTTCCTCTTCAAGCATAGGTACTCTAATTGCTGAATGGAATTATTGTCTAGAATCGTTCTGCCTCGCCTTCTTTGTGCTCCCCTGATCTGCTTTGTCTCAACTTGATCCAATTAAGGCAAATGCTAATTACATTACAGCCACCACACTATGTCTCTTGAGGTTGCTATTCCTTTTGTGTTTTACTCGCTGGAAGAGGTTATAGTCGAATTAGACCGGTGTTTGCGTTTCTCTTAGTCGTATCCCTCAGGAGCGTTGGACGTCATATGATTAGTTACTTTGCCTCGGCGCAGAGTTACAGTAGTATAGTAGCAGACATTTGCTTAAATCTCTCTCTCTCTCTCTCTCTCTCTCTCTCTCTCTCTCTCTCTCTCATCTCTCTCTCTCTTCTCCTTATATATATATTATATATATATATATATATATATATATATATATATATACATATATATATGTCTCTGTGTGTGTGTTATTCGAGCTACAAATGTCCTTTAATATCTAATTCGCTCTACCTCGGAATTAATATATTTTCATATATGTAAACCGAAGGGGAATTTTTTAGTTGATAATAATTTCGTCCTCTCGTGGGTTCGAACCACCGCCCAGCGGACCGAGGAGAAATCAGGGCGTCAGTGATGTTATCGATTCGGCTAACAAGTGAGGTTATAAGTTTATACCGCCTCCGACCTTACAATTTACCGTCGAACTTCGGGTATTCGTAATTAGAGTCGATACCCAACCCCATCTACCATGTTAACAAATTCGAACGTTTGCCGAACGTAGCCATATTATGAATAATTATCACGTATATGTATGTATGTATGTTGTTGCACACACCCATGCATTTGATACAGCTTTCAGATATGAATGGTGCGTTTGCATATGTATTGATATTGAAACTATTTGAATAATTACTTCAGTAATTGCATACTGTTCATCCTCGAGCCTGATTTGCATCATAATATAAATTAGGTAAATAAAGGTTATGATTCGTAGTCCTTTTGGTAAACAGACCCATGAATCCTGTTGTGGTTCCGACTTCTGCCAAACTTATCTGGAAAAGTTCGTATGAGGAGATGAAAAAAAATGAGTTGTCTGGAAACTCACAGATGCAAATCCTGTATTAATCGTTATGAAAATGAACCAAAAGCAACATAGCTTCTCCTCCCTATGAATATGAATTTTCGAAGCAGTGCCTAGTAGAAGTTATATATTTAGTAAGCTGTCGCTAGCCTCTTGTAGCTTTATCAACCCAGCGTGAGCTTACTACGTATATATTATGCTAGACATTCTATATTACTGTGGATATTCCCTCCAATTTTATATATATATATATATATATATATATATATATATATATATATATATATATATATATATATATATATATATATAATATATATATATATATATATATATATATATATATATATATATATATATATATATATATATATATATATATATGAACACGACTCTATTTCCCATCACAGCCGATTACAATGAAAAAGGAGGTTATATTTTGAAAGGATTATAGCTGACATTATCCTTTGTTTTCTGCTTGAAAAGCATAAATGGATCTGGCTTGTGACTTACAAATACCCATCGAGGGATTCTTCCTCTGAAAAAACATATGTCTCTCTCTCTCTCTCTCTCTCTCTCTCTCTC
Source organism: Macrobrachium nipponense (assembly GCF_015104395.2). NCBI lineage: Eukaryota > Metazoa > Arthropoda > Malacostraca > Decapoda > Palaemonidae > Macrobrachium > Macrobrachium nipponense. The sequence continues at coordinate 11,746,300 of NC_087202.1, forward strand.
ATATGAACACACGCACGCACCTTGGTATGGTTTGTCGTCCTGTCTAAAATTATAACACGCTCTCTCTCTCTCTCTCTCTCTCTCTCTCTCTCTCTCTCTCTCTCTCTCTCTCTCTCTCTATACGGATTCCAAGTTAAGCGGTTATTGCGTTTAAATTATTATCCAATAATTTAATTATTTTAATGTTGTATTTTCATCTTTTCTTACTTTGGAACAATATGGTTATATATATATATATATATATATATATATATATATATATATATATATATATATATATATATATATACACACACATAATTATACATACACACGCACACACACACACACACACACATATCATATATATATATATATATAATATAATATATTATAGTATATATATATATATAAAATTACCATTTAATTAGTTTAGTGCTTGACATATTACAGTTTTGTGAGATATTACAGTGTTGCGGAAACAACTACAAAATAGTGAGGTTTCTCATTGTACGGTAATATCAATATTTTGTAGAGATACCAGCGTATAATCAAGGCCACCGTAAATACATCTACCTTTCGGCGGTCTCGGGATAATGGTGTATGACCCACGGCCCATGAAACTTTAACCTCTTTGCCAGACGGGGGATTATGGCTAACTTTAACCTGAAGTTAAATAAAGATCTGCCAAGGCTAGAGAGCTACAATTTGGTATGTGTGATGATTGGAGGGTGGATGATCTACATACCAATTTGTAGCCCCCTAGCCTCAGTAGTTTTTAAGATCTGAAGGACAGAAAAACAGCGAACGGACAGACAAGGCCATCTCAATAGTTTTGCTACAGAAAGCAGAAAATCAAGCAATGATAACGAAATAAAGTGGAAAGTCAAAGAATAATGTAATCACGGAAGATGACAGTCTTTGGAAACTTGAAGATGTATAGGAAATAATCTGCTAGAGAGCAGAGATCATAATAATTATTCATACTCATACTCATCTGGCTGTCTGGTCTCATTGTCACTCATTACCTCCTGTATCAGACTACTGGTGTTTATATCTCGTTTCGTAGATCTTTGTAGAATATTTACTGCGGCATAAATAGTTTATTGGTTCTTTTATTTTTATATCTATTCTTAATTTTTTTGTTTTGAATTTTCATTATCATTTTATTAATTTTTTCATATTTTACCGTTGTTATTCATTTTTATTTTATTTTAATTATTATTGTTATTTTTATTTTTATCATTTTTTTTATCTTTATTGTTTTATTTTCATTACTATTATTATTTTTATTATTTTTATTTTTTTTGTTTTTATGTGTATTATATTTATCTATTATTTTATTAATTTTTTTTAATTTAATAATTATTTTTACAAATTTTATTTTAATTTCTCATTTATATTACTATTATTTTTGCTTTTGTTTTGTTTACATTTTATAGATATCATTCTTAGCTTTTTGTTTATTAGTATTATCTTATTGTTCTCATTATTTTTATTGTATTTTTATATTTATTATTCTTATAAGTATTGTTTTTTATTTTATTTCTATTATTCATATTTTCCTTTATATTTTATTATTTCTCTTTTTATTTTTGTTATTTTTATTTTCAAACTTATAACTATATATTATTTTACAATTTTTACCTGTATTTTCATTTTTTATTTTTATTTTGAATTTGTATTATTATCACTTTATTAATTTTGCTTATATTTTTATTATTATTTTTATCATTTACATTTTTATTTGTATTATTATTCTATTATTTTATCACTGTTATTCTTTTTTAAATACTATTATTTTATTATTTTTATTTTATTTGTTAATAATGTTTATATAATTTTTATTTTTGTTTATATTATATAATTAATTTTATTCTTATAATTTATACTTTATTTTTATTACTTTTATGTTTATTTTTTATCATTAATTTTATTTTTTTTACTCTTTATTTGTTATTTTACTTTTATTGATATTTTTATTCTTATAGTTATTATTTAATTTTTTCAATATTATTTATATTTTTTCCAAATTTTATATTATTATTATTATTATTATTATTATTATTAGTAGTAGTAGTAGTAGTAGTAGTAGTAGTAGCAGTAGTAGTAGTAGTATAGTAGTAGTAGTATTGTGGTTATTTTTATTTTTGTCGTATATTTTATAATTTTTTTCCTTTTTATTGTTTTTTATTTTAATCTAGTATTCTTGTTTTCTTTATTATTATTTCATTTACTTTTTAATTATTAATTTATCTTTATTTTAATTATTTTTTATTTTTATTTATTTTATTTTCATTATTATTATTATTTTATTGTTGTGATTTTATTTTTATTATTTTTATTTTATTATTATTTTTATTATTTTTATTTACAAAAATATTACTATTATTGCCTTCTTCTTATTTGTATGATTACTATTTTTTATTTTTATTATTATTATATTCTTTTATTATTTTTATTTTATGTTTTCATTTTTTTATTTACTATTTGTGTTTTGAAATTTTATTATCATCGTTTTACTAATTGTATCTATATTTTTATATTTTTATTTCTATTTTTTAATTCCCATTTTTAATAGTATTACTGTACTATTTTATTTTATTTTTATTTTAAATTTACTCTTTGTGTATATAAATCTTTTTAATATTATTTTACTTATTTTATTAATATTTTTGTTTATTATCATTTTTATTTTTATTTACATTATTATTTTATTATTATTTTTATCATTTATTATCATCGTTTTACTAATTGTATTTATATTTTATTTATTTATTTTTTTTTTTTATTTCATTATATAATTGTATTACTTTATTATTTTTTTTTCGTGTATATAAATTTTATTATAATTTTACTATTTTTATTTATATTTTTGTATTTTTATAATTATTTTTTTTAATAATTTCATCTTTATTTTTGGGATTATTATTTTATTTATATTTAATTTTTCTTATTTTTTTTTATTTTTTTTATTTTATTATTTTTACCTATATTATGGAAGTAAAACATCTTTTAAATTTGTTAAATTAAGAGTAATTCCTGCGTCAGCTGCAGTAATTTTGTGTAGGTCTGTTTTCATAATTATGATTTTCTCATTGTTGCTAAAACTGCTGAACAACGCACCAAAGGTTGGGATGTCTAAAATAGGTAATTATGGAAGTCAATTTACATTTTATTCAAAGATGTCAGAGGCTGTAGTTAAACCTTCTTTATATAACCCCTAGAGTTTTTCAGGTTTACATTTTGATTCGAAGTCTGGATTCTGACTATTCCTTGACACTACTTAAACAGGCTGTTAGAGCCCCTATAGAGGTCATTTTCACATACAGGGTAAAGATCAGTGTATATATTTATATTTTAATTTTTACAGATACAATATAATATCATAGTCATCAAAGCCATTCTCTCTCTCTCTCTCTCTCTCTCTCTCTCTCTCTCTCTCTCTCTCTCTCTCTCTCTCTCTCTTGATACTATTTTTATCTTTATAATTATTATCATTATTATTTTCAATTTATATTATTATTTTATTTGTATTTATATTTTAATTTGTTTTATTTGTATTATTTTTTTTATCATTCTTATATTATTTTTAAATTCTATTATTTTTATTATTTATTTATATTATTTTTTTTATTTTATTAATTTTATTTATATATTGTTTGTATTTATTTTTATTTTTCTATTTTAATATTATATTATTATTATTATTTTTATTTTTATTACTTTATTTATTTTTTATTTTTCTTAATATTATTATTTTTTTATTATTTTTATTATTTTAGTTTTTATGTGAAATATATTTATTTTTATATTTGTTGTTTATTTTTATTTTCATAATATATATAATAATTTTTTTATTTGATTTTTATCTTTTATTCATATTATTTTTAGTTTTCTGCTTCTTAATATTTATTGTTCTAATTATTATTTTATTTATTTGTATATTATTACAGTTATTAGCATTGTGTTTATTTTTATTTTTTATATTTATTTTATTATTTTTTATTTTTTATTTTATTTTCATTATTTGTATTTTACTTATTATTATTTCAAGATTTTTATTTTGTTTTTATTAAATTTGTTTATTTTAAATATTTTCATTTCAATTTATTATTATTATTTTATTAGTTTTACTTATATTTTTATTTTTTTAGTTATTTTAATTTTTATTATCAGTTTATTCCAATTATTATTATTTTTATTTTTGCTTTATTACTTTTAATTATTTTTTATTATTATTTTGAGTATTATTATTTTATTTTCATTATTTTTATGGTTTTTTATGTGAATTATATTTATTTTTGTTTTTATTATTTTTTATTATATTATTATTGTTATACTATACATAATTATTTTTTAAATTAATTTTTTAAAATTTATATTACCACTATTATTATTATTAACATTTTTTATTAGTATATTACCAATATTTTTATGCAATTTAGAGAGAGAGAGAGAGAGAGAGAGAGAGAGAGAGAGAGAGAGAGAGAGAGAGAGAGAGAAAAATAAAACTACTTCTCCAACCGTATAATAGCCAACAAAAGCTTAAAATACTCCTACACACGCGCACGCACACGCACACACACACACACACACACACACACACACACAACCAGCAAACTGGAGGCTATACCAAACCAGCGTAATGGTAGGTCCATGTTTACCAACCTCAAAATATCTCGGAAAGAAATCCTTTTAGAGTCATACGAGAGAGAGAGAGAGAGAGAGAGAGAGAGAGAGAGAGAGAGAGAGAGAGAGAGAGAGAGAGAGAGAGAGAGAGAATCATATCAGATACCGCCTAGATCACTCGAATTTGTTGAGGCAATTTTATTGGAGCTTTTCTCTTTCGTATTGAATCGAATCCTTACTTTTATGATGTGTTATCAAATTAATGCTTTGCTTTCTGATTTTTTAAAAGACACAGCAAACACGTGTCTCTTTTACCTTGACTGTGGTCATTTTGAACCGTATTTTTGTTTTGTTTGTATGGTGTTTTTGCGTTGCATGGAACTACCATATATATGTAAAAGGATACACGCCAGGCTACCAGATGTGTTAATTGAGTTTGGATATATAACCTGTCTTTTGTGGGATTTCCTTTATAATAATTATATATATTATTATATTAATATTCATATTATAATATATATGTGTGTGTGTGTGTGTGTGTATATATATATATATATAAATATTGTGTGTGTGTGTGGTGTGTGTGTGTGTGTGTGTGTGTGTGTGTGTGTGTGTATATTATATTTGTGTCTCCATTGGTTGCCTGTGGTGTGAGTTACACTTTGGAATAATTTTTTACCTAAAAGTTTAATCCTTGCTTTCTTAAATAGCAATTATTTATGTACTATTGTTCTTTAAGTACATACTTAATCTAGAAATATTTGTACAAGAATGTCAGTATTATTATATATATATATATATATATATATATATATATATATATAAAAGATACGAATTCTTGGCTAAACAGCCCTTATTGTGGTCTATTCCGCGTCCACCAGACATCCAACCCGTACTGCACATTTCTTATGGATTGCCAATAGACACCGATGTTAATTGGTGGTATCCCATCCGTACTTAATCCATACTCGAGTGACGTATCGCGCTACAAATGGAGTATCCAGCGTTACAGTAAACTTTTTAATGTTACAATTTGTCCCTAGTTTGAAGAATTGGCGTAAGCCATTTTTTCCCCATTTTTGAGGAAATAGGCTTCAGAGATTTTGATATTATTCAGAGCTTCTAATTAGCTCATCTTTTGAGGACATTTGGTTAGAAAATTGGACAGCACACACGGCCGAAATTTTGATATGTTACAGGGTATCAAAAACTGAGATAGCGCCTCAGTGGCGTGGTCGGTTTGGTCTTGGCCTGCCACCTCGGTGGCCTCGAGTTCAATTCTCGGGCATTCCATGGAGGGGTGAGAGATGTCCATTTCTGATAACAGAAGTTCACTCTCGACGTGTTTCGGAAGTCACGTATAAAGCCGTTGTTCCCGTTGCTGAATAACCAAAGGTTCCATGCAACGTAAAAACACCATACAAACAAGCAAACAAAAACTGAGGCACTTTAGCTGGAAAATTCAAAAACTTAAAAAATAAAAAAAAATGGGTTACTCCAGCTCGTCAAAACAGGATGGAAAAAATGGGTTACACCAGCTCGTCAAAACAGGATGGAAAAAATGGGTTACTCCAGCTCGTCAAAACAGGATGGAAAAAATGGGTTACTCCAGCTCGTCAAAACAGGATGGAAAAATAGGTTACTCCAGTTCGTCAAAACAGGATGGAAAAAATGGGTTACTCCAGCTCGTCAAAACAGGATGGAAAAAATGGGTTATACCAGTTCGTCAAAACAGGATGGAAAAAATGGGTTACTCCAGCTCAGTTCAAAGAACAGGATGGAAAAATGGGTACTCCAGCTCGTCAAAACAGGATGGAAAAAAGGGGTTTACTCCAGTTCGTCAAAACAGGAATGGAAAAAATGGGTTACGCCAGTTCGTCAAAACAGAGGATGGAAAAAATGGGTTACTCCAGTTTCGTCAAAACAGGATGGAAAAAATGGGTTTACTCAGGTCGTCAAAAAACAGGATGGAAAAAATGGGTTACTCCAGTTCGTCAAAAACAGGATGGGAAAAAATGGGTTACTCCAGTTCGTCAAAACAGGATGGAAAAAATAGGTTACTCCAGTTCGTCAAAACAGGATAGAAAAAATGGGTTACTCCAGTTCGTCAAAACAGGATGGAAAAAATGGGTTACTCCAGTTCGTCAAAACAGGATGGAAAAAATGGGTTACTCCAGCTCGTCAAAACAGGATGGAAAAAATGGGTTACTCCAGTTCGTCAAAACAGGAGGGAAAAATTGGTTACTCCAGTTCGTCAAAACAGGATGGAAAAAATGGGTTACGCCCGTTCGTCAAAACAGGATGGAAAAAATGGGTTACACCAGTTCGTCAAAACAGGATGGAAAAAACTGGGTTAATCCAGTTTGTCAAAACAGGATGGAAAAAATGGGTTACTCCAGTTCGTCAAAACAAGAGGGAAAAAATGGGTTACTCCAGTTCGTCAAAGTAGGATGGAAAAAATGGGTTAAACCAGTTCGTCAAAACAGGATGGAAAAAAATGGGTTATACCAGTTCGTCAAAACAGGATGGAAAAAATGGGTTAAACCAGTTCGTCAAAACAGGATAGAAAAAATGGGTTACTCCAGTTCGTCAAAACAGGATGGAAAAAATGGGTTACGCCAGTTCGTCAAAACAAGAGGGAAAAAATGAGTTACTCCAGTTCGTCAAAACAGGATGGAAAAAATGAGTTACGCCAGTTCGTCAAAACAGGATGGAAAAAATGGGTTAAACCAGTTCGTCAAAACAGGATGGAAAAAATGGGTTACTCCAGTTCGTCAAAACAGGATGGAAAAAATGGGTTAAACCAGTTCGTCAAAACAGGATGGAAAAAATGGGTTAAACCAGTTCGTCAAAACAGGATGGAAAAAATGGGTTACTCCAGTTCGTCAAAACAGGATGGAAAAAATGGGTTCTGCCAGTTCGTCAAAACAGGATGGAAAAAATGGGTTACACCAGTTCGTCAAAACAGGATGGAAAAAATGGGTTACTCCAGTTTGTCAAAACAGGATGGAAAAAATGGGTTACTCCAGTTCGTCAAAACAGGATGGAAAAAATGGGTTACTCCAGTTCGTCAAAACAGGATGGAAAAAATGGGTTACTCCAGCTCGCCAAAACAGGATGGAAAAAATGGGTTACTCCAGTTCGTCAAAACAGGAGGAAAAAATGGAAAAAATTTACTCCAGTTCATCAAAACAGGATGGAAAAATGGGTTACTCCAGTTCGTCAAAACAGGATGGGACATGAGGTACTCAGTTCAAAGTCGTCAAAACATGATGGATGGGTACGACCAGTTCGTCAAAACAGGATGGATGGTTTACACCAGTTCGTCAAAACACAGGATGGAAAAATGGGTACTCCCAGTTCGTCAAAACAGGATGGAAAAAATGGGTTACTCCAGTTCGTCAAAACATGGATGGACATGGGCGTACTCAGTTCGTCAAAACAGATGGAAAAAATGGTTACTTCCAGTTGGTCGTTCAAAACAGGATGGAAAAAATGGGTTACTCCAGTTCGTCAAAACATGGATGGAAAAAATGGGTTACTCAGGTTAAAAACGTCAAACAAAAGGATGGAAAAATGGGTTACTCCAGTTCGTCAAAACGGATGATATGGGTTACTCCAGTTCGTCAAAACGGGATGGAAAAAATGGGTTACTCCAGTTCGTCAAAACGGGATGGAAAAAATGGGTTACTCCAGTTCGTCAAAACAGGATGGAATGGGAAAATACTCCAGTTCGTCAAAAACAGGATGGAAAAAATGGTTACTACAAAAGGTTCGTCACAGATGGGAAAAAATGGGGTTAACACAAAAAGTCGTTCAAAACAGGATGGAAAAAATGGGGTTACTTCCAGTTCGTCAAAAACAGATAGAAAACAAAAAATGGGTTCTTTCCAGTTTCTTCCAAAAAACAGGATGGAAAAAAGAAAATGGGTTACTCAGTTCGTCAAAAACAGGATGGAAAAAATGGGTTACTTCAGTTCGTCAAAACAGGATGTAAAAAATGGATTACTCCAGTTCGTCAAAACAGGATGGAAAAAATGGTACTCCAGTTCGTCAAAACAGGATGGAAAAAATGGTACTCCAGTTCGTCAAAACAGGAAGGAAAAACTGAGTTACGCCAGTTTCGTCAAAACAGGATGGAAAAAATGGGTTACTCCAGTTCGTCAAAACAGGATGGAAAAAATGGGTTACTCCAGTTCGTCAAAACAGGATGGAAAAAATGGGTTACTCCAGTTCGTCAAAACAGGATGGAAAAAATGGGTCACGCCCGTTGCAAAAGGATGGAAAAAATCTGGGTTACTCCAGTTCGTCAAAACAGGAGGAAAAAATGGAAAAAATGGTTAAAAGGCTCCAGTTCGTCAAAAACAGGATGGAAAAAATGGGTTACCTTCCAAAAAGGTTCGGGTTCCAAAAAGGAAATGGAAAAAATGGGTTCTGCCAGTTCGTCAAAACAGGATGGAAAAACTGGGTTACGCCAGTTCGTCAAAACAGGATGGAAAAAATGGGTCACGCCCGTTCGTCAAAACAGGGGACGAACTGTGCCCGCAAGTAAGTCTCACCAGTGAATGATGTCAGCAGCAGCAGGACAACTAGTTACATATCCATTTTATCCGCAATTTTGGGGCATCGCTAGCACCAGATTGGTCACACGCATATCTCCCTTCATCTCGTTCCTACGAAAAACATTCCGTCAAGCGGGTTTATAAGTCGGCCGCTTTGAGTAGCTGTTGAAATGCGCGAGGTGTTGCTTGCCACATTCCATGTTTATTAAAGACGGACACGAATACCGAGTGAATTTCACGCTCCCAGATTTCCACGAGTTTCCGCGCTGCCTCATTTAGGGGACGAGTCTGCCTCTGGGGCAAGAGGAGGAGGTCCAGAGAGATATATTCAGAGGTGTTTTTCCAGGTAATAACAGCGTGCCTTCAGTTGTCCTCTCGCGCGGACATTCCGACCGTTATTCAGATATGCAACACGTAACTTCAATTATGCAACAAATGTAAGTTTATTATTGTTGCATCTAAGTGATTCATTTTTAATCATTTAGCATTGTAGGTTTTTATATCAAAATGTTAGCATTTATTCATACATTATAATTGCGATTATCAATCGCTATTCAAAATGTCATTATTGTTTTTGGAAAAATTATATCAAAGGTCATTTGACAGCATACTTTTAGACCAGACCAGTGCATATCTGCACTCTGCAACAAGGATTCAACATATATCTGCACCTGGGCAGTTTATTGTAGGTTCCCATGCAAGGCTCGGAGTTTAATGAAATGTAATTTAATTTTTTTTTTTTTTTTTTTTTTTTTTACAAATTCTTTATTTTCCCAGACAAACGGTAAGGTCAAACTTCGTACCATTAAGGAGAGCTAATTTGTGAATACGAGTCTGTTGTTTATTGTTTTTAAATGTGAGAAAGATAGATTAGTGAATATCGTATATGTTGTACAGTAATCATACTTAAATATGTTGTAATAATAGCCACAAAAGCATTAGAAATTCTGCAAGCTTTCAGCCAAAAATGTAAAACTGATAAATTTAATGTATTTCGAACTAAAGCATGCCTATTTTTCATTATTTTTTCCTTTCAATCCTTGCCGTGTACGACTTTATTAATAGTCATTAAAATTTTATATCAGTAGTAGTAACAGCAGCTGCTAAATAGTATTTCTGCCTCTCCTTAAATAAATAAGTAAAATATTCTAGATAAGGAAATGAGACAAATATTCTAGATAAGGAAATGAAACGAATCCTTATACAACAATGTTTATCTCGAATATCGAATTCATCTGCAGTCATTTCGTGCGTTGCGGTGTAAACATAATGCAGGCATTGGAGAAAAAAAATCCACACTTATGTAAATGTACATATATTTAGATTTAAAACTGCAAGGATAGCTCTCGGGAATCTGTTCGGTTCCCCTTATCAATCTGATAAGGTAACCTTGCAGTTTTAAATTTATATATATGTACATTTATATAACTGTGGATTTATATCTCCATTTGAAGATTCGAGCTACTATGAGGATTTGTTAATTAATGCAGTCATTGTATCAAGATATTGCGAGTGTAGGTGACACTAGATAGGGTATATTGCAAAGTGTAGGTAATACTAGATAGGGTGTATTGCAAGTGTAGATAACACTAGATAGGGTATATTGTAAGTGTAGATAACACTTGATAGAGTATATGGATAGGGTATATTGCAAGTGTAGGTAACACTACATAGGGTATGTTGCAAAGTGTAGGTAACTCTAGATAGGGTATATTTTATTTATATAAATCGCCTGTGTTTCTGATGTTTAAACAGATAGAGAAATCTGAGAAAATATAGAAATTGTGAACCTGAATCCCAAAGAAAGATGACCAGAAAAAGAATCATGGAATTTATCCTACTTTTCTAGAGCTGAAAAAGAAAATGCAGAATTTTTTACCTTCGACCCTGATACAATTATGGAATAAAACAAGCGTATAATGCTGTATGAAATTTTCAGCCACGACCCGGTGGTGCCCTGTGTTCTTGGCACCTGTAGCGGTGCCAGACGCATGGCCATGGATAACTTTAACCTTAAATAAAATAGAAACTGCTGAGGCTAGAGAGCTGCAGTTTGGTACGTTTGATGATTGGAAGGTGAATGATCAACATACCAATCTGCAGCCCTCTAGTCTCAGTAGTTTTTAAGACCTGAGGGCTGACAGAATTATTATTTTTTATTTTTATGTGTATTTTTTGTTTTTATTTTTATATTTAATTTTTATTTTTGATAGTATTATGTTATTTTTATTTTTATTTATATTTTTATTTTATATTTGACTATTTTATTATTTTTATGTTTATTTTTATCATTTATATTTGATTATTTTGATTATGATTAGTATTTTGTTATTATTTTTATTTTTATTCTTATTTATATTTTATTATTTTTAATTTAATATTGTTATTTTTAATTTTATTATTATTTTTATTAACGGAAAGACGAAGCCATCGTAATAATTTTCTTTGACTGACAAATTAAAAAAAAAAAAATTAAACTAGTAAAATCTCAATTCACAATTGCCGAATCTGGAAATACAGTTCCTCTGTTCTAATATAGTTGACACTGAGTCCGAACTCTCTGTTATGTCAGTGGGTTCGATGACGCTCTGTTGAAGACACGCTTCCTATCATAAAGGATTTTTCAGGGGACCAGAACTCTAGGAAGAGGGAGCTAGGTAGAGAGAGAGAGACAATTGAATGAGAATAGAGGGAGAGGGAACATGTAACAGAACGATGGCACAGTCTGATGCTGGCTGAAATAAATTAATTAAAAGTAAAAAGGATTTGGATACGAGATGCGTGTGGTATATGATGTTTATATATATATATATATATATATATATATATATATATATATATATATATATATATATATATATGTTGTATGTATGTATACATATACATGTGTGTGTGTATAACTGAATCACGAAAATATGGAACGTGACGAATAGCTAAATTAAGACAAATTCCACGAAGGAGAGAGAAGGAATGGAGTACCGCTCCTGCAAGGCCTTTCGACCTCTTGTCCTTTTACTTTCATCAAAAAAGGACGAGAAGTCGAAAGGCCTTGCATTATACTCCGCTGGTTCTGTTTCCTTCGTGGAATTAGTATATATATATATATATATATATATATATATATATATATATATATATATATTATATATATAGGTAGATAGATAGATAGTACAACTGCGTTAATATATAATCAGGTCACATCACCGTCTGTATAGTTTTATAGTCATACATTCATACGTATTACGTTTTGTATGCAAATCCACCAGAGTCTCTTATTTGAAATTCCGTCAGAATTTTTTTTTTTTTTAATGGAATGTCGTGACCGTCATAACTGAGTCTTTAATTAAAGTGTTTTGCATGTCGAGCAGTGGCGAATGTGTTTAAAAATACTCTCATACGTATTTATGAAGTATGTATATACTCACACACACACACACACACAAAGCACGAAACTAAATACAAAGTCGTGGTATGTATAAAAAATGAATTAAGTAAACATATTGCCAAGGAGACCATTAAACAGCAAATAGCGTAAGGTAAACATTCATTAGCTTCCAGTAAATGCTTGGCAGGTTAGAGAAAAAAAATCACTAATCATTTTAAGCAATAGTCATCATGTTGAAAAATACACAATGAAGATCTTTTAAAGGAAATATAGTTTACTATATAATGGTGGATTTTGATCACATACTTGATATACATGCTTTAAGCTACAACTGTCCTTTAATATCCAATTCGCTCTTCCTCTGAATTAATATATTTTCGTATATGTTTAATCGAAGGGGAATTTTTTAGTTGATAATAATTTCGTCCTCCCGTGGAATCGAACCAGCGCACAGAGGAGAAATCAGGACTTCAGTGATGTTACCGATTCGGCTAACAAGTGAGTTGATGGCCAAGTCGGTAATGCCACTAAAGTCCCGATTTCTCCTCTGTGCGCTGGTTCGAATCCACGAGAGGACGAAATTATTATCAACTAAAAAATTCCCCTTAGGTTAACATATATGAAAATATATTAATTCCCAGGTAGAGTGAATTGGATATTAATGGACATTTGTAGCATAATGCTTAATACTTCGAAAAGATAAATCATTCTCCCGGCATTTACTTGAGAAATATTTAGTTAGTTTATAAAAGCAATACGCTCTCTCTCTCATCCAGCTGATTAGCATGAGGAGCGGAAGATTGGAGACTCATCTCAATGCATTCCAGGATATCCGAAACATATTTCCATCCTGGCGTGATTTACGAAATATTAATTCTGTCATTAACATGATAAAACCAAATACACATTTTTCCAGCCCTGTTAGTCTGGAAATGATTATTCGTGATGGGTTTTGTGTCCTGGATGCATTGCATGAAGCATCTGTATTATATTACGTTTTTATCAGCTTTTGCTAATATTTCCTAATGAACATTATTCTTTGGAAGCTTGAATTTCAAGTCAGTGGCCCCTTTGGTGGGCTTCTTCCGTTTGAATAGATTTAATTATCTGAATAATAATAATAATAATAATAATAATAATAATAATAATAATAATAATAATAATAATAATAATAATAATATTCTTTGGAGGCTTGAATTTCAAGTCAGTGACCACTTTGGTGGGCTTTTTCTGTGTGAATAGATTTCATTTTCTGAGTAATGATAATAATGATAATAATAATAATAATGATAATTATAACCTTTAGAAGCTTTAATTCCAAGTCATTGGCTCCGTTAGTGGGCTTGGTCCATGTGAATAGCCTTAATTTTCTGAGTAATGATAATAATGATAATAATAATAATAATGATAATAATAATGATAATAATAATCTTTAAAAGCTTTAATTCCAAGTCATTGGCTCCGTTAGTGGGCTTGGTCCGTGTGAATAGCCTTAATTTTCTGAATAATAATAATAATAATAATAATAATAATAATAATAATAATAATAATAATAGTGAGAAAAGTGATGGGCTTCTAAGGAGGCAGGATGCAACCCGCAACCCCACACTATAAATACCACCCATTGGAATAGGAAGACTGTGATAATAATAATAATTATAATAATAATAATAATAATAATAATAATAATAATAATAATAATAATAATAATAATAATAATTTTTAGGTTGCTTGAATGTGTACAAACTATAATTGCCTCATACGAATAATCTAGATTCTGGAAAATTTTGAAAGGTGGTTAATGAACAAAGCTAACTAAATTACATATCTTCTGCTAGGTTCCTAACATTTTGACGTATAATATACCAATTTGTGATCACCAAAGACGTCTAACTAACTTCCAGGTAGCTACTTCTGTGATTAGCTTAAGAGAGGCAAATTGAGTTGTGAAGAATTCGTACCAGTTTTAATTCTTCAAGATCGAACTTGGGTCTGCTTTTGTAGTGTGGGTATATTTACAGTCACTCATATAAGTTCATGGATGTCCGGGTGTTTGAGAGACATTTCCATATCCCCCCCTTTCTGGATGACAGTTGTCTGTCTGGGAGTGCGAAACTGGCCATATGTCCAACTGCCTAACTCTGCTGTATAGAAAGTTTCGGTGCGTGCCCGTTGTCCAGAAAGGGGTTGGAAGGATTTCAGCTTTAGGCACGGAGACATCCATGAACTTATTTGAGTGACTGTACATTCTGGAAAAAGCTGAGTTTTATGTTAATATGTATGTGGGATGTATTTCTTTATATGATTTGGTTTACTTTTGCTTGACAAATACTTGACCTCAAATCCACCATTCTGATGTGTTAAAAAAATAGCTTACAATAGCTATATCCGAATTTTTCTCTGGGTTGAATACAAGGTTAGACAACTGGCCTATCCACTAAGCTCGCATAGTAGGTTCGACAACCCTAGCCGTGACATACCGAATTTGATATAATTCCCTTTAAATGTAGGTTTGTAAATTTGATTCGATATTAACGGGTATTTGTGTCTTAACATTTGAGGGAAATGAGATGAAATCGCTCGAGAATTAGACTCTAAATACTGTTTATTTAAAAATCATTATATTCTCCTATGAAAATGTAGTTCATATAACTATTAAATATATATATATATATTATATTATATATATATATATATATATATATTATATATGTGTGTGTGTGTGTGTGTGTGTGTGTGTGTGTGTGTGAGCGTGTGTGTGTGTGTAAATGAATTCCTCTATTAAAACAGGATACGTCTCAAGTATAAAAGCCCCATTAAAACATTCTGGTTTAAAACTAAGGGACTATATTTCGGTGGGCTGA
>NC_087202.1:11762221-11787923 GCF_015104395.2 Macrobrachium nipponense
ATTTTGAAAGGATTATAGCTGACATTATCCTTTTGTCTTCCGCTTGAAAAGCATAAATGGATCTGGCTTGTGACTTACCTATACCCATCGAGGGGTTCATTCTCTGAAAAGAAATATCATCTCTCTCTCTCTCTCTCTTCTCTCTCCTCTACGTCCTCCCGATTCTAATTTAAACGGTTATGGCATTTAAGTTATTCTCTCTCTCTCTCTCTCTCTCTCTCTCTCTATACCGATTCTTATTTAACCGGTTATGGCATTTAAGTTATCCTCTCTCTCTCTCTCTCTCTCTCTCTCGCTCTCTCTACCGGTTCTAATTTAACCGGTTATGGCATTTAAGTTATTCTCTCTCTCTCTCTCTCTCTCTCTATCTCTCTCATCTCTCTCTACTCTCTCTCTCTCTCTACGGATTCCAAGTTAAACGATTATTGCATTTAAGTTATTCTCTCTCTCTTTCTCTCTCTCCGGATTCCAAGTTAAGCGATTATTGTATTTAAGTTATTCTCCAATAATTTAATTATTTTAAACATTGTAATTACATTGTTTCTTTCTTTGGCACAATATGGTATACATATAATAATTACCATTTAAGTAGTTTTATTTGCTTGACTTATTACAGTTTTGTGAGATATTACCGTGGTACAGAAATAGATACAAAATAGTCAAGTTTCTCATTGTACGGTAATATCAATATGTTGTAGAGAAACTATTCTTCATTTTTTTTTTTTTTTTTTTTTTTTTTTTTTAAGAATTGTAGCGGTAACATTCTTACTAGAACAGTAGAATTTACTCGGGTAGTTAAACCAAGACAGAGCAAGTACAAAATGCGCAAAAGTTTCTTCGGCTCAGTAGGGTTTTATGTACAGCTTATAATCAAGCCCACCGTAAATACATCTATCTTTTGGCGGTCTCGGGATAATGCTGTATGAGCCACGGCCCATGAAGCCTTAACCACGGCCCGGTGATGGCTTAGCCTATTGTGTTGCCAGGCTGGCGATTATGGCTAACTTTAACCTGAGGTTAAATCAAAACCTTACTGAGGCTAGAGGGCTCCAATTGGTATGTGTGAATTTTGGAGGGTTGGATGATATACATACCAATATGCGGCCCTCTAGCTCGGTAGTTTTTTAAGATCTGAGGGCGGACAGACAAGGCCATCCCAATAGTTTTGTTACAGAAAGCAGAAAATCAAGCAATGATAAAGAAATAAAGTGGAAAGTCAAAGAGTAATGTAATCACGGAAGATGACAGTCTATGGAAACTTGAAGATTTATAGGAAATACTCTACTAGAGAGCAGAGATCATAATAATTATGCATACTCATACTCATCTGGCTGTCTGGTCTCATTGTCACTCATTACCTCCTGTATGAGACTGCTGATGTTTATATCCCGGTTCGTAGATCTTGTAGAATATTGACTGCCGGATAAATAGTTTATTAGTTGTTGCCATGAGTACAGAATGCAATTACTTTTCTAAATGGTTTCATAGATCCCATTAGCCCCAAAGGGGGGTAGTGCCGTCAGTGCACCTCATTCGGTGCGATGTAGGCATTACTTAAAGGTTCTTTGCAGCGTCCCTTTCTTAGGCCTCTAGCTGCGACTACTTTTATTCCTTTTACTGTACCTCCGTTCATATTCTTTTTCTTCCGTCTTACTGTCTTTAGCCCTCTCCTAACAATTGATTCATAGTGTGACTTTCCACCCTCTCTAACAATAGTTTCATTGTATTGCCTTTCCACTGATGATACCTATTAGAAACTTCCACATTATTATTATTAATACTATTATTCTTATTATTATTGTTATTTTACTTAAATTACTTTCTTTTTTATTTTTGCTATTTTTCTTTTCAAAATTATTACTACACATTATTTTACGATGTTTATTTTTATTATTATCATTATTATTATTTTGTATTCATTATTATTATTATTATTATTATTATTTTTTTTTTTTTTTTTTTTTTGCTCTATCACAGTCCTCCAATTCGACTGGGTGATTATAGTGTGGGGTTCCGGGTTGCATCCTGCCTCCTTAGGAGTCCATCACTCTTCTTACTATGTGTGCCGTATCTAGGATCACACTCTTCTGCATGAGTCCTGGAGCTACTTTCAGCCTCTAGTTTTTCTAGATTCCTTTTCAGGGATCTTGGGATCGTGCCTAGTGCTCCTATGATTATGGTACGATTCCATGGAATATCCCATATCCTTCTTATTTCTATTTTTCAGATCTTGATTCTTATCCAATTTTTCCCTCTTTTCTCTTCAACTCTGGTGTCCCAGAGTTGACTTTGTCAATCAACTATGTGTGCCGTATCTAGGATCACAGTCTTCTGCATGAGTCCTGGAGTACTTCAGCCTCTAGTTTTTCTAGATTCCTTTTCAGGATCTGGGATCGTGCCTAGTGCTCCTATGATTATGGGTACGATTTCCACTGGAATTATCCCATATCTTTCTTATTTCTATTTTCAGATCTAGGATCTTTGATTCTTATCCAATTTTTCCCTCTTTTTCTCTTCAACTCTGGTGTCCCAGATTGACTTTGTCAATCAACGTCACGTCTGGTCTGTTTGCACGTATCACCCTATCCGTTCTGATACATAGTCCCAGAGGATCTTTGCCTGATCGTTTTCTATCACTCCTTCAGGTTGGTGCTCGTACCACTTATTACTGCAAGGTAGCTGATGTTTCTTGCACAGGCTCCAGTGGAGGGCTTGTGCAAGAAACATCAGCTACCTTGCAGTATAAGTGGTACGAGCACCAACCTGAAGGAGTGATTATTATTATTATTATTATTATTATTATTATTATTATTATTATTATTATTATTATTATTATTATTATTATTATTTAATTTTATTTATATTTCTATTTTATTTTTATTGATGTTATTCTCATTTTTATTTTTATTATTTTATATTTTTTCATTTTTTTTTTATTTGTCATTTTCATGTTATAACTTTAATTTTTATTATCAAGTTATTACTTTTATTTTTATATCTATCCTTATTTTTTTGTTTTGAATTTCTATTATTATTTTATTAATTATATATTTTACCGTTGTTATTCATTTTTATTTGATATTAATTAATATTTTTATTTTTTTGTTTTTAGTTTTTTCGTTTTTATAATTTTATTTTCATTACTATTATTATTTCTATTTTAGTATTTTTGTTTTTATGTGTATTATAATTATTTTTATTTTTATTAATATTTTTTGTTTTTCTTCTTATTTTTATGATTTAATAATTTTTTTATTTTTTACAAATTTGTATTATTTTTTTTTTATTTTTTTTTTATATTTACTATTATTTTTGCTTTTATTTTATTTCTATTTTTATTTATATCATTCTTAGTTTTATGTTTATTAGTATTATCTTATTGTTCTCAATATTTTTATTGTATTTTTATATTTATTATTCTTATAAGTGTCGTTTTTATTTTTATTTCTATTATTCATATTTTTCTCTATTTTATTATTATTTTTATTTTTTTTCAAAATTATTACTATACATTATTTGACAATTTTTATCTGTATTTTCATGATTTGTATTTTTATTTTTATTTTGAATGTGTATGATTATTACTTTATTTATTTAGTTTTATATTTTTTATTATTATTTTTATATTTATTTTATTTGTATTGTATTATTTTATCATTATTATTATTTTATTTTAAAAATTATTACTATTATTTTATTGTTTTTATTTTGTATGTGAATAATATTTATATGTTTTCTATTTTTTTACTATTTTGAATTGATGTTAATTATATTTATTTTTTTATTTATATTATATTAATTTTATTTTTATAATTTTAATTTCTATATTATTTTTATTACTTTTTATATTTCCTTATTTTATAATTGTTTTTAATTTTTATTTTTTATTTTATTTATTGATATTTTTATGATATAGTTATTTTTTTATTATGATTTTTGTATCTTTTCAAAATTTTATATTATTATTATTATTATTATTATTATTATTATTATTATTATTATTATTATTATTATATTATTATTATTATTGTAGTTATTTTTATTTTTGTTGTATTATTGTATTATTTTTTCATTTTATTGTTATTATTTTAATGTTATTATTCTTGTTCTCTTTATTATTATTATTTCATTATTTTTTCTTTTATTTTTATTAATTTATTTTAATTTTTATTATTTTTATTTTTTATTAATTTTAATTTTAATTATTGTTATTTTATTGTTGTCATTTTCATTTATATTATTTTTATTTTTATGATTATTTTTATTATTGCCATTTCCATTTTTGTTAATTTTTATTTTAAATTTTTATTTTTGTTTTTGATTGTATTAAAATTACTTATATTTGTAGTTATTATTATTTTTTGTTTATCATTTATTTTATTTCTTTATGTTTGTTATTAACTTTATCAAGTTTTACTTACATTTTATTATAATTTTTTATCATTTCTATTTTTATTTGTATTATTGTATTATTTCAATGTACTTATATATATATATCTTTTATTTTTATTTGTATATATATTATATAATTAATTCTATTTTTTTATGATTATATTTTATTTTATTTTATATTTATTTTTATCATTATTTTTTTATTTTTTATTGTTATTATTATATTTTTCATTATTATTTTTATTTTTTCCGAATTTTATGTTATGGTTTTTATTATTTTTATTTACAAAAAAAACTATTAATATTATTGCCTTCCTCTTATTTTTATTGTTACTATTTTTATTTTTATTTTTAATTATCTTATTATATTTTTATTTTTATATATATTATTTGTGTTTTGAAATTTTACCACCATCGCTTTACTAATACTTTTATATTTAGATCTCTATTTTTCTATTTTCATTATTAAGAGTATTACTTTATTATTTTTTATTTTTTATTTTTGTATTTACTTCGTGTATATAAATCTTATTATTATCATTTTACTATTTATTTATATTTTTGTATTTTATATCATTTTTATTTTTATTTACATTATTATTATTTTATTATTACATTTTATTATTTTATTATCATCGTTTTACTAATTTCATTTATATTTTTTATTTTTATTTTCATTTTTATTTCCATTATATTAATAGTATTTACTCTGTTATTTTTATTTTTATTTTTTATTTTTATATTTATTTTTCGTGTATATAAATTTTTTATTTTCATTTTACTAATTTTTATTTATATTTTTTGAATTTTTATTTATTATATTTATTTTTATTAATTTCATCTTTATTTTTGTGATTATTATTTTATTTATATTTAATTTTCTTATTTTTTCTTTATTTTTATTTTCATTTTTGTTTTTATTTCATTATTTTTACCTTAATACTGGAAGTAAACCAGCTTTTAAACCTGTTAAATTTGAAGTAATTCCTGCGTCAGCTGCAGTAATTTTATGTAGGTCTATTTTCCTAATTATGATTTTCTCATTGTTGGCATGTCTAAAATAGGTAATTATGAAAGTCAATTTTCATTTTATTCGAAGATGTCAGAGGCTGTAGTTAAACTTTGTATAACCCGTAGGGTTCCTCAGGTTTACATTTTGATTCGAAGTCTGGATTCTGACTATTCCTTGACACTACTTAAAACAGGCTAGTAGAGTGCCTATAGAAGTCATTTTCACATGCAGGGTGAAGATCAGTATACTATATATTTATATTTTAATTTTTACAGATATAATATGATATCATAGTCATCAAAATCATTCTCTCTCTCTCTCTCTCTCTCTCTCTCTCTCTCTCTCTCTCTCTCTCTCTCTCTCTCTCTCTCTTTATAATTATTATCATTATTATTATTTATCATTATTATTTTCAATTTATATTATATTTATTTTTAGTTTGTATTTATATTTTTATTTTTATTTTTTTAGTATTTTTACTTTTCTGTTTACAATTTTAATTTTTAATATCAGTTATTACTACTATTTTATTATTTTTATGTTTATTATTTTATATCTATTCTTATTGTTTTTATTTTGAAATTCTATTGTTATTTTATTAATTTTATTCATACAATATTTGTATTTATTTTATTTTCTTCTTATATTTAATATTATTTTATTTTATATTATTTTTATTTTTATTACTTTTAGTTAGTTTTTTAATTTTCTTCTTATTATTTTTTTTCATTATTATTATTATTTTTATTATTTTACTTTTTATGTGAATTATATTTATTTTTATTATTTTTTTCATAATTTATATAATGATTTATTTTATTTTATTTTTATTTTTATTTATTTTACTTTTAGTTTTGCTTATATTTTATTATTATTTTTTATTCATATTATTTTAGTTTTCTGCCACTTATTATTATTTTATTGCTCTAATTATTATTTTTTTATCTTTATATTTGTTACAGTTATTAGTATTTTGCTTATTTTCATTTTTCTTATATTTATTTTTATTTCATTATTATTATTTATTTTCATTATTTATATTTTACTTTTGTTGTATTAGTTTTATTTATATTTTTATTATTTCTATTTTTTTAATATTGATTTATTTCAATTATTATTATTTTGTTTTTTAATATTTTTTTTCATTATTTTATTTATTATTATTATTTTATTTTTTTACTTTATATTGTTATTTTTTAATTAAATTTGTTATTTATATTACTATTATTATTGTTATTATTATTTTTTATTGGTATATTACCAATATTTTTTATGCAATTTAGAGAGAGAGAGAGAGAGAGAGAGAGAGAGAGAGAGAGAGAGAGAGAGAGAGAGAGAGAGAGAAATTAAACTACTTCCCCAACCGTATAATAGCCAACAAAAATATATTCCGCAAAAGCTCAAAATACTCCCACACACGCGCTCGCGCGCACACACACACACACACAAAACCAGCAAACTGGAGGCTATACCAAACCAGCGTAATGGCAGGTTCATGTTTGCCAACCTCAAAATAGCTCGGAAAGAAATCCTTTTAGAGTCATGCTAGAGAGAGAGAGAGAGAGAGAGAGAGAGAGAGAGAGAGAGAGAGAGAGAGAATCATATCAGATACTGGCTAGATCACTCGAATTTGTTGAGGCAACTTTTATTGGAGCTTTTCTCGCTCGTATTGAATCGAATCCTTACTTTTATGATGTGTTGTCAAATTAATGCTTTACTCTCTGAGATTTTAAAAGACACAGCAAACACATGTCTCTTTTACCTTGACTGAGGTCATTTTGAACCGTATGTTTGTTTTGCTTGTATGGTGTTTTTGCGTTGCATGGAACCAGTGGTTATTCAGCAACGGGATCAACGGCTTTACGTGACTTCCGAACCACGTCGAGAGTGAACTTCTATCACCAGAAATACACATCTCTCACACCTCAATGGAATGCCCGAGAATCGAACTCGCGACCACTGAGGTGGCAGGCCAAGACCATACCGATCACGCCACTGAGGTATTCCGTACTTTTGTATTTCATTCCCTCAGTATATCTTGCTCATATAAAACATACGTTCAACTGCAGATATACTATATACGGTTTCTCTATTGCTAAGAGTTCTAGATTTAATCTACCATAAATGTGTAAATGGATACACGTCAGGCCACCAGATGTGTTAATTGAGTTTGGATATGTAACCTGTCAATTGTGGGATTTCCTTTCTATGTATATATGTATATATATATATATATTATATATATATATATATAATATAATATGTGTGTGTATGTGTTATGTGTGTGTGTATTATGTTTGTGTCTCCATGTGCCTATGTGGTGCGAGTACACTTGAATCAATTTTCCTTAAAAGTTAATCCTTGCTTTCTTAAATAGCAATTAAAAACGTACTCGTGTTCTTTAAATTCATACTTAATCTAGAAATATTTGTATAAGAATGTCAGTATTACTATATATATATATAAAAAAAAGCTACGAATTCTTGGCTAATCAGCCATTATTGTGGTCCATTTCGCGTCCACCAGACATCTAACCCGTACTGCATATTTCTAAACATTAGCACGACGTTGATTGCCAATAGACATTTATCAATTGGTGGTATCCCATCCATACATAATCCATAGTCGAGTGACGTATCGCGCTACAAATGGAGTATCCAGCGTTACAGTAAACCTTTTAATATGTGGTAGAATTCGTCCCTAGTTTGAAGAATTGGCGTAAGCTTTTTTTTCCCCATTTTGAGGAAATAGGCTTCAGAGATTTTGATATCATTCAGAGCTTCTAATTAGCTCATCGTTTGAGGACATTTGGTTAGAAAATTGGACAGCACACAAGGCCGAAATTTTGATATGTTACAGGGTATCAAAAACTGATATAGCGCCTCAGTGGCGTGGTCGGTTTGGTCCTGGCCTGCCACCTCTGTGGCCTCGAGTTCAATTTTCGGGCATTCCATGGAGGGGTGAGAGATGTCCATTTCTGATGACAGTTCACTCTCGAAGTGTTTCGGAAGTCCCGTATAAAGCCATTGGTCCCTTTGCTGAATAACCAAAGGTTCCATGCAACGTAAAAACACCATACAAACAAACAAACAAAAACTGAGGCACTTTGGCTGGAAAATTCAAAAACTTAGAAAATAAAAAAAAATGGGTTACACCACTTCGTCAAAACAGGATGGAAAAATGGGTTATGCCAGATCGTCAAAACAGGATGGGAAAATGGGTTACTCCGTCAAAACAGGATTGAAAAAATGGGTTACGCCAGATGCTGAAAACAGGATTGAAATAATGGGTCACGCCAGTTCGTCAAAACAGGAGACGAACTGTACCCGCAAGTAAGTCTCGCCAGTGAATTATGTCAGCAGCAGCAGGACACCAGTTATATATCCATTTTATCCGCAATTGTGGGGCAGCGTCAGCATCAGATTGGTCACACGCATAACTCCCTTCATCTCGTTCCCACGAAAAACATTCCGTCAAGGTATAAAGCGGGTTTATAAGTCGGCCGCTTTGAGTAGCTGTTGAAATGCACGAGGTGTTGCTTGCCACATTCCATGTTTATTAAAGACGGACACGAATGCCGAGTGAATTTCACGCTCCCAGATTTCCACGAGTTTCCGCGCTGCTTGATTTAGGGGCGTGTCTGCCTTTGGGTAAGAGGAGACCAGAGTCATATATTCAGAGGTGTTTTTCCAGGTAATAACAGCGTGCTTTCAGTTGTCCTCTCGCGCGGACATTACGGCCACCGTATTGGAACCGTGACCGTTATTCAGATATGCAACACGTAATTTCGATCATGCAACAAATGTAGGTTTATTATTGTTGCATCTAAGTGATTCATTTTTAATCATTTAGCATTGTAGGTTTCTATATTAAAATGTTAGCATTTATTCATACATTATAATTGCGATTATCAATCGCTATTATAGTAGGTTCCCATGCATGGCTCGGAGTTTAATGAAATATATTTAAAATACTATTTATTTTTTTTTTTTTTTTTTTTTTTTTTTTTTTTGCAAATTCATTATTTTCCCAGACAAACGGTAAGGTCAAACTTCGTGCCATTAAGAAGAGGTAATTTGTGAATACGAGCCTATTGTTTATTGTTTTTAAATGTGGGAATGATAGATTAATATTGTATTTGGTACTGTAATCATACTTAAAGAAGTTGTAATAATAGACACAAAAGCATTAGAAATTCTGCCAGCTTTTATCCAAAAATGTAAAACTGATAAATTTCCTTTATTCCGAACTCAAGCAGGTCTATTTTTCTTTTTGTTTATTCTTTCATTCATTGCCGTGTACGAATTTATCAATAGTCATTAAAATTTTATATTAGTAGTAGTAACCGGAGCTGCTATTTATTATTTCTGGCTCTGCTTAAAAAAATAAGTAAAATATTCTAGATAAGGAAATGAAACGAATCCTTATACATCTATGTTTATCTCGAATATTGAATTCATCTGCAGTCATTTGGTGCATTGCGTTGTAAATATAATGCAGTCACTGGAGGAACAAATCCACAGTTATGTAAATGTACATATATTCAAATTTAAAACTGCAAGGATAGCTTTCGGGAATCTGTTCGGTTCCCCTTATCAATCTGATAAGGTAACCTTGCAGTTTTAAATTTATATATATGTACATTTACATAACTCTGGATTTGTTTCTCCATTTGAAGATTCGTGCTACTATGAGGATTTGTTAATTAATGCAGTCATTGTATCAAGATATTGCGAGGAGGTAACACTAGATAGGGTATATTACAAAGTGTAGGTAACACTAGATAGGGTGTATTGCAAGTGTAGATAACACTAGATAGGGTATATTGCAAAGTGCAGGTAACACTAGATAGGGTATATAGCAAAGTGTAGGTAATACTAGATAGGGTATATTGTGAACCTGAATCCCAAAGAAAGATGACCAGAAAAAAGAATCATGGAATTTATCCTACTTTTCTAGAGCTGAAAAAGAAAATGCAGAATTTGTTATCTTCGACCCTGATACAATTATGGAATAAAACAAGCGTATAATGCTGGATGAAACTTTCAGCCACGACCCGGCGGTGCCCTGTGTTGTACCTGTAGCGGTGCCAGACGCACGGCCATGGATAACTTTAACCTTAAATAAAATAGAAACTGCTGAGGCTAGAGAGCTGCAATTGGGACGTTTGTTGATTGGAGGGTGAATGATCAACATACCAATCTGCAGCCCTCTAGTCTCAGTAGTTTTTAAGATCTGAGGGCTGACAGAATTATTATTATTTTTATCTTTATGTTTATTTTTTGTCTTTTTTATATTTTATTTTTATTTTTCATAGTATCATGTTATTTTTATATTTATTTTTATTTTTATTTTATTTTATTAAACTATTTTATTATTTTTATTTGTATTTTTATCATTTATATTTGATTATTTGGATTATGATTAGTATTTTGTTATTATTTTTATTTCTATTCTTATTTATATTTTATGAGTTTTAATCTAATATTGTTATTTTTAATATTATTATTATTTTTATTGACGGACAGACGAAGCCATCTCAATAGTTTTCTTTGACTGACAAATTAAAAAATATATATTTTTTTAAACTAGTAAAATCTCAATTCACAAATGTCGAATCTGGAAATATAGTTCCTCTGTTCTAATATGGTTGACACTGAGTCCGAACTCTCTGTTATGTCAGTTGGCTGGATGACGCTCTGTCTCAAAAAATCACCATAACGTGACTGGAAAATCTTCAAGTAATCAAAGTCCACAATTATGTAAAATGTGTATTAAAAATACATAAAAGACGGGAGCTTTCGTCTACTTGATCAGTAGACCTCATCAGCCGTACTGATTTTTCTTTTCAAAAAATATATACAAAAAAGTTATGGAGGACAGGCAGGACTCTGGAAAAATCTCCAAGGGAGATAACCACGAAAACAAACTATCTTAATTATGTTATTCCCTCGTTCAAATGTCTGGCCAAAAGACGAGCCGATCGTCGTGGTTGAACTACCTCCTCTGTGTGTTCGGCTGTTCCCTCGTCCAAAACTTCTGCATCGGCACCTGCAATGGGGGTTCTTCCTTCCAATGCCTGGGCAGGAGAAAGAGAGACAACCTGGGCAGTAGGAGTGGTGCAAACAACGTCTACTGATCAAGTAGACGAAAGCTCCCGTCTTTTATGTATTTTTAATACACATTTTACATAATTGTGGACTTTGATTCCTTGAAGATATGTATGTATGTATGTATGTATGTATGTATGTATGTATGTATACATATACATGTGTGTTTGTGTATAACTGAATCACGAAAATATGGAACGCGACGAATAACTAAATTAAGACAAATTCCACGAAGGAGAGAGAAGGAATGGAGTACCGCTCCTGCAAGGGCTTTCTACCTCTTGTCCTTTTACTTTAATCAAAAAAGGACGAGAAGTCGAAAGGCCTTGCATTATACTCCGCTGGTTCTGTTTCCTTCGTGGAATTAGTATATAATATATATATATATATATATATATATATATATATATATATATACATATATATATATATATATATATTATATATATAATATATATATTATATATATATATAGGTAGATAGATAGATAGTACAACCGCGTTAATATATAATCAGGTCCACATCAACCGTCTGTAATAGTTTTATAGTCATACATTCATACGTATTACGTTTTGTATGCAAATCCACCATGAAATCCCGTCAGAATTTTTTTTTTTTTTTTTTTTTTTTAATGGAATGTCGTGACCGTCATAACTGAGTCTTTAATAAAAGTGTTTTGCATGTCGAGCAGTGGCGAATGTGTTTAAAAATACTCCTCATACGTATTTATGAAGTATGTATATACTCACACACACACACACAAAGCACGAAACTAAATACAAAGTCGTGGTATGTATAAAAAATGAATTAAGTAAACATATTGCCAAGGAGACCATTAAACAGCAAATAGCGTAAGGTAAACATTCATTAGCTTTCAGTAAATGCTTGGCAGGTTAGAGAAAAAAAAATCACTAATCATTTTAAGCAATAGTCATCATGTTGAAAAATACACAATGAAGATCTTTTAAAGGAAATATAGTTTACTATATAATGGTGGATTTTGATCACAAACTTTATATACATGCTTTAAACTACAACTGTCCTTTAATATCCAATTCGCTCTTCCTCTGAATTAATATATTTTCGTATATGTTTAACCGAAGGGGAATTTTTTAGTTGATAATAATTTCGTCCTCCCGTGGAATCGAACCAGCGCACAGAGGAGAAATCAGGACTTCAGTGAAGTTACCGATTTGGCTAACAAGTGAGTTGATGGCCAAGTCGGTAATGTCACTGAAGTCCCGATTTCTCCTCTGTGCGCTGGTTCGAATCCACGAGAGGACGAAATTATTATCAACTAAAAAATTCCCCTTAGATTAACATATTTGAAAATATATTAATTCCCAGGTAGAGCGAATTGGATATTAATGGACATTTGTAGCATAATGCTTAATACTTCGAAAAGATAAATCATTCTCCCGGCATTTACTTGATAAATATTTAGTTAGTTTATAAAAGCAATACGCTCTCTCTCTCACCCAGCTGATTAGCATGAGGAGCGGAAGATTGGAGACTCATATCAATGCATTCCAGGAAATCCGAAAACCCTATTTCCAATTCCTGGCGTGATTTACGAAATACTAATTCTGTCATTAACAGGATAAAACCAAATACACATTTTTCCAGCCCTGTTAGTCTGGAAATGATTATTCGTGATGGGTTTTGTGTCCTGGATGCCTTGCATGAAGCATCTGTATTATATTACGTTTTTATCAGCTTTTGCTAATATTTCCTAATGAACATTTATTCTTTGGAAGCTTGAATTTCAAGTCAGTGGCCCCTTTGGTGGGCCTTCTTCCGTTTGAATAGATTTAATTATCTGAATAATAATAATAATAATAATAATAATAATAATAATAATAATAATAATAATAATAATAATAATAATATTCTTTGTAGGCTTGAATTTCAAGTCAGTGACCACTTTGGTGGGCTTGTTCTGTGTGAATAGATTTCATTTTATGAGTAATGATAATAATGATAATATAATGATAATAATAATCTTTAGAAGCTTTTAATTCCAAGTCATTGGCTCCTTTAGTGGGCTTGGTCCGTGTGAATAGCCTTAATTTCTGAATAATAATAATAATAAAAATAATAATAATATTGATAATAATAGTAATAATAATAATAATAATGGTAGGGAAAAACTCTCTATCACGAGAAGTATATATAATGTTCTAAAGGGTCCACAATAATACAAAGTGTAAAAAGTCCGTGTATAATTTTGAAGACTTTACAGAAAGCTTTCGAACCCTTCCCTGGGTTCATCTGCAGGGAAGGGTTCGAAAGCTTTCTGTAAAGTCTTCAAAATCATACAAGGACTTTTTACACTTTGTATTATTGTGGACCCTTTAGAACAAAAAAATAATAATAAAATAATAAAATAAAAATAAAAAATAATCTAATAATAATAATAAATTTTAATAAAATAATAATAAAAATAATAATAATAATAATAATAGTGAGAAAAGTGATGGGCTTCTAAGGAGGCAGGATGCAACCCGCAACCCCACACTATAAATACCACCCATTGGAATAGGAAGACTGTAATAATAATAATAATAATAATAATAATAATAATAATAATAATAATAATAATAATAATAATAATAACACCCCCCAAACAGAGCAGAGGCTGGCAGACCAAGCAAGGAACATAAAGAAAAAGAACTGGCTACTCCCAACAGAAAGAGAAGAACTGGAAAGGGAATGTCACACGACAACGAATTACACGAAGACGAACTGAGAGACGATGCCACAGAAGACGACAGGGAGGATGAGGTATCAAACAACGACACACGAAGAAACACCGACGAAGTAACAGAGAGGACGGAATGGGTAGAAAAGATTAGACAATGGATGGAGCCAGATACAGAGAGAACAAAGATCCCCTCCATGAAAGCCTACAACACCAAGAAATTAAGGGAGAAAACAAGTGAGGTCAATGAAATAATGGGCATAATACAGACCACCAGTATCACAGAAACAAATAACTTGACATATCAGGAGCAAGATTAGTAGCAGAACTGATGGGGATTCGAACACCAAAACCACCAGCACAACCACAAAGAACCAAAAACAGCAACCTCCTTGGAAAAGGCGCCTGGAAAAGCAAATCATGGTGATGAGATCTGACTTGAGTAAACTGAAAGAGATGGCAGAAAAGAAAAAAAGGCTAAAGAAGCAAGAAACAACAAGAGGAACTCAAGGAGAAATACAAAGTACAAGAGAGGGGACTAAACAGCACCATAGAGATGTAAAACAGAGGCTTAAGGCCAAAGCACATAAGATCCAACGGTACATGAACAGGGAATAAGGGATACCAACAGAACAAACTATTCGGAACCAACCAGAAAAGACTATACAACCAACTAAAAGGGGATGACAACCACCCAGAAATTCCTGAAGCCGAACCAAGTAAGAGACTCTGGGAAAAACATATGGAGCAATCCGGTATCACACAACAAACATGCAACATGGCTCCAGGAAGTCAAGGGAAGAAGAAACAGGGAGAATAAAACAAAGATCCACAGACATCACGACAGACACAGTCAGACACCAAACTAAAGAAAATGCCAAACTGGAAAGCCCCAGGTCCCGATGAAGTCCATGGATACTGGCTCAAAAACTTCAAGGCCCTACACCCACGAATAGCAGAAACAACTCCAGCATTTGTATCTCAAATCATCACCAAGCACCAAATGGATGACCACAGGAAGAACATCCTTAGTACAAAAAGACAAGAGTAAGGGAAATATAGCCAGTAACTACAGCCTATCACCTGCCTACCAATAATGTGGAAGTTACTAACAGGTATCATCAGTGAAAGGCTATACAACTACCTAGAGGAGACAAACACCATCCCCCACCAACAGAAAGGCTGCAGAAGGAAGTGTAGGGGCACAAAAGACCAGCTCCTGATAGACAAAATGGTAATGAAGAACAGTAGAGAAGGAAAACCAACCTAAGCATGGCATGGATAGACTATAAGAAAGCCTTCGACATGATACCACACACATGGCTAATAGAATGCCTGAAAATATATGGGGCAGAGGAAAATACCATCAGCTTCCTCCAAAAATACAATGCGCAACTGGAATACAATACTTACAAGCTCTGGAATAAGAACTAGCAGAGGTTAATATCAGGAGAGGGATCTTCCAGGGCGACTCACTGTCCCCACTACTCTTCGTAGTAGCCATGATTCCCATGACAAAAGTATACAGAAGATGGATGTCGGGTACCAACTCAAGAAAAGAGCAACAGAATCAACCATCTGATGTTCATGGACGACATCAAGCTGTATGGTAAGAGCATCAAGGAAATAGATACCCTAATCCAGACTGTAAGGATTGTATCTGGGGACATCAGGATGGAGTTTGGAATAGAAAAATGCGCCTTAGTCAACATACAAAAAGGCAAAGTAACGAGAACTGAAGGGATAAAGCTACCAGATGGGAGCACATCAAACATAGATGAGACAGGATACAAATACCTGGGAATAATGGAAGGAGGGGTATATAAAACACCAAGAGATGAAGGACACGATCAGAAAGAATATATGCAGAGACTCAAGGCGATACTCAAGTCAAAACTCAACGCCGAAATATTGATAAAAGCCATAAACACATGGGCAGTGCCAGTAATCAGATACAGCGCAGGAATAGTGGAATGGACGAAGGCAGAACTCCGCAGCATAGATCAGAAACCAGGAAACATATGACAATACACAAAGCACTACACCCAAGAGCAAATACGGACAGACTATACATAACACGAAAGGAAGGAGGGAGAGGACTACTAAGTATAGAGGACGCGTTAACATCGAAAACAGAGCACTGGGGCAATATCTAAAAACCAGTGAAGACCAGTGGCTAAAGAGTGTATGGGAAGAAGGACTAATAAAAGTAGACGAAGACCCAGAATATACAGAGCAGGTAGAAAGACAGAAAGAACAGAGGACTGGCACAACAAACCAATGCACGGGCAATACATGAGACAGACTAAAGAACTAGCCAGCGATGACAATTGGCAATGGCTACAGAGGGGAGAGCTAAAGAAGGAAACTGAAGGAATGATAACAGCGGCACAAGATCAGGCCCTAAGAACCAGATATGTTCAAAGTACGATAGACGGAAATAACATCTCCCATATGTAGGAAGTGCAATACGAAAAATGAAACCATAAACCACATAGCAAGTGATGCCCGGCACTTGCACAGAACCAGTACAAAAGAGGCATGATTCAGTGGCAAAAGCCCTCCACTGGACCCTGTGCAAGAAACATCAGCTACCTTGCAGTAATAAGTGGTACGAGCACCAACCTGAAGGAGTGATAGAAAACGATCAGGCAAAGATCCTCTGGGACTATGTATCAGAACGGATAGGGTGATACGTCAACAGACCAGACGTGACGTTGATTGACAAAGTCAAGAAGAAAGTATCACTCATTGATGTCGCAATACCATGGGACACCAGAGTTGAAGAGAAAGAGAGGGAAAAAAAATGGATAAGTATCAAGATCTGAAAATAGAAATAAGAAGGATATGGGATATGCCAGTGGAAATCGTACCCATAATCATAGAGCACTAGGCCACGATCCCAAGATCCCTGAAAAGGAATCTAGAAAAACTAGAGGCTGAAGTAGCTCCAGGACTCATGCAGAAGAGTGTGATCCTAGAAACGGCACACATAGTAAGAAGAGTGATGGACTCCTAAGGAGGCAGGATGCAACCCGAACCCCACACTATAAATACCACCCAGTCGAATTGGAGGACTGTGATAGAGCAAAAAAAAAAAAAAAAACAAAAAAAAAAATAATAATAATAATTTTTAGGTTGCTTGAATGTGTACAAACTATAATTGCCTCATACGAATAATCTAGATTCTGGAAAATTTTGAAAGGTGGTTAATGAACAAAGCTAACTAAATAACATGTCTTCTGCTAGGTTGCTAACATTTTGACGTTTAATATACCAACTTGTGATCACCACAGACGTCCAGGTAGCTACTTCTGTGATTAGCTTAAGAGAGGCAAATTGAGTTGGTGAAGAACTCGTACCAGTTTTAATTCTTCAAGATCGAACTTGGGTCTGCTTTTGTAGTTTGGGTGTATTTACAGTCACTCATACAAGTCCATGGATGTCCGGGTATTTGAGAGACATTTCCATATCCCCCTCCTTTCTGGATGACAGTTGTCTGTCTGGGAGTGCGAAACTGGCCATATGTCCAACTACCTAACTCTGCTGTATAGAAAGTTTCGGTGCGTGCCCGTCTTACGTCACTATACAGACCCGTTGTCCAGAAAGGGGTTGGAAGGATTTCAGCTTTAGGCCCGGAGACATCCATAAACTTATTTGAGTGACTGTACATTCTGGAAAAAGCTGAGTTTTATGTTAATATGTATGTGGAATGGTATTTCTTTATATGATTTGGTTTACTTTTGCTTGACAAATACTAGACCTCAAATCCACCATTCTGATGTGCTAAAAAAATACCTTACAATAGCTATATCCGAATTTTTCTCTGGGTTGAATACAAGGTTAGACAACTGGCCTATCCACTAAGCTCGCATAGTAGGTTCGACACACGTAGCCGTGACATACCGAATTTGATATAATTCCTTTTAATTGTAAGTTTCCATAGTGGATTCGATATTAACGGGTGTTTGTGGCTTAACATTTGAGGGAAGCGTGATGAAATCGCGCGCGAATTAGAGTCGAATTACTGTTTATTTAAAGATCATTATATTCTCCAATAAAAATCTAGTTCATATAACTATTAAATATTATATATATATATATATATATATATATATATATATATATATATAATATATATATATATATATATATTATCTATATATATATATATAGATATATTATGTGTATGTGTGTGTGTGCTTGTATGAATTCCTCTATTAAAACAAGGATACGTCTAAAGTATAAAAGACCCATTAAAAACTCTGGTTTAAACTAGGGACTATATTTCGGTTGGCTGACTGCCACATTACTTGATAAGGGTGGAAGTCAGACCACCGAAATATATATAGAGTCCTTAGGTTTAAACGAGAGAGAGAGAGAGAGAGAGAGAGAGAGAGAGAGAGAGAGAGAGCGAGAGACACGATTGTGGGAAGCAGACACTTGGCGACGAGAGTTATCTTTTACAATAATATCAAACGACCGATGGAGAACAGAGGTATCCCATTTCCCCGTCCATTATAACGGTCAGCAATGAGACGCTTTCCTAGAAATCCGTCAACCTGGTGGCGATGTTTCCCTTCGTTTCTTTATTATTATTATTATTATCTTTATTTATTTTTTTTGTTTTATTTATTTATTTTTTTTTTGGCAGAAGACCCTCTTTTTAGGCAAATGCTGTTAAAAAGAAAAATGGCAGAATTAAGCGAGTTGACTTTATATATCAACTCGCTTATTCTGCCATTCTTTTTAACAGTTTTATTATTATTAGTATTATTATTTTTTTTTTTTTTTTTGTTTTTTTTTTTTTTTTTTTTTTTTTTTTTTTTTTTTTTTTTTTTTTTTTGCTCTATCACAGTCCTCCAATTCGACTGGGTGGTATTTATAGTGTGGGGTTTCCGGGTTGCATCCTGCCACCTTAGGAGTCCATCACTTTTCTTACTATGTGTGCCGTTTCTAGGATCACACTCTTCTGCATGAGACCTGGAGCTACTTCAGCCTCTAGCTTTTCTAGATTCCTTTTCAGGGATCTTGGGATCGTGCCTAGTGCTCCTATGATTATGGGTACGATTTCCACTGCATATCCCATATCCTTCTTATTTCTATTTTCAGATCTTGATACTTATCCATTTTTTCCCTCTCTTTCTCTTCAACTCTGGTGTCCCAGTGGGTATTGCTACATCAATGAGTGATACTTTCTCTTTGACTTTGTCAATCAACGTCACGTCTGGTCTATTTGCACGTATCACCCTATCCGTTCTGATACCATAGTCCCAGAGGTCTTTGCCTGGTCGTTTTCTATCACTCCCTCAGGTTTGGTGCTCGTAACCACTTATTACTGCAGGTAGCTGATGTTTCTTGCACAGGCTCCAGTGGAGGGCTTTTGCCACTAGAAGAATCATGCCTCTTTTTGATTATTATTATTATTATTATTATTATTATTATTATTATTATTATTATTATTATTATTAAAACAGGAGTCCTTTCAAATGAAATAGAAAAGCAAATGTCTTAAGTAATATAAACGATTACATAGATTAATATATAAATTGACTGTAAAATAGAGCAATAAAATTTAAGTCTATCTTAGTTTAAAAGGACCACTGAGCTGATTAACAGCTCTCCTACGGCTGGCCCAAAGGATTAGATATTTTTACGTGGCTAGGAACCAATTGGTTACCTAGCGACAGGACCTACAGCTTATAGTGGGATCCGAACCACATTGAATCGAGAAATTAATGTCTAATCACCAGAGTCAAATTCCTCTGACTCCACGTTGGCAGAGCGGGGCATCGAACTCAGGACTGCCGATTCGGTGGGTGACCACGTAAACCACCCGTCCAAGGAAGAATCGTTCGCAGACATTCATAGCATAGGATTGAGCGTTTTTAGCATTGCGTCCGGCGTGAACAACTCTTAAGAAAGTTTGAAAGGTTTCTCTGTAACTACTGAAAGCAAAACTAAACAGGATAAAATTATAATGAAGTGACTGTTGTTGTTGTTGTTTTTGATTAAGCTGGCCTTATGCCAGCACGGGCTCTTGCTTAGTAACAGGAGGAAAGCATCGCAGGTGCACTATGAAACAATTGTTAGAGAGGGTGGAAAGTGACATAGAAGAAAAAGGAAATATGAATACCAAAAAAAAGGGGAAAAAATAACATATGAGATGATTATCGCAACATAATTTCACTGTAACTACTGCAAGCAAAACTGAACAGGATATAAAATTATAATGAAGTGACTGTTGCTGTTGTTGTTTTCGATTCAGCTGGCCTTATGCCAGCATGGGCTCTTGCTCAAAGAGCAATCTCGGAGAACCAAGACCGTTGCTCGAAGAACATCCACAAGGACTGACGTGAAAGTGAAAAATGTTATACGAGTGAATTCTATTACATTTATTCCACATCGAAATAAAATTTCACTCTAACAAAGAGAATAAATATTGGATCCATTTGCATAGCTCCCTTTTGCATATAAAATAGACCTCGAATCCCGGGACAATTAAAAGGTCTTTGAATAAGTCAGCAAAATTGAATTCCAAATTCAATTAAAACTACTTTCGTCAGAACTTTACACAAATGAGCTTTTCTGAAGTTTCCTCTCATTCTTCATATGCTTACTTGATTATTAATTTAATAATATTCCAAGAGTATTTTCTTTTGCTGAACTTTGGATGATTCCAGTATTTTTTTTTTTTTTTATAAGAATGGCAAAGATTTGTTCGTACTTTAATTTGAACAAATTTGAATGAAATGCTGAAAGGACGAATCTGCCTCCAAGATATTCAGTAACAGAAAAGTAGTTTTTAAATTTTTTCCTGAGAACAGGTAAGATTTAAATCATTCACGAACCAATAAACTAATTTTCCACCTGTTGAAAATAGTAATGTATATTTACTTGTCATTTTAAACAAGGCGTGATCCGACCTCAAGCTTATTAGGGATACATGTAAGATTTTTCCCTCATGCATAAGTTGTAAACATTATGTTCCTAACTTTTTAATTTACATTGTAAATTAAAACTGCTAAAATCTAAGGTCAGATAGAGCCTAGTGTCACCAACGAAAGTTAAAATAAATACGCTATATTTTATAAAAAAAAAAAAATCATATTTAAGTAATGGTTAACATGCACATTATTTATTTGTTCATTGACATTCTAATAAATAAATCATAAATATCCTATTTTAAAAGTCCTGTACCTTTAACTCAAGCGAAACACCTTTTTCAGACCTTTTTAGGCTCTTCCATTGACATGTCCTAACCCCCCAACAAATACAACAATAACAACAGAGTAGGTTGTAGGCTTAGTAAGCGGTAAGGTAACTTGAAATAATTTTTCCACTCGCTCTTCATTTATTATCACATTCGGTTTGTTGATAGTAGAAAAAAAAGCATGTAAACATACGAGAGAAAACTCTAAGATTTTGTACCATAAGAATTGCCTGATACAGACATTCTGTAACTTGGCAACAACCAAAGGATTTTTTATACGCTCTATTGTATGGAATAAAAAGTGATGTGCGAGAGAAATTAACACACCTGGTAATTATTCTTTCGGCCATAAAACAGCTTCAACGCATGGCTGCCACTAAACTGCAGTAAGTGACTATGCTGAATGCCCTCCTGACCGTAGATCCACTTAGTAATTATAGCTGGACGTTGGGCAGTTTCGTCATTTTCCGTGTCAAGAACTAAACAAAAGCCGCAGTGCATGAGGAACATTTGTACAGCTTTAAAGACACCCTGCTGGATGTAATCTGTATATAAAGAAATGGATGCATCTGTGTGTGTTTGTATGTTCCACATACATTTTGAAACGCATCGAGAAATTTCAACCAAACTTGGTATACATACTTCTTACCATCTGGGAATGAACACTGTGGGGGTTAAGACATCACTGGCACCAAAAGGGTCGGGGGGTCAGTGTGAGAAAGGGGGAAATGCAAAAATTACAGAAAACGATAGATATTAGTGCCAAATCCATAGTTTTCGAGGTCGTTGACCATGTTATTGTGACACTCCCGATGCCCTTGCAAGTCCAAGTTCAGCCTTGTTGGAAACGGGGGCTGGGAAAGGGGTGAAATGTATAAATAACCAAAATGACAGATATTAGTGTCAAATCCATAGTTTTCGAGGTTGCTGAGATAAATAGTGACACTCCCGATGCCCTGCAAGTTCAAGTTCAGCCCCGATAGGAAGGAGAGAGAGAGAGAGAGAGAGAGAGAGAGAGAGAGAGAGAGAGAGAGAGTATATCGGTTGTAATCAGAGATTTCCCAGGCAGCGCCAGGTTGGTCAGCTAGTCCTATTTATATGTCACGGTCTGCTTTAAAAAAAAAACTTAGATAAAGTTATAACGTTCTGAAGAAATGTCTGAAATGTTAAATATCAAGGAGCTCTAATTTATACCTATACCCAAAACCAGCTGGAATAACTCAATTAAAGCCATATAAAACGTGTTATTAGTAAATTAATCCGTTAACATACAGAGGGAATTCATTTGCAAATGAACTACTTGTGGTAATGATCGAATCAGGAGACTCTCACTTTGTTGATTTCAATTATGAAACCTTTTTTCATTTTTATGAAAATTTATATCACAAAAACTAAAAGCAGCAAGTAAGATTATAAGATACGAACTTGAAAATTCCATTGTAAAAAAATAACAAGAAACCATTTTTGCTGACTCTGGGAGTAAGCCTACAAACTATTTTGTTGTTGTTGTTGTTAGTGGGGGTTAAGAAAGGTCTATGGAAGAGCATAAAACGGTCTGAAAAGGTGTTTGGCGTTGAGTTAAGGGTATAAGAATTTAGGATAGGATATTTATTATTCATTTATGAGAATAAAAATATAAAACAAATAATGTGTATGTTCAACAGTCCATAATAATTATTTCTAATAAAATAGAGCGTATATATTTTAATTTTCGTTGGTGAAATAACGCTCTATTTGACCCTAGATCTTAGCACGCGAGTAAGCTGGAGGTCGGATCCCGCCTTGTTACTCGGATCTCGAAAATATATTTTCGTAATATCTGGTCTCCGACTGAGAGAGAGAGAGAAGAGAGAGAGAGAGAGAGAGAGAGAGGAGAGAGAGAGAATGTCGACTATCTAAAACCATGATTTATCTCAGGTTGCTATGACTTACATCAAAATCTGACTATGGAACGTTAAATGTATCTGTGAAAATATTGACATAAAAGAATGGCAGTTTACTCCCAAATCCTCACATTCTTTTACTTCTAATGACAATGATTATCGAAGAAGATAAAGGCAAGATTCTCTGGAAGCTGTCTTCCGTCCAATCTAAAGAGAATCGAACGAAGAAATTTTGAAACGTTGAAAAGAGACCAGAAGAATACGACCTGAAGGATCATTTTAGTGTTTGGTCGGGTAAACGATTTGAGTCGCCTCGGAAGATGATTCAAGGCAAGGATTTTCAATATTAAGTTTTAATGAAGTTTATCCTGATCATGTTTGTATGTTGAGCGTTTCTGAATGTTGGGGAACACCTCCCGTGCGCGTCCATGGTCTAATCCGTCCCACTTGTATGTCAAAGAATGAAATGAATAGGCCCATTAAAACACTCTGGTTGAAAGCTAAGGACTATATTTTGTTGGACTGACTATTTGATAAGGGGTATGAGTCAGCCCATTGACATTATAGTCCCTATCTTTAAACCAGAGTGTTTTAATGGCCTTTTATACTTGAGGTGTACATATAGATATATATACATACACATTCACATATCTTTTTTTCAAAATATTTACCTCTTTCGAACCGAAGTATTGCCAGACCATCTATCAGTATGACAGTATCCTTCAACGTTTGGGAATCAAGAAAAAAAAATTAAAAGTCAAAAATAAATAAAAATTTAAAAAATCTAAAAATGAAAAAAAATCAAAAAATTTTCACCAGGAGTTTCCAGTTGATTGCCTCAGGTCCAGGAGTTTAGGGAAATTGAATTATTCTCTTTTTTTTATTGCGTTAAAAATGTCTGTATCGGCAGACTATATAACAAGTTTAACTAAAGCCTGAGTTCGACAATATTCTAATATTATTTCCTTTTTTTTCTATCATCAGGGATTTCTTAATTAGTTAAAAAAATTGTTTTCTATCATTTTTAATTGTTTTTATTCTCGCTCTTCAGGTTTCTACGGCTTCGTTTCCTTTTACTGTACCTCCGTTCATATCCTCTTTCTTCCATCCTATTTTCCACCCCTCTCCTAACAATTGTTTCATAGTGCAACTGCTTTGAGGTTTTCCTCCTATTACACCTTTCAAATCTTTTACTGTCAATATCCATTTCAGCGCTGAATGACCTCATGGGGTCCCAGTGCTTGGCCTTTGGCCTAAAGTCTATATTTAACTAAATTCAACTCGACTAATGATATGTAAAAAGGTTAGTTAATTTTTTACATTAAAACGTTCCGTATTAACCGTGAAGTTAATATAGTTCAGTAAATTCTTGTCGATTAAATTTGCAAATTCTAATCTGATATGAAAATGTAAAAATAATATAAGTAGAAGGATACCCGCAAGTCAGGTATTTCACGTCCATTAATAGGATTCTAGTAACTCGTATGAAGTATTTTCATATTTCGCAAATGACTTCCAACGACAACTCCCCCGGTGGAAGATAATTAATTACATTTTAATGTGATCAAGTGAATATCAAATGAATATTAGTTTTAGCGATTCACTCTCAACGGAACAGAAGTCAAAATTCCTGATAAAAATGAAATTAAATCCTCCAGTGTGTGTGTGTGTGTGTGTGTGTGTGTGTGTGTGTGTGTGTGTGTGTGATCTCAATTCCTGCGTCAAATTCTTCTTGCCGTCGGTCGATTTGAAGTGTCCTGATCTTTCGTAATTACTCTCAAACACGTGGTCACCCCCCCTCCCCTCCCCACAGGATGGATGGAGGGCTTTTAATATGATTAAGTGATGGGTGAAATTCAAGCTAATGATTCATATAGGTGCAGGAGGTCGTATTAATTTGTATATTTCATCTTCATTAGGGCGCTGATTTGCTTGGTCTTCAAAACATACAATTTCATAGTAAATCAATCATATGAAATGATCTATTTTGTCGTAATTGGTTTCTTGCATCGTATGTAAATAGTGGGACGATGATTAATCGTATTTTGATTTAAATAACTGAAGGTGTAGTGGTTAGTGTCGTGGCATGCCCGCTCCAGGGCGATGAAAAGTCATTGGCTCTGTATTTTGATCAGTTACCGTTGCAGTGGGGGGTGGGGGAGGGGGATTCTTAAGCGGTGGGAGGTTGGAACCAACATTCCTTGGAAAAACCAAACAAAAACAAAAACTTCTTTCAGTTTTCTTTTGAAGATTGAAAGAGAAACCCACAAAATCACTGTGTATAACGTGTTTACTTATAAGTATTCACATTATATTTTACTCCACACTTATAAGTAAACACGTTATACACAGTGATTCTGTGGATTTCTTTTTCAATTTTTCATTCTTTGG
>NC_087202.1:11790923-11793423 GCF_015104395.2 Macrobrachium nipponense
TACTCTTCGTAGTAGCCATGATTCCCATGACAAAAGTACTACAGAAGATGGATGCCGGGTACCAACTCAAGAAAAGAGGCAACAGAATTAACCATCTGATGTTCATGGACGACATCAAGCTGTATGGTAAGAGCATCAAGGAAATAGATACCCTAATCAGTCAGTAAGGATTGTATCTGGGGACTTCAGGATGGAGTTTGGAATAGAAAAATGCGCCTTAGTCAACATACAAAAGGGCAAAGTAACAAGAACTGAAGGGGTAAAGCTACCAGATGGGAGCAACATCAAACACATAGATGAGACTGGATACAAATACCTGGGAATAATGGAAGGAGGGGATATAAAACACCAAGAGATGAAGGACACGATCAGGAAAGAATATATGCAGAGACTCAAGGCGATACTCAAGTCAAAACTCAATGGAGGAAATATGATAAAAGCCATAAACACATGGGCAGTGGCAGTAATCAGATACAGCGCAGGAATAGTGGAATGGACGAAGACAGAACTCCGCAGCATAGATCAGAAAACCAGGAAACATATGACAATACACAAAGCACTACACCCAAGAGCAAATACGGACAGACTATACATAACACGAAAGCAAGGAGGGAGAGGAGTACTAAGTATAGAGGACTGCCTCAACATCGAGAACAGAGCACTGGGGCAATATCTGAAAACCAGTGAAGACGAGTGGCTAAAGAGTGCATGGGAAGAAGGGCTAATAAAAGTAGACGAAGACCCAAAAATATACAGACAGGAGGATGCCAAACAGAACGGAGGACTGGCACGGCACAACAAACCAATGCACGGACAATACATGAGACAGACTAAAGAACTAGCCAGCGATGACACGTGGCAATGGCTACAGAGGGGAAAGCTAAAGAAGGAAACTGAAGGAATGATAACAGCGGCACAAGATCAGGCCCTTAGAACCAGATATGTTCAAAGAACGATAGACGGAAATTACATCTCTCCCATATGTAGGAAGTGCAATACGAAAAATGAAACCATAAACCACATAGCAAGCGAATGTCCGGCACTTGCACAGAAACCAGTACAAAAAGAGGCATGATTCAGTGGCAAAAGCCCTCCACTGGAGCCTGTGCAAGAAACATCAGCTACCTTGCAGTAATAAGTGGTACGAGCACCAACCTGAGGGAGTGATAGAAAACGATCAGGCAAAGATCCTCTGGGACTATGGTATCAGAACGGATAGGGTGATACGTGCAAACAGACCAGACGTGACGTTGATTGACAAAGTCAAGTAGAAAGTATCACTCATTGATGTCGCAATACCATGGGACACCAGAGTTGAAGAGAAAGAGAGGGAAAAAATGGATAAGTATCAAGATCTGAAAATAGAAATAAGAAGGATATGGGATATGCCAGTGGAAATTGTACCCATAATCATAGGAACACAAGGCACGATCCCAATATCCCTGAAATAAATCTAGAAAAATAGAGGCTGAAGTAGCTCCAGGACTCATGCAGAAGAGTGTGATCCTAGAAAAGGCGCACATAGTAAGAAAAGTGATGGACTCCTAAGGAGGCAGGATGCAACACGAACCCCCACACTATAAATACCACCCAGTCGAATTGGAGGACTGTGATAGAGCAAAAAAAAAAAATAATAATAATAATAATAATAATAGTTACTAGAGAGTAGAATGTGTAGAGAGGTTTCCCAAGTGGCTGCCCATATATTCTAAGAAGAACCTTTCCAGAAGTTTCCAGCTGAACGTCGAGTGAATGCCACAAACCAAAACTTTTCCTTTCCCCTAATGGAACTTGCGTCACAGTTGAATGGAACCGTTTATCTCAAAGCGGAGCCCTGAAAGAACGAAAAGAAATATACTAAGCAACTTCGGTTCTGAACAAAATAAAAAGTAAAAGGAAAAATAATCGTGAGGAGAACATATTCATTTCGTTTTGACAGGATAGTTGCCTACGAGCACAGTAAATATAAACACCGTCTTTTTCCTTCGTAAGCTAAAATAAGCAACTTCCCAGTTCTAAAGAAAAAAGTAAAATAAAAAAAATCATGAGGAAACATATTCATTTCATTTTTACAGGATATTTGGTTAACGAGCACAGCAAATATAAACAAAGTCTTTTCCCTTCGTAAGCTGAAATAAG
The DNA here is from genome assembly GCF_015104395.2 of Macrobrachium nipponense. Classification (NCBI taxonomy): domain Eukaryota; kingdom Metazoa; phylum Arthropoda; class Malacostraca; order Decapoda; family Palaemonidae; genus Macrobrachium; species Macrobrachium nipponense. Next base: position 11,793,063 of record NC_087202.1, read on the forward strand.
CAACTTTGGTTCGAAAGTAAAAAGGAAAAATAAAAATAAAAATCGTGGGAGAGAAACGTATTCATTTCATTTTGACAGTATATTTACTTACAAGCACAGCAAATATAAACAACAGCCTTTTCACTCGTAAGCTATTTTATCAGATTAGTAACCATCTTTGGTGAGTCATCTCTCTCTCTAACATGAATATATTTTACGTTATGCTGGTTACTCAATGGGAAATTAACATAGCCTTTATAACCAGAAATCATTTTTGCAAGGACGATTCAAAGACATTTTTCTTTTCGAGGCTTTTTTTTCCTTTCTGGAATGTGAACTGAACTTGGTTTTGTGGAAATGCAGATTTTTAATTGTAACTCGT
>NC_087202.1:11798423-11808423 GCF_015104395.2 Macrobrachium nipponense
GCCTGTATCTACACTTTGTCTTAATAATATTGCAAGTGGCTTTGCGATAGAATGAACTACTTTCTTTAACAAAATAGCAGGGACTCCATCCGGCCCTGCAGCAGCTCCATTTTTAATTTCATTAATTGCCTGCACAATATCAGCTTCCTTAATTTCTATGTCAGCTAAATATTCACTATTTTCGTCCCTTACTTCTATATCATTATCTTCATTATCTATTCTAGGGGTGAATTCTCTCTTATATCGTTCTGCCAGTATGTTGCAAATTTCCTTTTTTTCATTCGTTAATCTCCCTTCAATTCTCAGAGGGCCTATTTCTATTCTTCTTTTATTCATCTTCTTCGCATATGAGTATAATAGTTTGGGATTTGCTTGATATTTAATAGGGTTTTTCTTCCAAGTCCCGTTTTTCATTTTCTTTTGATTGTATAATCTTTTGTTCTGCATTTTCTATCTTACTTTTTAGTTCTATAACTTTCCATGCATTTTTTTCTTTTGCAAGACCTTTTTTCCACTTTCTGATTTTCTGGAACAAGATCCTTCTGTCTCTTGGTATGCATGAATGATGTTTACTTTTCTTCTTCGGTATATATTTATCCACTATTTTCTCCAATATTTTATATAATATCTCCGTATTTACCCTTATGTCATCACTTACGAAAATGTTATCCCAATCTTTGTTTAATTCTTCATTAATTTCTGACCATTTTATATTTTTACTGTAGAAGTTGTATTTTCCATATCCTTCCCACTTTTTCATTTCTTGCTTATCTCTATTTTCACTTGCTTTGGAATGAACTGTTAATTCTATGACATTATGGTCTGAAATACTCGCATTATAAACTATTATTTCTTTAACATAATTCATCTCGTTCACAAATACTAGGTCTAAAGTATTTTCCTTTCTTGTTGGCAGGTGATTTATTTGTTGAATGTTGTATTCTAGTAGCATATCTAATAGTTTTTCGAATTGCCTCTTATCTTCTGCACTACTATTACTCTCTTTTTTATATGTATAAGTACAACCACAATCTCCTATTCGTTCTTTCCTTTCCATTCTACGAAAGGAAAGTTGAAGTCACCAGATAGGAGAATAGTCAGTCCTTGTGATTTCTACATATATCATCCAATTTTTCAATTATTAAGTCAAACTCTTTAGTATTAGGAGGTCTATATATTACTATGTTCATCAATTTTTCAGATTCAAATTCTACCGCTATTAGTTCACATTCTGAGTTACTATATTTCTCATATATTTTTCCTTGTTTTTTGTCTTTCCCATATATTGCGGTTCCCCCTTGATTCCTATTTTTTCTATCTGATCTATAAGTTTGGAACCCTTTTATTTGATCATCATTCCCAGTCTCTTGGGAATACCAGGTTTCAACTTATATTCATTATATTTATTTTCTTTCATTTTGGGTTAGTTCTTCTAAGTACTCTATTTTTCTTTTTGAGTTACTCGTAACTAAACCCTGCGCATTCATCACTATGATGGTTTGCGTGCTTTCTCCTTCGTTTAATAATGGTAGTAATAAGGATTTTCCCATGTCTCTTTCCTGTTCTGGTATGTTGTTCTTTTTTCATTTCCAGAAATTCTGACATTAAAAAATCCAACTTTTCCATAATATTTGATCTTCCTTCATCATAATTATTCATTTTGTGTCTGAATCTGCAATTTTCTCCGTTTCTGCAATATCCTCTTGCATAATAAATACAGCTATTATCTCTTGAGTAGAATTTCGGAGCTGATGCTTTGAAATTTTTTGCTGACACCTCTGCATATCTCATTGGTGGTTTGCTTTTCTCTTTTACCTGATATTCTTGATTTCTCTCTTTATTTGTTTCTTTCTTATTTTGGATTTTATTACTTGGTTGGTTATTTATTTGATTATGATTCATGGCTACAGGGTGCATATATTTGCATTTTTTGTCGAACTTACATCCTTTTCCTTCTTTTAGGTTTTTACATATTTTTGGATGCAGATCTCTGCAATCATCCCCATAGCCATCTAAGTATGCACATTTACCATATATTTCATAGTTTTGACATACCTTAGGATGTTTGTAGTAACATCTTTCTCCAAATCTGCAATTCCCTCTTTTCAAAAGGTTGCAGATTTTGTCTTTCTTGTCTATTTTTTCCTCTTTCCCGTCATTGTGTAGATCTGGGTAGAGCCTCTTCGGATTTGCTTTTCTGTTGTCATATCGTAATTTATTTCTTCGTAGGTATGCTGCTTTATTGCCTCATATGTAGTATCAATGAGTATCTCTGCATCCATACTTTTATCTTGTTCTTTGTTTTCCTTATTTTTTTTCTGTCATTTTCATTTTTGTTTACTTCTCTTCCGTTTTCCTCTTCTTCTTTTTCTTCTTCTTCTTCCTCTTCCTCTTCTTCTTCATCCTCAACTATTTGTACATTCAATCTTGATTTAATAACATTGTCTATCCATGATAGACATGTTGAACAAAAAATTCTTGTATCTTTTCTCAAATCTTGTATTACCTCAGCACACTGTGGATGGGTCGGAATGTTGCATGCAGCACATTTTCTGATTAGGTTTTGTGGATTGACTATGCTATACCAAACCTTACACAGTTTGCATGCTTTTGGCATTCTTTTTCCTAATGCATCAATTAGGATATTCACAAGATTCACCTTATTCATTTTCTTTGTCGGAATATGTTGGTTTATGTATATTTTCTTTATGAGTCTCTTGACCACTTGGATTTTATTTGGAACTTCTTCAATTATTTTCAAGATGTTTTCATTAGATTTGTTCCAGTTTGAAGGATTATATCCTTCTAATATATCTATGAATGCTTTTGTATCTTTTTGGTTAGGACTGTTGCTGATTTCATAGATGAGAAATGCCAGTTCCCTTCCTGCTACCTCATCGTATTGCGAATCCGCCAAGCAAGCTAAATTACGCCACCTCTTCCCGCAGTTGGAACTTACTGCCATCTTGTTCTTATTTACAGTATTACACTTGATAAACTAACTTAGAAGATGCTTTATCCTACTATTTTCACACTAATATTATCACCGATAGTTCACGAACACTTCTAGATATTTCTCAAATTCTAGTCGTATGTTAAACTTGTGATATCTGTTGATTAATCTGACTTCACGCGGGTACGTCTCACCAAGCAAGATGGCTACTGTGCACTAACCGGAGGTATTTGTATAGATATTACAGACATACATATATATAGATTTTTTCTGGGCTCAGTAGTGGTGACTCGAATTAAAAAAAAAAATCTCAAAATCCGACGGGAAAATATACATTTGCATATAGGTATATTTCTAATGTATCGTTGCCAGACGCACGATTATGGCTTTCTTAAGCCTTGTATACAATAAAAACTTCGGAGGCTAGAGGGCTGCAAATTGGTACAGCAATCATCCACCCTCCAATTATCAACCATACCAAATTGCAGCCCTCTAGCCTCAATAGTTTTTATTTTATTCAATGTTAAAGTAAGCCATAGTCGTGCGTCTGCCAACGATTATAGGCCAGGCCAGCACCTGGCCTTGGTTAAAGTTTCATGGGGCGTGGCTCATGCAGCATGTGTCATACCGAGACCGCCGAAAGCCAGATGCATTTGCCGTGATTATACGCTGTGCAGAAAACTCGATTGCGCCGAAGAAACGTTATTTATTTATTTATTTATTATTTATTTTTTTACATGTTACGAATGATGGCAATTCTATAATAATGAAAACAAAATTCATATGTGCCTTGCAATTCATTTCACAATAAATCGTATTCAGGACGTCCTTAGCAATGATACGCTAATTCGCCAATTCGCCATCATTCTGGAGCGTATTTTACTGCACGGCTTCGCGGAGGGCGGCCCCCGTATGCCATAAGGTCATGAAATGAAACCGTGAGGCAGCAGCAGGAACGAGGGGGATTTTTGACAACTTGGGCCATTTCCTTGGCACACTTTAGGAGAGGTTACGAGGCCCCGCGGAATACCCTGAGAGATATATATATGAGCGTTACCTGCATTGTTCGACGTGTAATGAAGGTTCGTATAAATTAGGAGGCCAGATGATATAATGAATATTCTGGGCTTAGTCGTGTCTCATTTCCGTGTAAGCTGAAGTGTGACTTTTTGTCGTATATTGCAAGTAGCATCATAAGGTTACGTGTTTATTTTGTCGAATATTAAATGTGTTTACTTGTATGCAAGTGATAACCAAACCGCTTTGTTAAATAAGTACTTAAGAGGAAGTCAAATATATTTTCTTTGGGCCTTTATGCTCTAAATATACGTGTGGAGTCTGATAAAAACTCAATGTCTGTATCTGTGATGAAGACGAAGAGATATGTAGATAAGTTTTCCAGATTTGCATCAACCAAAACATTTTTAACGAGAGGTGACGTATCGACAAATTAGAAAATATAGTGTTGCTGTAAAACATGTTTTCACTCGTGATATTCAAGTGATTTGTCTGTATATTTTGGTTAGATAGTGGCAAACTACTTTTTTTCTTCATTGACGAGAATTATTATTATTATTATTATTATTATTATTATTATTATTATTATTATTATTATTATTATTATTATTATTATTGTGGAGACCTTCTCTGAGGGCAGTAGCTGTGGCATCATCCACTCGGGCGTATATTTATAAGAAACGTGTGGTTTACATATGTACGTTTATGTATAACAACGTGTTGTTTACAAACGTATATTTATAACAAACACGTGGTTTACAGATGTATATTTATAACAAACGTGTTGTTTACAAATGTATATTTATAACAAACACGTGGTTTACAGATGTATATTTATAACAAACGTGTTGTTTAATCAAGAGTATTTATAACAAACGTGATTTATAGATATATATATTTATAACAAACACGTGGTTTACAGATTGATAACAAACACGTGGCTTATAGATATATATTTAAAACAAACGTGTGGTTTTTAAACGTGTATTTATAACAAACGTGTGGTTTAAACATGTGTATTTATAACAAACATATGGTTTATTGATATATATTTATAACAAACACGTGTTGACAGATATATATTTATAACAAACACGTGGTTTACAGATGTATATTTATAACAAACGTGTGGTTTAAACGTGTGTATTTATAACAAACATATGGTTTATAGATATATATTTATAACAAACACGTGGTTTACAGATGTATAACAAACACAGGGTTTACAGATGTATATTTATAGTAAACACGTGGTTTAAACATGTGTATTTATAACAAACGTGGTTTATAGATATATATATTTATAACACACACCTGGTTTACAGATGTATATTTATATAAAAATAACCTTCCACCGCCTGTTATCCCTGTGTATCTTAATTCATTCACTTGTAGCCAGTGTTGCCAATAGGTATGTGTTTACCCTCCAAACTGGGTATAAGACTTACACAAAACCGGGGAAATAAGTGTAACTAGCGTATCTATTTGTAGTATATATATATATTAGAGCAATTTTATCATTATTGCATTACTATGACAACTAGAATTCATGGAAACAGTTTGTAAATGCATCGGGTGTGTGTGAAGCTCCACTAAATTGGCAACGATGCTTGTAGCTGTCAGTGGATAGCTGCTCGAACGCTCTTCGAAAAGTCAAGAGGAAATAAAACTGCTACATGTAACAGAATAGCTCCACTTGACCTCAGGGAACCTAATATGAATACTACACACTGATGATAGAGAATACTATACAATGGTCCCCCATAGGGAAAGTAGCTCAGTATAAGGGATAAGATATATAAAGGGGATAAACTAAAGAAATGACAGAGGAAAATTATATAAAAAAAAATAATCATATAAAGAGAAACCGGTTATCGCATTTTGGATTCCTCGTCTTCCTGACATGAGGATGGAAGGTCGCTCCATAATTTAACCACAGTTTTGATATAAAATACAACGAAGCCATACCATTTCAAAAGAAAACTCAGGTCATAAAAACAAGTGCGCATCTTGGATTGCTTGGTTGGTGGTATCATAGTGAGATTTGAAAGCAAACGTTGGTTAGAATTATGAATGAGTATGCCAGAGATCTGTAACGAGGTCTATAGAAATGGAGGCGATGCAGTCCAACTATTTTTCCCCGCTACCTTATTCAAGAATGGATAAAAAGAATGTCTGCTCTCACGGTCGATTGAAGTGACACACGGATGGATTATAACGGTTATATAGCCTCGTGGCATAACGGTAATCCACGGCGTGACGTTGAGAATATTGTAACAATATCTTTTACGCGTCGTATTTTGGCGATCGACATTCATTTGTTTTCCCGATGGGGGTGGGGGGGAGGGACATAAAGCTCACCTGGTGCATGGAAAAGGCAACGAAGAACTCTCTGATATATTTATATATCTCTCATCTTCCTCCAGAAAGTGCCCACCAATCCTTGAACGTTTTTTTTAATGATAATAATAATAATAATAATAATAATAATAATAATAATAATAATAATAATAATAATAATAATAATAATAATTGAAAAAGAAACCCACAAAATCACTTTGTAACTTGTTTACTTCTAAGTATTTACATTTAGTTTTACTCCACACTCGAGTACTTTCAGGCCCTGTCTGTGGCCCATTCTCAAGAGATGTTTGGGATGTTAGCCTGGGTCAAGGCCCAGCAGTCTTCAGAAGAAAACTGAAAGAAGTTTTTGTTTGGTTTAATAATAATAATGATATGTTTTATTAAAAGTGATTGCTGCCTCAGCTGCATTAATTTTATACAGGTTCTTCTCTATTTTTCTAATTATTGCTTTCTCATGTTGCTGAACCTGTATAAAATTAATGCAGCTGAGGCAGCAATCACTTTCAATAAAACATGTTTGAAAGAGGGTTTACTTCCAGCATACAATAATAATAATAATAATAATAATAATAATAATAATAATAATAATAATAATAATAATAATAATAATAATAATAAACGTACCCCTGTTCAATCTCTCATCTTCCTCCAGCAACTGCCTAACCAATCCTTGAACGTTTTTTAATAATAATAATAATAATAATAATAATAATAATAATAATAATAATAATAATAATAATAATAATAATAATAATAATAATATAATAATAATATAATAATAAGCGTACCCCTGTTCAATCTCTCATCTTCCTCCAGCAACTGCCCAACCAATCCTTGAACGTTTTTTTAACAATAATAATAAAAAAAACAATAAACGTACCCCTGTTCAATCTCTCATCTTCCTCCAGAATTTGCCATGAACGTTTTTTTTATAATAATAATAATGAAAAAACAATAAACGTATCCCTGTTCATTTCAGAATTTTGATCGAAATTCATGAATTCTCTTTCCTACTTTTTTTTTTATCATCATCAACGATCTCCCTTTCAACTCCAGCCCGCTCGAATTCCTCATTCCCTAATTGATCCATGTCTTTGGTTCCTTTGATATATACACCCCCCACCCCCCACCCCTCCCATCCTCTCACAGGTCCTCCCCGAATTTGAGATTTGCATAACCGACCGAGAGAATTTCTTTACTCGTAGTCAGTAAGTCAGCTTCCTTTTCAAAAGCTTAACGAGGTTAACGCTTCGTTTCACTTTTAGCCTTTTGCCGGTTCTGATTTTTTTTTTCCAGGCGCGGATGATCCAGCAGTCTGGACATCGCGATGAGATGAGGCATCTGGAATAGACTCGGTTTTTTGTTCGTGGTTGAATCGATCTAATGATGCTCTTAGATTTATTCATTCTTAGTTTATTAAACGGCTGCTGGCTCCATTCTTTTTAAATATAGATTTTGTGTTCACCGTCGTTTAAGAATGTAACTCTCTCTCTCTCTCTCTCTCTCTCTCTCTCTCTCTCTCTCTTAGAATGGAAGGCAGTTTCTTCCATTTACTTGTCTCAGACATTGTTTTTAGGACTGTGATTTTTCCAGCTGACAAGAAGGGGTTTGATTTGTCAAACTCCTGATATAAAAAGTTATGATTTTTTTTAATAATAAATGCTTCATATGATATATCTGAACTTATAGTCCGACAGATCTAAACTGATAGATTGTTTACTTCCTTGAGAAAAACCCTGTTGCCAGTTCTCTCTTAACCTTTAAATCTTCCCCTTCTTAAGTCCTCAGCTATCTCCCAACGAGGGAATTATTTGGGACAGTAGCTAATGAAACTGACCATATAAATCCTAATCCGTAAACTCGATCCCTATTCTATTTGGTTATTACTTGTGAGACTATTTATTTTTATATTGTTATGACTTATACCCTTATATTTTTCTTATTATACTACATATTTTATATGATGTTTTTCATTAAAAGTAATAAAATCGGCAATTGCCATTCAGTATGTATGTCTTATGACATTTTTCTTATAATCTTGCCAGTAGATTACTTCTATTTATTCTTTTTTATTATTTGAATTTTCCGTCTACCATACTATTCATTTCCTAAACAAGTTTGCAATATTTGGATTTCATTGCTCTTCATTTTAGGTTTCCCCCCTCATTCTAATTCATCAAGTTATGATTTACTTAAATTTCATTTCCTTTTCACTCACGGTCTAATGCGTGTTACAATTTTTACTTTTTATAAGGTTGTTGCACATAAACTCACCATTGGGAGAAAAAAAATTATTTACAATAATTATCGCAAGAATTGTAATAATATGATCCTTTACAAAATGTACATTACGAAGAATCTTCGTCGTCAGATGATCTTACTTTAATAACTGCTATCCTTTGCAGCATCGCCTGTTTGCAAGTTTTCGTAATGCTTAACTGCATTTGCCCCGTTTCACAGCGTGCTTTCTGTAGGAATAAATTAATTTTCCTACTGACTATTGTTAAAGCAAGAAGTCATTCTTTTTGGCGCTAGAGTTCTCAGCTAGACCGGGCGGTGGGGCTTATCCAAAGGGTAGCTTAAGAGATAATTCCTTTAAACTTCATGGTTTAATAGGCTTGGCCCACCGACCTATCGTCTGTCAAAGGTAACAGGAAAAGTGGCAACGTTTTTTGAAACAGATGTCACGTTTATAAATGCGATTTCTCATTTTATTTACAAATAAAATTATAATCACAATATGTGAACGCTTAAGGTCCAGCAAAACATGCTAAAAACTTTAAACTGCTGATTTATTGATTCATGTGTTATAAAGTAAGGTATTTAAAACTGGATACTGGTAAATGTGGCAACAGGGTTTTTACCCAAAGACGAAAACAATCTATCAGTTTAAATCTGTCGAACTATAGAACAAGGCAGCTGACTTCACATGGGCTCAGGCTTATTCTTGAAGGAAAATGAGCCTTCCATGAATTGTACATATACATAGAATTGCAATTTTTACTCTCTGATGAATGAAGTCGTACTGTTCGTCGACAGCAAGAATCATTTTTACAGCTCAAGTTCTTTTGAATATCACGTTACGTCTTTTTAGGTATAAGAATAATTCACTACGTGGTGTATGTATACAAATGCTTATTCATTTTGGCATCTTTTAACGTATATAAATTCAGTAACCGAGTAACAAAAGTTTTCGGATACTTACTACAGTAATATGATTCATTGCCAAATATATACAAAAAAAAGGAAAAGAGAAAAAATTAATAGATTCGATTTTCTCAGGAAGTATAGAAAATAGTGCCACAGCTCTGACCTTAAACTCGTTCTAGGTTTTACTACTTCATAAAGGATTACAAAAATATATTTAAAAATTTAAAATTTTACAAAACATTGGCCAACATTTAAATTGGTTAAGTGATGAAGAATTTGTGTTATAAACTTAGAGTAGACTTTTCTTTAAAATCACTAAGGGAAGCGTTAGAACAAAATATTCCAAAGTGGTGGGCATCTATGGATGGCAGGTTATTAAGAATATTAAGAGGCGTGGGAAAATTAAGCTTTAAAAAGGCTTGTGTACCACCCCCCCCCCCCCCCAACCCTCGCCCTCACCCCACTTTACGATGACAATAATGGAGATTCCTCCCTTTTACAAAAAACAACAACAAC
>NC_087202.1:11813423-11825923 GCF_015104395.2 Macrobrachium nipponense
ACACCATGTACACGTATCTTTGGGCTCATTTTATTTGTGATATTTACAGTCTTTTGTTTACGTTTTTACGGTCATTCCCTGGACAAAGAACTCAAACTTTCTTAGCTGTCAATATCGTAGAATGCAAACAGTCAGGAGAGAGTTGCCCGTTGAAATTATGCTTTTGTGCTCTAGTAATTATTGCTCTCAGTGGCCCGGGTCTTCAAGAGAGGCTAATGAGGGAAGGGATTACGTAAACAAAAACGAAAAAAATAGGTTTTTCGTGGCAGCATCCAGAGAGAGAGAGAGAGAGAGAGAGAGAAATGAAATAGCTTAGACATTACTCTAATGAAGATCCCTGTTTCTTGTAGGTTTTTCGTGGCACCATTTTGAGAGAGAGAGAGAGAGAGAGAGAGAGAGAGAGACGAAACGAAGTAATGAAATAGCTTAGACATTACTCTAATTAAGGTCCCTGTTTCTTGTAGGTTTTGGTACAGAACGAATCACACAAGTGGTATTATGACGAATAATCCGTCCTCATGGAAATATTCCTTCCCAAAATGAGATGATCACAAGCCTCAGGTTGTAATTAGCGAGCATTTCCTCTTCATTTCAGTGTTCCCTTACATAATGAAAGGTAAATGAGTTAGTGAATATAAAAATGACCGTGTATCGCTGTGGTCATAAATCATTTAAAATTTGTTTTAGACATTCTGTTAAATGGTTCAGTTTTTCATTTTTCGTTCATATGATTGTTATATCACCGTCGTAAGGAATATATTGCCCGTATGATTAAACCTGTTTTGAGAGAGAACAGTATGAAACTATCTCATAAATCATTTATTTGCCTCATTCATAATTGTAGATACTTTTGTGGCAAAATGAAGCAGTGCTATATTTTATGGAGTTGTTTGTATTAGACACAATTGATATCCTATGTCTAATTCCTTTTTTAGATTTAACTTCCTTCCATCTGATTTCCCTCCCTTATTATCGTAAAACCTTGATAGTTCATCGCTTAATCTCAACGGCCATCACAAATTAGGTCTGATTAAAAATCATCTATATATGCTTTAATTGGTTGCACATATTTTATTATTAATGATGTTTTTATTTTATTATATATATTTTTTATCTCTGTCATCCTATTCGACTGGGTGGTTTTTATAGTGTGGGGATCCGGGTTGCATCCTGCCACCTTAGAAGTCCATCACTTTTCTTACTATGTGCGCTGTTTCTAGAAGCACACTGCATGAGTCCTGGAGCTACTTCATCCTCTAGTTTTTCCAGGTTCCTTTACAGGGAGCTTGGGATCGTGCCTAGTGTTCCTATGATTATGGGTACAATTTCCACTGGTATATCCCATATCCTTCTTATTTCTGTTTTTAGGTCTTGATACTTATCAATTTTTTCTCTTTCTTTCCCATCTACTCTGGTTTCCCTTGAATTATATCCCAATGCCATGGGACACCAGAGTAGATTATTATTATTATTATTATTATTATTATTATTATTATTATTATTATTATTATTATTATTATTATTATTATTATTATAAATTCTAATCTCGTGAGACCGAGCTGAACTTCAGTAATGAAATTTCCTTTATGTTCTCACTGAAATGACTAATTTTATAGTATTAAACATTAATTATTTGAATGTTATTGAATTTAAAAATAAGTATCGTCTTACACAGCAGTAATCCTAGATATTACGAAAAAAGTACGGACAAATTTGTGGATTATCCACACTTTAATCAGGAATATTAGTACAGAAAACTAAATAAATCATATTCCTTTTAGTTTTTATGCTATTATAGTTATCTAATTTCCATTAAGAATTTTAAGATAGTATCTGAAAGAAATGTAGAAGACAACTATAGGCCGATTTTAGATGTTTTTGACTCTATCTATAAATGTTTTTTTTTTTTTGCCAGCAGCTGTTCACTGGGAATAACAAACTCAATTTGCATAATAGCTTTATAGTTTCCTGCCGGGTATTGTATGTTTTCCGTTTTGTAAGAAATCTCAGGTCCCTTGAATTCAAAGAGTTTATATACACACACACACACATATATACATTATATATATATATATATATATATATATATATATATATATATATATATATATATATCTGTATGTATAACTGAATCACGAAAGTTAGGAACGTGATAAATCTATAAATAAAGGTATAAGCCACGAGGGAAAATAAACAATGGAGTTTCCGCGAGATCTTTCGACGTTCAAACGTCCTTTACTTAGCAGATGAACTGCTAAGTAAAGGACGTTTGAACGTCGAAAGGTTTCGCGGAAACTCCGTTGATTATTTTCCTCGTGGCATATACCTTTATATATATATATATATATATATATATATATATATATATATATATATATATATATATATATATAGATATATATATATATATAATCAGAGACTGCTGTCTCTCTCTTCAATCTCTGAAATATAGTACTTACTTTCTATATTTTTGGCGTTTTTATGGTCTAGTATTTTGTCAACCCTTATTTTAACAAAATTCTTTAATTTTCTATTCACTCAGCCGAGGCAATCAATCACACATTTAATCATAATAATGCCTCCGTATTTTTTTTCTTGTTTTTTTACCCGGCTGATGTATATAAATGCCTTGTTGTTGTCTCCTTATCATTTGCTCCTTCGTTAATTCAGCCTTCTAAGAGTTCCAGAGAGCAACACTTTCTAGACGAAACCTTCGAGTCCTCAATGTTCCTCCTTTTCCCCCAAGAAGATGTTGACAAAACAAATCCTGAGTCCCCTCAAGACTCTCCTGTGGTGAGAAGAGAGTACACAAGACATCCTATGTTGTCTCGGAAAGTTGGGAGATATTTTTGTTTCCTTTCAGAAGAAAGAGATATGAAGTGAAGGTTTTAAATGATAGAGTAAGCAAGGAAAGGAATCTACGAGGGTGGGCATTTATTCGTAGTAAGAAGATTATGACTTCGTAGATTGATAAAGGTTGAATTTTGTGATTGAAAGTATTTGAATACATAGCGAAATTATCTCTTTAATAAGAGTGATGGTTGGGAAGGAGGTATTCAATCATTATTGCCGTTGAAATCGATTCATTTTTGTGGGGGAATTCTGATGTAATGATTCGTAATTCCTTTTCCTGCATTTGTTAGGAATCTCTATTTCGTTTTGAAAATTTCCATCTGATGAGAAAACCAATAACTTAAATGGAAAACCCTTGTCGTTTATATCACCAGGTTAGCAAAAACCAATACTGAAATGGAAAAACTTTGATATATATATATATATATATATATATATATATATATATATATATATATATATATATATATTCCATGTAATTCTCGGTATGTAGCCAGGAAATTTTTTTAGTTATAAATTCTCCTAAATTTAGAGTTGTCAATAGCAGTACTTGGCGAAATGTCGGCTCTAAAGAAATGGCACCATTCCTCTTATATATTTTAGCACTCGCTTTGTTTTTTCCCTGAGCCAATGGAAACAGCGTACATTTATCAAGGTATAAAGACCGTAATATTTATGGCGAGTCCATTCCAGTGGGAGGGAAGAAGAGGCTATATATTTACGTCAATTACAGTGAACTGTTGACAAATGGTAATGCTTTCATGTTATTGGCAACGATTACTTTCTTTTTTCCATTTTATTTTCGACGAAGTTGAGCAAATCGCTATGTACTCACGTAGTACGCGATATTTATTCTTTTCAGTAAAGACGTTTTGTAAGTGTATGTATTTATTATTGTTATTAGTGTTACTAGCAAATTAGTTTGGGTGGTGTAGGATGAAACCCCATTATAAACCATCTTAGGGGTCCCCACTATAACCCTGCCAAGTTTCATGCCCATCGGACCAGCCGTTTGGCCGTGATTGAATGACAGACGGACGGACAGACATAATGACCATTATAGTAAGGTTATTGTGGCAGGACCCCTTTCTTGGTGATGAGTATTGTTAAATCTGGCTTCCTGATTTGTATGGGGTCATTTCATACTAAAGTTTTGATTGGCTGTTAGGTCAGAAGATCTCCGTTCTGGAGTCGCGCTTACCATAGTACCATAGTAGCACATATGCATCAGAGAGTTGGGCGGGGGGTTTGGGGGTGGGGGGGACGCTGTTGGTATTCCCCGATTGGTGTTTTGGGAGTCCGCCTCCGGTTGGTGGCTTGCTAGTTTGATCTGGACCTCTGCTCCAAATTTGGCACTCATTCCTAGCCCGCCTATCAGAGTTATCGACAGTAGGACGATTGACACGACGTACTTTTCGCTACGTGATTTTGGCGGGTGTTTTAGTTAGAATCGTGAGACCAGAGACCAAAAAACAATATTAATCTCAAGTTCACTTATCTCAGCGTCGTTAATTAGATATCTCCCGCTGCCAAGTCGTTAATGTAAAGGACTCCCAGAATATAATTCATGTCCTCCGTGTGGGAAGGAATCGACCAGAAGAAGGCTTTAGAGAGGTTACTATCCTTGCATGAATACTCTCTCTCTCTCTCTCTCTCTCTCTTGAAGTTTCAAGCGACCACTTTTCGTAACCAAGAACAGCAGAGCCAAGTTGCCTCTCATTAATGCGTTTGAAAGCGAAGTTATATCCTCGACTCATTTCAGATCCTACTCAGTTTTGCCTTTTGGTTAATGGCCACGAAATGTCTATTGAATTTGTCACCCCCCCCCCCCCCCCACTTTTTTTTTTTTTTTTTTTTTTACAGATTTACGACTTTTAGAAAACATTTTCCGATCGGGACGAATGCTTACAGTTCTTAATGGGTTTCGATGTTTTCGTTCGTATTTATCCCTGTGGGAAGTCTACATTGATATTTTGAATTGGTTGTTTTGCAAGTCTCTCTCTCTCTCTCTAATATATATATATATATATATATATATATATATATATATATATATATATATTATATATATATATATGTGTGTGTGTGTGTGTGCGTGTGTGTGTCTCCTGCTATTATGAGATTTGTATAAATAATAATAATAATAATTAATAATAATAATAATAATAATAATAATAATAATAATAATATTAAAAATAATGGCAGAATTCACAGAATTGATTTTGTACAATATTCTTTCAATTCTCCTAATGATTTGCTTTTCTGGCACGCTGGTATTATAAAGCAGCTGTCCAATGTTCATCGTGTCGTAGGTCGTCAACGGAAATTTCGGGCGGGCTGGTGTTATCAAAAGCAAACTGGTTATCAGGGACAGGCTGGGGTCGTCAACAGGTATACAGGTGCGTTTCGTAGGTCGGGAACAGGCCGTAGTCGTCAGGGGTCTATCCGGTATTTCTTGTATTTCTTCGTTTCTGGTTTTTTAAAAGGCGTCTACATGTGTTTCGGCCACCTGGTCTGTATCAGATGTATTCATGCTATTTATTGCATTCGGGTGGCTTGAAGAAACGGGTAGGGCCTCACTTTTTCATTGGGCAATACCTGTGACGTCACGAGCGATGTCATCAGGGGGCCCGTTGCTGGTTGGCTGTCCTCTTCGTGGGCGGAGCCTCATCCTTATTGGTGATGGTGGAGGTCCCCTCGAAGGGCGTGCTACCAGGTCGTCCTCAGGGCGAGAGCTTAAGCTGCAATCACCCTCAGGGTTACTAGGGACGTCCCCAGGATGAGAGCTAACGCTTCTATCATCCTCAGGATCCCTCTGGTGCGATGGTCGTTGTGGGGCGGTGTCTGCTGCTCTCCTGACGGCGGTGGGGAGGAGGAAGGTCTCCTGTGTGATGTTCAAACTGGGCTTCTCCCTCCCGATGTGCAGCGCTTCTAAGATTCGCAAACGACGTAGATCGGGTGCTTGGTCGATAACCTCGAAGTTACCGACGATGTCGCTGCGGCGGATTCTTTTATTATGTGCAGTCCTTGCATGATTAAATACTGCTCCTTCCTGCGCGTGACAGGAGATCCTCTTGGAGAGGCGCATTGACGTCATCCCGATGTAAGTTCCGAGGCATCCTCGGATGGGCACGTGTATCTGTAGATGACGTTCGTCCTCTTCAAGGGATCCTGCAACGGTGCGGGGTTATTTTTCATAATAAGACTGCATGTTTTTTTACTTGTATAAAATATGATCAAGTTGATCTGCTTGTTGCTGTCGGTCGGGGAAACGTGATTCCTGATTATTTCCCGTAGGGATCGCTCGTCGAGCGAGCCCTACTTGAAATACGGCAAATACGTCGGTATGACCTCCATTCGTTTCTCCAAGCGAATCTCCTGCCACGCTCAAGAAGGAGCCATCTTCAACCACGCCAGGACTGCTCATAACAAACGGATAAAGAGAAATGATATTATTCCTAATATCGAAATAATAGATCAGACAACGGATCCCCGACGTCTGCGACTCCTAGATGCCCTCCATATAGGCAAGGAGAAACCAAATCTTAACATCACCCAAGAAACGTTTCTCCTTCCCACCGCCGCCCGGAGAGCAGCGAACGAACCCCCGACAATACCAGATAATCAGGAGCCCTCACGGGATGACAGGATTCCTGCTACGGACGGAATTCCTGTCGCTCATCCCCGGCACACTACTGTGGCGCTCGCACGAGAGAATCCCCGAGACCTTTGAGGCGAGATCCACGTATACGGGCTGCTCTGTGAGCAAGAGCCCGTGCTGGCACAAGGCCAGCTTAATCTTAAACAACAGAGATTAATAGCCTTTCTCCTGTCTGTTAATGAGTACAGTTATTATTATTATTATTATTACTTTTTTTTATTTGTCTATCACAGTCCTCCAATTCGACTGGGTGGTATTAATAGTGTGGGGTTGTTCCGGGTTGCATCCTGCCTCCTTAGGAGTCCATCACTTTTCTCACTATGTGCGCTGTTTCCAAGAGCACACTCTTCTGCATGAGTCCTGGAGCTACTTCAGCCTCTAGTCTTTCCAGCTTCCTTTTCAGGGATCTTGAGATCGTGCCTAGTGTTCCTATGATTATGGGTACCTACAATTTCCACTGGCATATCCCATATCCTTCTTCTTATTATTATTATTTTGTTGAAAAGAATGGCTCCATTGTGGGAATTGTTTTCATATTTTTCATATAACTCGCTTTTCTTGCGCATAAATATTGTTGATCAGTAATTGACCAGTGTTCATGGTTCGGTGAATTGAACAGCGGTGTATGCGTGTGTGTTTTTTTTTTTTTTTTTTTTGACATCCTATAAAATAGATTTATAGGCCATTTCAGGCCTATCATATTTCCGGCCCTTTTTCCATTTACTGATACGGTTCCTTTTTGCGTCATATATATATTTCATGGTGCCGATTTCAGGTTATTTTTGGAGTTTTTTATATGTTTTTTTTTTTTGTTTTTTATGACATTAAAACACTAAATTTTATTTAGATACAATGAATTATTTAATTTTTTTAAAAATTATATAACTCACTAATTCATAGTGCCGATTTCAGGTTATTTATGGAGTTGTTTATATATTTTTATTTCATAAAAAACACTAAATTACATTTAAATGCATTTAGTTATTTAAAATTTAAAATTATATAACTCACTAATAAAGATGCACTTCAGAACTGACTGACTTTATAAACTGGAACATTTTATGTATTTATTATACATAGTCTTTTTTTTCCATACCTATTTTGTTTTCTTTTGTACGTGTTTGTTTCATTATCATGATTCATTATCTGCTCCCTGTCTGATTATGATTCGCATTATACATTTTTCATTTTATATTTCGTATAATTTTGTACAGAACGTACTGACGTACAGGTCGTTTTATTTATTCATAATACATTGCGTGTCCTGTCGATCTGTTTTTTTTTCCATTATTTCATAATATATATATATATATATATATATATATATATATATATATATATATATATAATATTATATATATATATACATATATATATATATATATATATATATATATATATATATATATATATATATATATATATATATATATATATATATATATATATATATATATATATATATATATAGATATATATATATATATATATATATATATATATGCATGAATTAAGCTACAAAGGTCCTTCAATATCCAATTCGCTCTACCTCGGAATAATATATTTTCATATATGTTAACTGAAGGGAATTTTTTTAGTTGATAATAATTTCGTCCTCTCGTGATTCGAACCAACGCACAGAGAAGAGAAATCAGGACTTCAGTGATTTTACCGACCAGGCCAACAAGTCCGATAATTTGTTGGCCGAGTCGGTAACTTCACCGAAGTCCTGATATCTCCTCTGTGCGCTTGTTCGAATCCACGAGAGGACGAAATTATTATCAACTAAAAAGAAATAAATAAAAATCCCCTTCATTTAACTATATAAAAATACATTAATTCCAAGTAGAGCGAGTTGGATACTAAAGGACATTTGTAGCCTAATGGATGTAAATGAATGGACGGTTATGTAATGAAAATTCATTATATATATATTATTATAATATATATATATATATATATATATAATAAAAGGAGCCCATAAAAACACCAAAATGTAGAGAAAAGAAAAGTACTATATTTCAGAGACTGCTGTCTCTCTCTTCAGGTATTATGAATGAGAAAAGTTTACAGAAAAGGTGGTATTTATACCAAGAGATTCGTCCACAAGTAAGCCAATTTAGGTCACCCCCGCTGATAATCTTCCTTTAATCTTCTTAAGCGTTGGTTGAATGAACACTGCGTCGACGATATCTGATATCCAATTCCCTTTTGAGATGTTCATTACCTGCTTCTCTTTTTTATTAAGGCCGATTCCATCATTTGACTCTTGTACCGGCAGTTGCTGCTATAAATTACACGTGACATATTCCAGTTTATTCTATGGTTATGTTCATTTATATGGTTGAAAATAGCCGAGTTCTGTTGTCCATACCTAACTGACCGTTTGTGTTGTATTTAATCTCTGGGGAAGTGATTTACCTGTAAATCCCGCGTGCTAAGCTTGGGTCCCACAGTCCTGGCATGGGATCTCATATACCCCAGATTCTTTCTTCCAGGAAAATCTTGTGTGATAGAGGGAAGGGGTTTGATTGCAGAGTCCATCTCCCGAATCCGAATCACCAATACGAGAAACGACATCTTCGTGCTACGCAGAGTGATATATGGAACTCAATCTAATCTTCGCCTCCTCACTACGGACCACATATACAGGTATCTGATTTCATTCTGTTCCGACATTGCTGCCTATAATAGCGTGACTCATTCCAACAGACTTTTACGCAAGTTAAATAACCTAATAGATAATAGCGCATGGAATAATCTTGAACAACAAGACAAAGGCATGGGATCTCATATACCCCAGAGTCTTTGGGAGATGTCTTTTGTTGGACGTTAATCAGGGATTTGGCTAAGGTATTTGGGTAGGTAAATGCAAAAGGGTTGGATTTCCCAAGGGTGTGATTACTCTCTTAATCATCTCCAGGTGGGGAATTTTTATTTTATTGTTGGGTGTGTCTCTGGTCTTGTCTTTAGGGGGTCGGTAGAAAATTACGTTTGCTTTTTGAATTGCTTTCTCAATTATATGGTCAGGATACTTTAAAGATGAAAGTTGCTTGCGAATTAGTTCAAATTCTTTTTCCAGGAAATCTGGGGAACAAATTCGTAAGGCTCTTAAGAATAGGTTGCTAGCTACACCTATCTTGATAGTATTGTCATGATAGCTAAAGTAGTGAATATCTGAAAGTGAGACGTTGGTTTTCTGTATATGGTAAATGTGTATTCTGTCGTGTCTCTGATTATTAAAACATCAAGAAAAGGAATTTTGTTGTCTGTTTCCCATTCAACTTTAAATTTGATGCTGGGCACTAATGCGTTTAATTTTGAGAGGAATTCATTAAAATTACCCCACTTATTATCCAAAATGTTAGTATGTCATCCACGTATATCATCCACAGCATGTTTTTGGGTTTTATTGCATTTATTACTGTAGTTTCAAAGTATTCCATGTACAGATTGGCTAAAATAGGACTTAAAGGACTACCCCATACTACACCCGAATTTTTGTTTGTAGAATGATTCCCCGAATGAAAATACGTTATTAGATGCACATAATTCAACTAACTTTATTATTTTGTCAAGTGCCAAAGGGAAATGATCTGAATAGGGGGATAATTTTTCCTTTAAAAACTGAAGAACGTCCTGTACTGGTACTTTTGTGAATAGGGAGTCTACGTCAAGGCTTAAAAGTTTTATGTTGTGAAGTGGTATATGTGCTTCTCTGAATTTGTGACAAAAGTCTTCCGAATGTTTGATGTGACTGGGAGAAAAAGTGCCTAAAAAAGGAGAAAGGAGGCCAGCTAACCATTTAGAAATTTTGTAATTGAAAGCTCCGGCGCATGAAACGATGGGTCTGAATGGAAGATTGTCTTTGTGAGTTTTGGGAAGACCATAAAAAGTAGGGTAATTTAGGATTAATTACTTTAAATTTCTCTAATAGTTCAATACTCTTTTTGTCTTGGCCAATTAATCTTACTTTCCGAAAAAATTCTGTGGGAACGTTCTGGAGGGATTTTTCGTCAGTTTTTCGTAAGTATTTGTGTCGCTAAGGAGCTGGTTGATTTTGTCGAGGTAGAAGTCTTTGTCCATTATTACAATTTTGCCGTCTTTGTCGGATCTACTTATTATAACATCTAACTTTTTTAGCGAGTGGATGGCTATCATGAATCTACGGGGAACAGGATATTTCTTATGAAGGTCAGTTAAAGCATTTAGTAACACTCCTTTTAAACATATCTCTTCACGGCTGTAGTTTTTGTCAGATATGAATTTATCAAAAGCCACTATGAAGTCTAGGTTGTTTTTGCGGTCTGGCATAAGGGCAAAGGATAAGCCTAAATTTAAAACAAAACTAAATGTTGATTTTACAGTAAGGGGGGTGTTGGATAAGTTTAAAACTTTGTCTTGTTGTTCAAGATTATTCCATGCGCTATTATCTATTAGGTTATTTAACTTGCGTAAAAGTCTGTTGGAATGAGTCACGCTATTATAGGCAGCAATGTCGGAACAGAATGAAATCAGATACCTGTATATGTGGTCCGTAGTGAGGAGGCGAAGATTAGATTGAGTTCCATATATCACTCTGCGTAGCACGAAGATGTCGTTTCTCGTATTGGTGATTCGGATTCGGGAGATGGACTCTGCAATCAAACCCCTTCCCTCTATCACACAAGATTTTCCTGGAAGAAAGAATCTGGGGTATATGAGATCCCATGCCAGGACTGTGACCAATCTTACATCGGATTACAGTAAATCACTTTCCCAGAGATTAATACAAACACAAACGGTCAGTTAGGTATGGACAACAGAACTCGGCTATTTTCAACCATATAAATGAACATAACCATAGAATAAACTGGAATATGTCACGTGTAATTTATAGCAGCAACTGCCGGTACAAGAGTCAAATGATGGAATCGGCCTTAATAAAAGAGAAGCAGGTAATGAACATCTCAAAAGGGAATTGGATATCAGATATCGTCGACGCAGTGTTCATTCAACCAACGCTTAAGAAGATTAAAGGAAGATTATCTCTTTTCTCATTCATATACCTGAAGAGAGAGACAGCAGTCTCTTAAATATAGTACTTTTCTCTCTACATTTTGGTGTTTTTATGGGCTCCTTTTATTAGATGGAATTCTGTTGTTACAGAACATTTTTACCAGTCATATATATATATATATATATATATATATATATATATATATATATTATACACGCGTCATATTGCTTAATGGAAATGGATGAAAAGGACCTTGATGTACACAAGAGGCGTGATCCTATTCAATATTTTTTTATTTATTTATGTTTGATTCTCTTTCTGGCAAACTGCAGCAAACCGCTATTCACATTCTCTCTCTTTGAAAATTTTTTTCTGCGGGAATTTATTGTATCACTTTGCTATTCTGAAAGGGACGTATTTAAAGATTTCAACTATCATATCTATTGAAAAATTAGTTTTTATACTATATATATATATATATGATATATATATACTATCATATATATATATATATATACATATATATATATATATATATATATATACTATATATATATATATATAGACATATTATATACATATGATATATATGATATATATATATAGAGAGAGAGAGAGAGAGAGAGAGAGAGAGAGAGAGAGAGAGAATGCGACGTCATTGATTCTTGAAATCAGAATTGTTGATAGATGGGAGAGGAAGCTGATGGAATTGTTTGACAGATACAGGTAAAGGTATATGACGAAAACTAATTATTTTTTGAGAGAGAAAAGAGAAACGAGATCTTAATAATTCTGAGAGGATCCGACAAAGACTGGACATCGCAAATTGCTGCGAGCTTAGTATATCTCCTCCTCCTCGGAGTTTCGTAAATGAGAGAGAGAGAGGACGTCGCTCGCCAAAGTTTCGAAACTCATCTCTTGCTTGATGGAATATGCAGTCTGTTGCTCCTCCCCCTCTTCATTTCACAAATGCAATTCTGAGCCGGA
>NC_087202.1:11830923-11848423 GCF_015104395.2 Macrobrachium nipponense
CCAAGAGTCGAAAAACATTCATTACGTAAGCAAGGTAAACAAACACCTCTTGACTAAATGTTGCCCCGCCCATCCACCAGACAGAAATTCCATTGGCTCTGAAACCCAAAGACTTTATGAATGGGGGAACGATACATAGATGTGGGTGGGGTATCAGTGCTAGCGTAGTAATACTACTGTAGCAGTAGTGCCGCAACAGTATAGCAATAATATACATGAATTAAACGTTTAGGCCAACTGCTGGGATCCTTGAGGATCATTTAGCACTTTTTACAACTACTCGAGAAATTAGTTTTTATAGCCAGAAGTTAAATTTTCTAATCCAACAATGCCCATGGTAGCCTTCAGTGTTATCCTGAATTATAACGAGGCGAAAGTGGGTGGAGCCTCATGAAGTCACCATTCTGTCGATAATTATTGGTGAAGTTTAAAGCCAATATACGGTACCGGCTATTTTTTTTCAGTAAATAGGTAGATAGCCAATAAATAAAAATTGCTCGACATTGGATATAGCAGTTATCAAATCAAGCTTGTCTACTATGTTTTTGATAATTACCAACTATTCCCTACATCTTGTCAATCTGATTGTGACCTATAAAGTAGACTGTAATTTCTTTGGAAACTTATTTTGGGAGTTAGACTAATAATCGAATTGTTTTTGTATTTATTAACATATTTTGTTGGTTTGTTCATTATGACAATTATCAGTGGAGAGGTTCCAAAGTTCATAAAGGTGTACTGCTTTGCTTGTATTTAAATTTGTGATGTCCATTGTTGCCAGAGGTTTAGCCTTCGTTACGTATAGCCAATCATCCATCGAGAAAGAGGGAAGAAATGCTGTCATAAGTTACGTAACGAGTGCGTTCGAAACCTTTTCTCTGAGTAAGTTGGCCCGTCTTCAAAAAAGGTCACTTTTACGTTATAAGTACCAAATTTATTCAACCTACGTAGTGCAGAATACACTCAAAAATTTATGTGTTGATAAAATATGTATTCTTAATAAGCGTTATATTTATGAAATGCATAGATAAAAGTTATTGCGAAAAAACCGTGTTACAGAGGCCCTGAATCTCATAGTAGTCTACTGCACAACTTTACAAAACGGAACGCGGAACCACAACTTTCATCTCGTAGTTTGATTGGATTTGCCACGAATCCAGTGGGTTAATTGTGTGATTGCATCGCTTGTATACTGGTGTCAGTATCAGACATTTCACTGTTTCCAATTTAGGATCACATCTCTGTTCCCGAATTTATTCGGCAGTCACTGCATAAGTTCGTAGGTAGAGTGTTGCATATGGTTTAAAGTTCAGTGAGCCTTAAGCACATTCACTAAAATATTATATATATATATATATATATATATATATATATATATATATATATATATATATATATATATATATATATATATATATATATATATATATATATATATAATATATATATATATACTGAAATTACAATAAAATATTCTTACTAAAATCTTCTGTAAAAATGCTAACAAAACAATTAAAAAAACGAACGACAAAAACAAACTAGAAAAATTAATCACAAAATTATTTTTACGTTTTGCGTTTTAGTTTTTTTTTACGCAAAATTTCCATTTTTACATGATGACTCCTTCAGAAAAAAGTTTACTCAGATTATGAAAAAACACTATGGTGCAGTTAGTATTAAACTAATACCAAAAAATCCATTAACAATTGGGTCTTTCTTTAAATATAAAGATCGATTGAGTCCCTTCTTGACCTCAAATGTAGTATATAAATATACTTGCCCAAAGTGTAACTCTGGGACTTACGTGGGATCTACGAAGAGGTTACTGAAGGTCAGAATCGATTCTCATCGTGGAATAAAGCTTCCGAACAGGAAGTAGGCTCTCCAACCCTGAACATTCAAATATCAGGAACCATGCAAAAATCTGCAAAACACATATCGAAAGAGACGATTTTTGCATTATAGGGCAAACACAAACCCCAAGAATTACCCATTTTAGAGTCATTACTCATTAAGCAGCTGGTTCCCCAGTTGAATACCCAAACCTCCTCCATCCAACTGTACCTTAGTTAACGTGTCTCCTTTTTTGTTGTCTCCTATCATTCAGTCTTTCTCTCTCTTAACTTAAGGTTGGTTGGCGGTTCCAGCTTTTAAATAATAATTTTCTGTAATTGTATATTTTAGTAAATTTTAGTCTTTTTACAATTTTTTTAATTTTTTAGTAAATTTAAGATTGTTTTATAATATATTATTTTAATTAATTGACAGATTCCCAGAAGATGTAATAAATGTTATTACGAAACGTTGGAATAAAAAACTATGTAGATTGGCCTGTTTC
This sequence comes from Macrobrachium nipponense, assembly GCF_015104395.2. Classification (NCBI taxonomy): domain Eukaryota; kingdom Metazoa; phylum Arthropoda; class Malacostraca; order Decapoda; family Palaemonidae; genus Macrobrachium; species Macrobrachium nipponense. The sequence continues at coordinate 11,833,262 of NC_087202.1, forward strand.
CTTCAGTCAACACTGATTTGATATATTATAATATATATATATATATATATATATATATATATATATATATTTATATATATATATATATATATATATATATATATATATATATATATATATATATATATACTGAAATTACAATAAAATATTCTTACTAAAATCTTCTGTAAAAATGCTAACAAAACAATTAAACGAACGACAAAACAAACTAGAAAAATTAATCACAAAATTATTTTTACGTTTTGCGTTTTAGTTTTTTTTTACGTAATTTTGTGATTATTTTTGTTGTATTTGCCGTTCGTTTTATGTTTTGTTAGCAGTTTTACTGAATATACACACACATGTATGTATGTATATATTTTTATATTTTAATATATATATATTTATATAAAATATAATATTATTATATAGGATATTAAATAATATATATAATATATATGTGTGTGTGTGTGTGTGTGTATGTGTGTGTGTGTGTGTGTGTGTGTTGTGTGTGGTGTGTGTGTGTGTGTGTGTGTGTGCCAAAGGGAAAGAGTAAGATATAAAAAAAATTCCAGGTCTTATTGGATGGGTGCATTCGAATTGATTGGAGAGCCTGTTCGTTTTATTTTTAAAATCTCTCTCTCTCTGCTCTCTCTCTATCTCTCTCTCTCTCTCTCTCTCTCTCATATGAACACACGCACGCACTTTGTTGATTTGATCGTCTTGTCTAAAATTTTAACTCTCTCTGTCTCTCTCTCTCTCTCTCTCTCTCTCTACGGATTCCAAATTAAACGATTATTGCATTTAAGTTATTCTCTCTCTCTCTCTCTCTCTCTCTCTCTACTCTCTCTTCGTGTTGGCTAGTTAGTTTTTGCCAAACGAAGAATCCTGACCGAACAGATCAGCTCGAAAAATATTCTTCGGGTTATATTTCTTGCAGTTTCTCGTTAGTTGCTTAAGCCTCCGTGCGGTTTTGGCTGTTAGTACCTGTGAGCTGAAGGTTGAGGTTATTTACAGGTTGAGTTTTTTTATGGGTGGGAAGTTGGAGTTTTTGGAAGAAGGGAGTGAAATAGACTTGGAAAATCAATAAATGTTCCTTGCATATTCCTTGATCTCTGTAAAATTAAAAGGAATATGCTTGTAAATGTCTCATGCTGATTCTTGTGTGTAAATGTCCCATGTTGATTCTTGTGTGTAAATGTCCCATGCTGATTCTTGTGTGTAAATGTCCCAATGCAGATTCTTGTGTGTAAATGCCTCATGCTGATTCTTGTGTGTAAATGTCTCATGCTGATTTTGTGTAAATGTCACATGCTGATTCTTGTGTGTCAATGTCCCACGTCGATTCTTGTGTGTAAATGTCTCATGCTAATTCTTGTATTTAAATGTCTCAAGCGATTCTTGTGTGCAGATGCCTCATTGATGATTCTTGTCTGATGCTAATTCTTGTGTACAAATCTGTAACAGCGTTTGGCGAGAGAGAGAGAGAGAGAGTCTCTCGATGTCTCAAAGCTATAATGGTTATTTATTCCAGACTTAATTAGGAGAACTTTCTGTCCCTGTACTCTGTCTCGATCTGACTTTCAAATGAAAACTCTAAATGAGATGAAGATTGAAAGCCAAAGAGTCTCAATAAATCATCCTATATGAATTAACCGAGAACAATAATCTATTTCTACATCATAAATAGAACATGATAGATCTTGGACACCATTAACTCTTCTGTTTTCGAAATGGACATTGAAATACTGCAGGAGAATATTTATCTGAAATAGATAGATTTTTTTTTTTTTTTTTGTCGTTGCCCAGCAAAACAGGACATTCCCTTCGGTACAAAGGAATGATGCCCCGTGGGGTGGGGAGGTGGGGCTATCAGCCACATAAGATTCTTTGCAGCGTCCCTTCGGCCCTACCTGCAACCCCTTTCATTCCATGTACTGTACCTCCGTTCATATTCTCTCTTCCACTTACTCTCCGCCCTCTTCTAACACTTGTTTCGTAGTGCAACTGCTTTGAGGTTCTTCTCCTGTTACATCTTTGTATCCTGTTGCTCTAAATTTTTGGGGGGTTCTGAATAACCTCATAGGTCCCAGCGCCTGGCCTTTGACCTAAATGTTATATATTCTGTTCTATTCTTCTGTTCTATATTATTGTATAAATGGTTTCAGCTTATAGTCATATATATATATATATATATATTGTTATGGCACTCCCCGTCATGTAAACCGCCTTTACAAACAGATGCCGTTAGTATGCAATGGTTTTAGCTTATAGTCATATATATATATATATATATATATATATATATATATATATATATATATATATCTATATATATATATTGTTGCAGCACCCCGTCATGCAAGCCGCCTATTCAACAGACGTCGATCTATCCATCCATACGATTGCCATTGTATGTTCTTTATCAGACTAAGCGACGAGAGTCATTCGTCAGCACAAAAAAGGAGGCCAATCTCCTGTGAATCTCACTGGAACACAAAGCCTCGTGTGAGTTCCATCTGTCAACGTCTGACACGAGGGGTAGGGTCTCCTCTGTGAGATAAATGTCTCATTTTGGAGTTGACGCTATCTCTCAACTCGAAAGATACCAAATCCACGAGAGATGTCTTTTCTATGGTGTGGATTGGGTCTCGTTGGACGAGGTGAAACTTTCATAACAGTAGGAAATATAGAAGCCAAGAAATTAATAGGAAATACAGACATCAAGAAGGAATTAGTAGAAAATGTCGACGCCAAAGAATTAGTAGGAAAATATAGACATCAATGGAATGGGTAAAATGAATAAAAAAATAGAGGGCAATAATTTCTTATCAACTCTCTGTGTTATTGCATTTTGCTTAGGTAAATCATGATGTATATCATTTTATATTCTAAGTAATACTATTTGAACATGCGAATGATAATTTCCTTCGAACACAAACTCAAAAACGCTTATACCTATAAATGTAAAGAGACCTAGGTAATCACCCTGCCACGCTGCTGTATACTATACAAATTTGTACTGGTAAATATTTTATATTTTTTTGCTTTTCAAAGTCAATTAAAATCAAGTGAATTAGTATCCCTGTTTTCTCCGACACTGACTGCTAGAATTTCTGGATTGAAGTTAGGGGTTCCCATTGAAAAAAAAAATTCTAATCGGCAGAGGTGGGCATCTGGCCCCTTCCAAATGACGGGAATGGAGATTGTCCATCCGTTACCTAGGCGCTATTCCAGCTTGGTTATTCCAGCGCTTGTTCCTGGTTCCATGCAAAGGAAGGAATTGCTTTTAACATTCGCGGTACAAAACCAATGCGTGGATATGAGTTCAGGATTATTTCCGCTTACCCAGTCACCAATCTCTTCTCTCTCTCTCTCATCTCTCTCTCGTCTCTCTCTCTCTAAATACACATACAGATATGTGACACGTGGAATAAATCGCTACCAGAAGTGTAAACAGAAACAGTGTAGAAGAGTTTAAAAGAAAGCTAGACAAAATCATTAGGAACTTGTGAATGAACAGTAAAACCTGCTCCAAGAGATAAGTGAGCGCACGATGTCTCCTCTTAGGATGGACTAATAAGTCTTTGAGACATCCTTATCCTTGTAACCCTCTTTATTTGTAGGAGATAGATTATTATGGATGGAAGTGTAATCAATCCTGCATGAGTGGGAAAAATTGTCGGAAATAGAGAGATAGATTAATTACAATTCCTTCTAAGCGACGAATCCAGTCTTCATCTCAGAAATAGCAAAGTGGGATTTCGTGGTTTCATTTATCCCCCTCAGTCAGTATTTTTGTGTTTATCTTGATAGAAGGTTATAATATATCATGACTATGAAATATTATGCGTATGTGTGGGCTTCATTTCGCAGAAACGATTATTGAAGACGATGTTTGTTGTTCCGTTTTATCCTCTGTGGACGTATTAAAAAACTTGCAAAGACAAGTTTGTTATATAACTGAACACCTCATTCAGCATTGAATTATAAACGTAAAGTGCTTCGTATGAGAAATTCGTCTTTGGAAAATTTTTATTAATAGGTCCGCAGCGGAAAAACGAACAGCAAATAAGATCTGATCCCCGTAAGGAGGTAGTGCCGCCAGTGCACCTCATTCGGTGCAATGTAGGCATTACTTAAAGGTTCTTTGCAGCGTCCCATTCTTAGGCCCCTCTAGCTGCAACTACTTTCATTCCTTTTACCGTGCCTCCGTGCATATTCGTCTCTTTCTCCTTTCTTCCCATCTTACTGACTGTCCGTAACCCTCTCCTTACAATTGTTTCATAGTGCAACTGCTTCGTGGTTTTCCTCTTGTAACACCTTTCAAACCTTTTAACTGTCAAGTTCCGTTTCAGCCTTAGTTGCCCCAGTGTTTGGAATAATAATACCGGAAGTTTATATAAACCAAAATCACATAAAAAAATAGGATCTGATGAAAACCGTTGGTTTCAATGCTCCTCACTGCGAACTGAAGACAAATATTTTTATATTTTATGCGGCTGCTTTCTGTAACTTTCTCGTAACATAAAGACATGCATATTAAGCACATTTTGATCACGCAATTTTTTTAGGAAGTATAGATTAGTGGTTTGTAGGTAATTCTAATTATAAAATAAAAAATAATAGAAATAAAACTAAAACAATAATAATAATAATAATAATAATAATAATAATAATAATAATAATAATAATAATAATAATAAAATAATAATAACACCGAAAATTAAAATTAAAAAATAAAGAAAAAATTAGAAAAAAAATAACTCAAAAGAAAAAGAAAAATAATAAAACAATAATGATAAAATAATAATTAATAAACATAAAAATAATGAAAATACAAATAATAATAATAAATAAATTATTGTAGCTGGAAAAGTTCTCTCTCCTCTCTCTCCTCAACTGATCGTCTCTCTCTCTCGTCCACATTCACCTCTGTCTCTCGTGTCTTCCTCCTTCTCTTTCTTTTCTCATCTCTCTCTCTCTGGTAGTTGGGTCCGAAGTAATTACATAGGCCTTGCTCACTTATAGATTAGCGCTCTCTCTCTCTCTCTCTCTCTCTCTCTCTCTCTCTCTTGTGTGTGTGTGTGTGTGTGTTCTCGTTTTATATCACTTTTTTCTCATTTGTAGGGTTGACTACTCCGCATAATCATTTATTGTCTACAACGTAAATCATTTCTCGTCAATCGCTGATGATAAAAGTCGGTAAAAGCTATCATTATTCATTTGCCGTCAAAAGCACTTCATTCTGCAAATTGTTTTACATAATTTCTCAACGCGATTATCTAATTTATTTATAGCATCACCTGAAGAGTGAATCCAGACTAGAGGTAATGTTACAGAAAAAAAACAAAAATTTTTTTTAAATGTCAGATTTTAATATGAACGACATCAGTTATTATTATTTATTTGTACCACGACCAGAAAAATGAATCCAGGTTAAGAATAATGTTATAGAAAAAAAACATAAAACGTTAGATTTTGATATGAACGACGTAATATATCATTATTTCATTTGTACCACGACATGAAAAGTGAATCCAGACTAGGATTTAATGTTACAAAAAAAAAAACAATCAAATGTCAGGTTTTAATATGAACGACATTAGTTATTATTATTTATTTGTACCAATGTTTAAAAAAAAAAAATTAAACTGTCAGATTTTAAATTAGAAACTGATTTATTTGTACCAATGTTATAATAAAAATTTAAACTGTCAGATTTTAATATGAACGACACAAGTTATTATTATTTATTTGTACCAATGTTACAACAAAAAATAAAAAATGCCAGATTTTAATATGAAAGACACAAGTTATTATTATTTATTATTTACCAATGTAACAAAAAAATATAAACTGATTTATGTGTGCCAATGTTACAACAAAAAATATAGACTATCAGATTTTAATATGAACCACGTAAGTTATTATTATTTGGATTTGCTACCATGACAAAAAAGAAAATCAGAATCCACAAGACTACCGAATAATGTGAAAATAAAACACAAAATGCCAGATTTTTAATATAAAAGCAATAAATTGTTGTCTCCATTTTCAATTACGGTCAGGACACGGTTCTTTCACTTTCTCCCCTGCCCCGTGCCACCCCCTCCAAAAAAAAATGGCATAGAAGTCCTGGAGAGAAAAAACAGAGGTATGGCAAAAAGATTTTACAGACGATATTTTTATATCAGAGATGGTCGGATTACGAAGGGAACAATACAATCCTATTACTTTCATCCGGTAACAATAGTAAGAGCCTAGGGTGTTTTTTTTTTTTTTTTTTTTTTTTTTGCGATCCTTTCACATAGGTGGTTCCTATTTTTTATCTTTTTTTCTTCTTTTTTTTTTTTATATAACTTCAGGGTAGAATTTTTTCTTTCTAACATGAGCTTGTGTCGAGGAAATAAATAACCCTCTTATCTTATCTTTTCCCCGTAACCTTCCCAGAGGGAGAAGACTCACCAGATCTATCAGTAACAAACTGGTGTCGTTTTTGTAGTTATCTGTCAAAGAAAACTCTCCAGATGGTTCTAATTGTCTGTCCGTCCGCCCTTAGATCTTACAAACTAGCGAAGCCAGAGGGCTGCAACTTAGTATGTCAATTATCCACCTTAATTCATCAAACATACCAAATTACAACCTTCTAGCCTCAGTAGTTTTTATTTTATTCAAGGTTAAAGTTAGCCATCATCGTGCCTCCGGCAGCGTAACAACGCAGGCCGCCAAGGCTGGCTGAGAGATTCATGGGCCACTGCTCATACAGCATTGTACCCAGACCTTCGAAAGATAGATCTATTTTCGGTGGCATTGATTATATACGCTGTACAGAAAGCTCGATTGCGCAGGTTTCTTTGACCAAGCATTATTTTATTTAATTTTAATTTTATTTTAAAAAATTTGGGAAATGGAATATTAAACCTAAAAGTAAAAAATACTGACTCGTGAATGTTTTATACAATATAAATTAAGATTACGTTCCTGTTCGAAGAGGAATATTTAATTAAAAAAAAAAAAAAAAAAAAAAAAATTGGGAAATAATTACCAACCATCATTCGAAACTGACAGTAATGCTTCTCAGCCCAGAAGCCCTGGAAAGGCTCAGTGTCAGACTATGAATTCTGGAACTATGGAATATTGACGGCCGATACCGCTGAGGTTTTTCCAGAATTTCCAGCTTTAGAGTCAATATCCTCCCTAAGATGACTCAATATTGATATCTAGATACACCAGAAATACTTTTTGCAGTCGTGCAATGATGTTTAGTATGGATAATGGAGGAACCCTTTTCTGTTACGTTACTGTAAAGCAATGTTAATTGGAAATTGTACAATCATTCTGATTTCATATATATATATATATATATATATATATATATATATATATATATATATATATATATATATATATATATATATATATATATATATATATATATATTATATATATATATATATATATATATCTATATATATATTATATATATATATTATATATATATATATATATATATATTTATTTATATATATGTGTGTGTGTGTATGTATGTATGTATATGAGTTACTGTCAAGTAATAACAATTGGAAATTGTCAAACCATTCTGATTTTCTATTACTGTAAAGTAAATATATATATATATATATATATATATATATATATATATATTATATATACATATCATATATATATATATATATATATATATATATATATATATATATCAGTTACTGTAAAGTAATAATAATTGGAAATTGTAAAATCATTCTGATTTTATATTAATGTAAATATATATATATATATATATATATATATATATATATATATATATATATATTATATATATATTATTATTCATTATAAAGTAACAATAATCGGGAATCGTAAAATCATTCTCATTTTATATTAGTAAAGCAATAAATATATAAGCAATATATATAATATATATATATATATATATATATATATATATATATATATATATATATATTAGTTAATGCAAAGCAATAATAATTGGAAATTGTAAAATCATTTTGATTTTATGTTACTGTAAAGGCAAAGAGAAACAATTTACATTAGTTTACTATAAAGTAATAATAAGTGGAAATTTTAAAATCATTCTGATTTTATGTTACTGTAAAGTAAAAAAAAATATATTAGTTGCAATAAAGTAATAATAATTGGAAGCAGTAAAAAAAACATTCTGATTTTACATTACTGTAAAGAAAAAAAATAAATATAATTTATTTGTTAAAAGGAAAGTCGTGCGCTTTTGCAGGAGCAGAAATATTTTTTCAATAAAAATGGTCGAAGGCTTAACCTTAATCGCATTAAATTCAGTATTGTTTGAGGGGCCAAATTTGATACAGATATCAATATTAAGAGGATCAAGTCCAAATTGAATTCAAATCTCAGATAATGAAACAGATAATGGAGATGAACTAGCGAGCAATAGGTGACTATTATCTCATGTAAAACTGATATTCTAATGCAAAATACTCTTTGATTCGTGTATTGAAATTCATTAGCCCTTAAATAACCAGAGAAATAAAATTTTTAAAAGTCATTTATGGTTGCAGAAGCTCTTAAACGATTCATGGCAATTTCAAACTGTGTAGATTTGAAAACCGCTTTTCTGAAGAGTGGGGTACTGTAAGCAGTGTACTTATACCGCATCACACAGATTTTAATTCCTCATTTTGCCAGTCATTTGAAATGCGCCGTAAAATTAGTTAAACAGCCGCATCTTCAAAAGAGATCATAATTCCAGAACTGCAGGAATTTAATGTGAATAACGAGAGATACTGGATTCGTATGGTGACAGAGCTCTAAAAGGTTATAATTCAAGAATTTATCGTGAATAACGAGAGATACTGGAGTCGTATGGTGACAGAACTCTAAAAGGTTATAATTCAGGAATTTATCGTGAATAACGAGAGATACCGGATTCGTAAGGTGACAGAGCCCTAAAAGGTTATAATTCAGGATTTATCGTGAATAACGAGAGATACTGGATTCGTATGGTGACAGAGCTCTAAAAGGTTATGATTCAGGAATTTTTCGTGAATAACTAGAGGTACTGGAGTGGTATGGTGACAGAGATCTTATAGGTTATAATTCAGGAATTTATCGTGAACAACGAGAGATACTGGATTCTTATGGTGACTGTGATCTAAAAGGTTATCATTATATTTTGGGAGCGTACATGGGTTGAGTGACGTAATACAAAATACAAGCAGGAGAGATACAGTTGAAAAAATCTGCGTGTTGAAGAAGTGCATTTTTATTATTCTTCTACAAAGGAGAGGAAAAATATTCACAGACGTAATACTAGAATTGGAAAAAAAAATCATAATTTATAATATCACTCAAATCAGATACGTCATTTTATCCAGGGGCAAAAATAAATTTAGTTTGATATATTTACTGTTATGACGTATCCACGCGCAAAAATACATTTAAATTAATACATTCTGTTATGACGTATGCACACGCGAAAAAATCATTTAGATTAATATATTTTACTGTTATGAGTATCCACGCGCAAAAATAATTTAGATTATATAATTACTGTTTATTGAACGTAATCCACGCGCAAAAAAGTACATTTAGATTAATACTAAACTGGGTTTTATGACGTTATCCACGCGCAAAAATAAATTTAGATTAATATATGTACTGTTGTGACGTATCCACGCACAAAAATAATTTAGATTAATATATGTAGTTGTGACGTATCCCACGCACAAAAATAAATTTAGATTAATATATGTAGTTGTGACGTATCCACGCACAAAAATAAATTTAGAATTGATATATTTACTGTTATGACGTATCCACGCGCAAAAATACATTTAAATTAATACATTCTGTTATGACGTATCCACACGCAAAAATACATTTAGATTAATATATTTACTGTTATGACGTATCCACACGCAAAAATAAATTTAGATTAATATATTTACTGTTATGACGTATCCACGCGCAAAAATAAATTTAGATTAATACATACTGTTATGACGTATCCACGCGCAAAAATAAATTTGGATTGGATATATGTACTGTGACGTATCCACGCACAAAAATAAATTTAGATTAATACATACAGTTCAGTGAAAATGGAACAAGAGCAGGATTCCAAGATAAATACGTTATCAAATTGCGTTAAGTAATTTGATAACGTATTTATCTTAAGTCTACATTAAATTCAGAAAAGTAATTATATGTTTATAAAAGGTGCATTACTTCACGAGAAACAGACTTAAACATACTGAAACTAAACGAGATATTTCAAACTACGTTGAATTCAAATATGTAAGTCAACACATACGCCAACAATGTATTAACAAGGCGTCATCCGACCTCCAGCTTACTCGGAGCACGGGCTAAAATGTACGGTCAAATAGAGCATTGTTTCACCAACGAAAATTAAAATAAATGCGCTATATTTTACTATGAATAATTTTTCTGCACTGTTTAACATGCACATTATTTATTTTTCAATTTTTCATTCTAATACGTAATTCGTAAATATCCTATCCTAGAATTCCTGTATCTTGAACTCACCGCGAAACACATTTTTCAGACTTTTTAGACTTTCCTAACCGCCCCCCCCACCCCCCAACCCCACAACCAGAACAACAACGCAGTAGTTTGTAGGCTTACTCCCCGAGTAAGCGAAAAAGCATTGACACAAATTTGCGAGAAAAAAAATACTGGAATTAGAAAAAAGAAACCTGTGAGAAATAAAACAATAATGATTTTAAATTCCTTCTTAAAGATACCAAAATATGTAAATATTACCAAAATATGTAAAATTGCAGTGTTATTATGTACCTCATGACATATGTTACTTGATAAACAACTGTTAATCTTTTAAATCCTTCTTAAAGATACAAAAATATACCCAAAATATACAAAAACAGTAAGAAAAAGCGCCTCAGTGGCTTGGTTGGTATGGTCTCTGCCTGCCACCTCGGTGGCAGCGAGTTCGATTCTCGGGCATTCCATTGAGGGGGTCAGAGATGTGTATTTCTGGTGATAGAAGTTCACTCTCGTCGTGGTTCGGAAATCACGTAAAAAGCCGTTGGTCCCGTTGCTGAATAACCATACTGGTTCCATGCAACGTAAAACACCATACCATCAAACAAACAAACAGTAAGAAAAGTTTCCGATGGAAGATCCAGAATTCGAAACTGGAAAAATACCGAACGAAAGTGAAACAGTGGAAGCCATCGCCAAGGGGATCATCCTTGCAATATATAAAAAAAGAAAAAGAAAAAAAAAAGTCGAGCTGTCATTGAGAAAAGGAGCCCTGGAAACAGCCAGCGATGTTGGCATTTCGGACGGAAATAAAACGAAAGGTTTGCTGGTCCATTTTTCCATTTATTTTTACGACTTCAGAGTTGTGCCTCACGGAAGGAAACAAGCAAATATTATGCTGAGTTTGACTTGTAATGATGTTGATGATTTTTTTGCCATTCTGCGAAAATGATTTTATAATAGAAACGCTCGGAAATAGTTGCTGTTACTATTTCCGTATTTAGTAAATTCGTTTTCTATGTAATAATAGTAACGATTTTTTTGTCGTTCTGGGAAAGAGATTTTATTATAGAACGCTCCTGAATAGTTGCAATTACTGCTTCTGTGTTTAGTAATTCGTTTTACATAATAATAATAATAATAATAATAATAATAATAATAATTAATAATAATAATAATAATAATAATAATAATAATAATAATAATAACAATATTTTTTTTATTCGAAAAACAGAGAAGAATCTCTACTTGTGTAACGCTGCTGAAGTAGCCATCACTTTTAGTAAAGTATGCTTGAGAGAGGGTCTGCTTCCTAAATGATAATAATAATATTTTGTTGAAAATAATGGCAGTTTTCAACGAATTATTCTTATACAGGGTCTTTTCAATTCTCCTGATAATTCGTTTCTCTGACTCAGCTAGGTTGTTGAGTAGCATTCCAATATTCATGTTTATCATAATTAGGATATTTGTCGAAAGTAATTTATAAAAAAATATTTTATTATATGTTTTGCTTTTTGATGAAATATTTCTGACAAATATCCTAACAATGACGAATATGAATATTGGAATTCTACTCAACAACCTAGCTGAGTCAGAAAAACGAATTATCAGAATTGAAAAGACCCTGTATAAGATTAACAAAACATGTATCAAAGAAGGTCTGCTCCCTGCATATACAATCATGACAATAATAATTTGTGAATCTATAAAATACACAAATAATGGAATGTTCGTTTACTCTTGTAAACCAAATGAGAATGAGGAATGATATAAAAATAAACAAGTAAGAGTACTTATGTATATGGAATGCATTTATAGGAGAGAGAGAGAGAGAGAGAGAGAGAGAGAGAGAGAGAGAGAGAGGAGAGGAGAGAGAGAGAGGAGGGAGAGAGAGATAGATAAAAACGCGTGGAATTGTTCTGTATGAAATCAACTAAAAAGTTGATAACAGTGTTTTCAAAACTCAAGCAATTTCTTATAATGTCTGTAGAGAAAACTTGTGGGAAAGACCACAGAAATATGTGCAATTAAAGATCAATTAAAGATCCTCCAATAACCTTTTCATTGACCCGAGTGACACCTGTCACCGAACGCGTGGGTGTCACTTGAGTGATGGGACGGATATCGGATCCTTGGGAGGTCCTTATCTGGCCCAAGGGGCGCATTACGTTGCCAAAAATATCCTTCTGTGTCGCTTCGGTAAGGGGTACATTTATTCATGGATATCGTCTTAGTCAAAGGATCTGTTTATATTATTATTGTTATTATTATTTTTTTTATCACAGTCCTCCAATTCGACTGGGTGGTAATTATAGTGTAGGGTTCTTTAGGAGTCCATCACTTTCCTTACTAAGTGCGCCGTTTCTAGGATCACGCTCTTCTGCATGAGTCCTGGAGCTGCTTCAGCCTCTACTTTTTCCAGATTCCTTTTCAGGGATCTTGGGATCGTGCCTCCTAGTGCTCCTATGATTATGGGTACAATTTCCACTGGCATATTCCATATCCTTCTTATTTCTATTTCAGGTCTTGATACTTATCCATTTTTTCCCTCTCTTTTTCTTCAACTCTGGTGTCCCATGGTATTGCGACATCAGTGAGTGATACTTTCTTCTTGACTTTGTCAATCAACGTCACGTCTGGTCTATTTGTACGTATCACCCTATCCGTTCGGATACCATAGTACCCAGAGGATCTTTGCCTGATCGTTTTCTGTCACTTCCTCAGGTTGTTGCTCGTACCACTTATTACTGCAAGGTAGCTGATGTTTCTTGCACAGGCTCCAGTGGAGGGCTTTTGCCACTGAATCATGCCTCTTTTTTGTACTGGTTCTGTGCAAGTGCCGGGCATTCCCTTGCTATGTGGTTTATGGTTTCATTTTTCGTATTGCACTTCCTGTATATGGGAGAGATGTTATTTCCGTCTATCGTTCTTTGAACATATCTGGTTCTTAGGGCCTGATCTTGTGCCGTTGTTATCATTCCTTCAGTTTCCTTCTTTAGCTCTCCCCTCTGTAGCCATTACCATGTGTCATCACTGGCTAGTTCTTTAGTCTGTCTCATCGTATTGTCCGTGCATTGGTTTGTTGTGCCAGTCCTCTGTTCTGTCCTGTCATTCTCCTCCTCTGTATATTTCTGGGTATTCGTCTACTTTTATTAGTCCTTCTTCCCATGCACTCTTTAGCCACTCGTCTTCACTGGTTTTCAGATATTGCCCCAGTGCTGTTCTCGATGTTGACGCAGTCTTCTATACTTAGTAGTCCTCTCCCTCCTTCCTTTCGTGTTATGTATAGTCTGTCCGTATTTGCTCTTGGGTGCAGTGCTTTGTATATTGTCATATGTTTCCTGGTTTTATGATCTATGCTGCGGAATTCTGCCTTCGTCCATTCCACTATTCCTGCGCTGTATCTGATTACTGGCACTGCCCATGTGTTTATGGCTTTTATCATATTTCCGGCGTTGAGTTTTGACTTGAGTATCGCCTTGAGTCTCTGCATATATTCTTTGCCTGATCGTGTTCCTTCATCTCTTGGTGTTTAAATCCCCTCCTTCCATTATTCCCAGGTATTTGTATCCAGTCTCATCTATGTGTTTGATGTTGCTCCCATCTGGTAGCTTTATCCCTTCAGTTCTCGTTACTTTGCCTTTTTGTATGTTGACTAAGGCGCATTTTTCTATTCCAAACTCCATCCTGATGTCCCCAGATACAATCCTTACAGTCTGGATTAGGGTATCTATTTCCTTGATGCTCTTACCATACAATTTGATGTCGTCCATGAACATCAGATTCTGTTGCCTCTTTTCTTGAGTTGGTACCCGACATCCATCTTCTGTAGTACTTTTGTCATGGGAATCATGGCTACTACGAAGAGTAGTGGGGACAGTGAGTCGCCCTGGAAGATCCCTCTCCTGATATTAACCTCTGCTAGTCTTATTCCAGAGCTTGTAAGTATTGTATTCCAGTTGCGTATTGTATTTTTGAGGAAGCTGATGGTGTTTTCCTCTGCCCCATATATTTTCAGCCATGTGTGTGGTATCATGTCGAAGGCTTTCTTATAGTCTATCCATGCCATGCTTAGGTTGGTTTTCCTTCTCCTACTGTTCTTCATTACCATTTTGTCTATCAGGAGCTGGTCTTTTGTGCCCCTACACTTTCTTCTGCAGCCTTACTGTTGGTGGGGGATGGTGTTTGTCTCCTCCAGGTAACTGTATAGCCTTTCACTGATGATACCTGTAAGTAACTTCCACATTATTGGTAGGTAGGTGATAGGCCTGTAGTTACTGGCTATATTTCCCTTACTCTTGTCTTTTTGTACTAAAGATGTTCTTCATGTGGTCATCTATTTGGGTGCATGGTGATTTGAGATACAATGCTGGAGTTGTTCTGCTATTCGTGGGTGTAGGGCCTTGAAATTTTTGAGCCAGTATCCATGGACTTCATCGGGACTTGGGGCTTTCCAGTTTGGCATTTTCTTTAGTTGGTGTCTGACTGTGTCTGTCGTGATCTCTGTGAATCTTTGTTTTATTCTCCCTATTTCTTTTTCCTTGACTTCCTGGAGCCATGTTGCATGTTTGTTGTGTGATACCGGATTGCTCCATATGTTTTCCCAGAGTCTCATACTTGGTTCGGCTTCAGGAA
>NC_087202.1:11853423-11865617 GCF_015104395.2 Macrobrachium nipponense
CTATTCGTGAATCCTATGCATTTTAATAACATTATTGGCCTCATAGCTTCCTTCGTCTCACTGATTTCATTTTCGAATTGAGGCTCTCATTGTAAATATATCTTGAAATATATACAGTCGCTTTAAGAGATATCATTATTATAAGCTGGATTTTGATACAGCACAC
Organism: Macrobrachium nipponense; assembly: GCF_015104395.2. NCBI lineage: Eukaryota > Metazoa > Arthropoda > Malacostraca > Decapoda > Palaemonidae > Macrobrachium > Macrobrachium nipponense. The sequence continues at coordinate 11,853,590 of NC_087202.1, forward strand.
ACATACACATTACAAATATTTATATATATATATATATATATATATATATATATATATATATATATATATATATATATAATATATATATATATATATATATATGTAAGAATTACATTATATATATAAACCAGTGACCTGGGGTCATGGCATTAGGAGGGTTCTACGTGACCAAAGCACACCTTAGATTATGCTATGCGTTGTCTGCAGTAGCCTGATCTAGCTCAAAGCTTTGTTAACATCTTTATGTTATGATAACTTTGCACAACAACTTCCATGGGAAGAGGTTTGACCTGTTAACCTACGCCGGAAACTTGTAACTTCCGAGCCGGCGAACTACGTATGTGTTTTATATGAATTGCTGAGATAGCTAATGTTCCCGCTATCGAACGCGATGCTTTAGAATGGCAGTTCCACGACAAGAGTCAAACATATCGTCTCCGACCGAGCTGCATCTCCTAGTATGGAGTTACAGAATAAAGTTGTTAACTTGTTCAACTAGCCTGTTTGAATCATCTCCTCTAGACAAGAAAGAACCTCTCTACTAAGATATCCAAGGGAGATGAGAGGAACCAAACATTACTTACGGACAACAGCCGTAAGGAAAAAACAAAAAGTCTATCGCCAAGCGATAAGACATTAGAAAGTGGTGGCAAGCGGAAAAACGAAGAACATAATTAACATGACCCATATCAGCCGACCGAAGGTCTACAAGAACTAACTTCCACCTTCAACATCAAACGAAACAGAGGAAACGGGATCTTCAATCAACGCAACAGTTTATGAAGACGCAACTATGTCCTTCATCGAGAGGAATACAAGCATTTAACACTGACGTTTGAGCAACTGTTATCACTTATCTTCGAGAATCTACACCGGACGAGGGCGGCATCGAACATCAACGGAAAGAAGAAAACAAACACAGGGAACATCACCCGTTCACGAGCAAGGACGCAGAGTGGACAGCTATACGCAGTAGTGCAAGGACGGAGGCTGTGACGTCATCAATCTTGGACTCTACCGCGCATCGTGCACCGAGAGAAGGCGTGACGTCATCACGACTTCTGACGCGAGACGTGGACAGGAACTGTGACGTCATCCCATGTCAACAATCCTTCGCAATATAATCTGGAGCTAAGTTACCATTTTTAATCTATTCAGGTCTTTTCCTCAGTGAAGTGTTGTTCATCAAGAGTCGATCGTCCAGTATTCTGGGGGTGAGTTGTTCGCCATATTAATCTTCCTTCATTACAGAACTTATCTTCAACTACGAGTTCTCGCCCGCAGATTAATTTTTTTTTTCTTTTTCTAGTTGTCATTAACCATTTCTGCAGGAATTCTCCGTATAATATTTTATCATATTATCTGTATTTTTGTATCTTTTGGGGGATTTTCCTATTATTATAACACACTTATAAAGTACATTGCTTATGCGTTTACGTAGTGGTCGAGTGTACTCTTATAGATATTTTGATAGGATTGCAAGGAATAGAAAGTGATAAGAAAAAAGTGAAAGCCGAAATGGCAACCATCCGGTCTGGCAACCCCAACGTGGTGACTCTCGTTTAGCGCGAGGTCAGCGATCGTCCCTTTCAAGGTCGGGTCATGGGTTCCTGCCTCAAAATGTTGAGGCATGGATCTCATCTGTAGACGCTCATTTAAATGCAAAAAAGCATCACAGACCCAGCAGTACAAATTACAGGAGGCCAGAGCTTCGTAGACTTCGCTAAAGGCGACGCAAGTGCGTATCTAAGGGGGGTTTCTTTCCAAGAAGCGCTTACATGGGACGAGTTCAAAATTAGATTACGTGCCGTGTATGGGGGTGAAGAGGCTTTAGATGTAGTATTGGCATTGAGAAATATCCTTAACCAAGCCTCCATGACTCAGCTCAATGTTGTCGACGCGGGCGGCGCTAATTGCCGACCGGCTAAATGAATATCAGGATAGTTTATGTAACTCCGGGTGGGTTGCGGGTGCTAACATCAAAGTGAAAGATTTTTATCCGTTTGATCTACCTTACGTCTATCACTGTAATGTTGCCTGAAGCGTTAGTACGGTGTTTTGATAAAAAATTGCAGCCCGACAGTACGGAATTAGATGTGTATAAACAAATCAAAAAACACATGTCTAAATGTACCGACCTAGATCCTTCGCTCATTCAAGTTTTTGCAAAAAATGAGAACAAGCCACAACAAGTAAATGTGGTACATAATAATAATCAAGTTGCAGGGATGGTTTGTTATAACTGTAAACGACCAGGTCACATGATTTCAGACTGTCGGACTCGTTTTTGTTTCAATACACAATAGTTCAACTCATTCATATAACCGTTGCTACTCGAGGAATCAACAGCCAAAACCGCTACAAAACACGCAACCATTGCTAGTGCAAATAAAAAGAAGGGTCCTCAGTACTATAAGAAGAAACAACCAAACGGAAATTCTGCACAACAGCAGAAACAAACAAATTCGTGCTTCAGGTACCTCTGTTCCTGGGCCGTCTAGCCAGAACTCGCAAGGGCAAGCGAATTTTCAGGGTGTGATAAACAAAACAAATACCACGTAGTTCACTCCAAGGGGGGAGAGAGGGCGATGTTGGGGTCATCAATATCAACATCTTTGTATCAAATAATCAGTTAATCATTTATCAGATCATTGTGAGACAATTGATTTTCCTATGAAACACACGGCCGAATCAAAAAATCTGTGCAGGTTCCCGTAGATTTGCCAACAATTCATGCAATTATTAGGTCAAAACGAGTTGCGACCAACCTTACATGCAGTAAATTTGGACCATAAGTCATTCACTTTGTTCTTTGATTCTGGTAGTCCACGTAATATAATGGATTTAAGGACTCATCATTTACTCTTTTCAAATTTCCCTATAGAAAAGTCCGGAATAGGCTCTCAGCATTGGAATAATGAATTAAATGTTGTGGGCGTAACTCATGTACAGTACAAGGTCGGTAAGCGCACGTTAGCCGATACCTTTGTCGTTGTACAAAACATTAATATGTATCCCGCAGTAATTATCGATACCCGTCTATGGGCACTCAAAATATTTATCTTAGCACCTGCAAAACACGGCGTGTATATCAAAGGGAAATTCTATAGGTCTTCTAATACCCTAAAATCGTTTAGATAATAAAGAGACAGACAGAGTTGTCACTTACATTACGGAACCAATCACCTGTCTCATGAACCAAGAAATAATACAGGCAACCCAACAGAACTCTCGCTCACCCGTAATATCAGCTTGCACGCAAACCCTCGAACCTAACGTAACTTCAAATACTATTAGTGCGTGTAAAAAGAACCTTGCCAGGATCTGAAACATTAATCCTTTCCGAAACTCTGAAAACACACGGATTATCCGTCACACAAGCCGTTTATACAGTCGGCTCACAACAGCAATGTAATATCGAAGTCTGTAATCATTTGAATACCACTTTAGTAATCCACAAAAATCAACATATCTTGGATGCCGAAGTTTATAAACATCGCATTCTTACCGTAGCTGAGATAAATCACGCTCAATCAGTCGCGGATGAAACCCTTTTGCAATCTATAAAGAACAAAATCAATAAAGATATTCAAGAAGAAGAAATTCATTCAGAAATTTTTTTGAATCTGTTAACTAAATATCATGATGTTTTTTCCACTACGAATGAACTTTAGGAAAAACGGATGTCATAGAGCATCAAATCAGGCTCAAGGACAAACAGAAAGTAATCTATGTACCTTCGTACCGACTTCCTATGAAATTTCAGAATGAGATAACAGAGGAAGTAGGTAAAATGTTAAAGGAAGGAGTCATTAGCGAAATCAAACAGCCCTTATAATTTTCCGTTAATAGTAGTACGAAAAAAGATCGAACTTGGCGGATATGCGTAGATTTTCGTCGTTAAACGAAGAAACAATCCCTGACAGATTCCCAGTACCATGTACCGATGATATCCTATCTTTACTAGGCCAGAATAAATATTTCACGAGCCTAGACTTACTAAAAGGATTTCATCAGATTCCGATGGAACAAGAAGTATCCCATACACTGCTCAGCACAGCCAGGGGACATTATGAATTTTTGCGTATTGCCTTTTGGTTACGTTGTGCTCCTATCAACTTTTACTCGTATGATAAACGTCGTGTTTGGAGACTTGTTGGGAGATATCCTACATGCCTACATGGATGACTTAGTAATCTTTTCCAAACACATTAGAAGAGCATTTACGCAAATTGGAGTTAGTGTTACAAAGGTTAAGGCAGCATAATTTAAGGGTAAGATAAGTAAGTGTGAATTTTTTAAACAGAACTAGTCTATCTAGGTTTCACGGTTTCTAGTGAAGGTCTTAAAGTCGTCACGATAAGGTGTCGGCTATCCGTAACTTTCGATACCTATTAACGTCAAGGGAATACAGCAATTTTTGGGGTGCAGCGGATACTATCGCCGCTTCATCCGCAATTACTCAATCATACCGCTCCCCTAACCGATCTTATAAAAAAAGGGCGTAGATTTCGTATGTCTTGAAATCATCAACAGGCGTTCGATAAATTGAAGATGAACTGTGTAGTTCTCCTATCTTGAAATTTCCTGACTTCAATAAGGAATTTTTCATAGCAACAGACGCCTCAGACCTAGGAGTAGGTGGGGTATTGCTTCAACAATATGATAGACAGTTTTCCCTATAGCTTTTTATTCACGTAAACTGAGACCTTCCGAAGTAAATATGCAGTAATAGACAAGGAAGGGCGCGCTATTGTTTAACTTCACTCGTGCACTTTAAGTTCATAATATACGGTTATCGTCGTCAAGGTTCTCACTGATCATAAGCCCCTAACCGACTTCTTTAAAGGCTTTAGTCACAGCCCCAAGCGAACTCGGTGGCACATGATCATTCAGGACTTTGGCGCGAGGATCGGGTATTTACCTGGGAAAGCAAATATCATTGCTGACGCATTATCACGCAACCCCTCTTCATCTTGTACCGAGCCATTAGCTGAATTAATAGATATCTCAACCTCCATGCCCGTTGTTAAAACTATATCCGAACAGGAAGATCTGGGCTGGAGTGCTGAACTATTACAGACGGAACAAAGAAAAGATCCGCAAATAGAAAAAATCATCATTGCGTTAAACGGAAATCCGAAGGAAAAAGAATACCTAAAGTATAAGCAGCAGAATTATATCCTACAGGAAAATCTCCTGTGTAGATCTGTGACGAGGAAAACCCGCAACACACCGCAGTTGAATAACAACCAGGTGGTGGTGCCTATCTCACTCATACCCACTGTCTTAAAGTGGTTGCATGAAAATCCACTGCACGGACACATCCGGGTTTATACCCTAATGTCACAGAAAGCCAAATCCTTGATTTTTATTGGCATACGATGCTTAGAGATATAAAAAGCACATAGCAATTGTCGCACTTGTCAAGAATACAAAGGGCCACACGAAGAACACCTGTCAGCCTAGGGCTTACCCCGTGCCAAATCAACCCTTTGAAAGAGTACATTTAGATTTATTAACAGGGTTTTACGAGTCAGACAGAGGAAATAAGCACCTCCTAGTAATTATAGACGCTTTGACTCGATATACAGAACTTATAGCGCTTAAAACAAAAACCGCGGTTGAGTGCGCTAGGAAGTTTTACGAGTGCTACATTTGTAAAACATCCGGAATTCCACACATCATTATCTCAGACTCGGGCGGGGAGTTCAATAATCATTTCCTTAACTCCTTGTGCGAATTCCTTAGTATAAAGAAAGTCAATACCATGATCTATCACCCAGAGTCTAATGGGCTCGTGGAAAGGGCAAATCGTAAGGTTTAAACATTTTAAGGGTCAACTTAGGGGGGGCAGATCCCAACTGGGACATTGCCATACCTGCGGTACTAAGCACACTTAATCACTCGTATCACGTGTCTATAAAAATGACACCGCACGAGGCACTGTACGGTATCCCGGCCCGAACGCCTTTCCACATCTTAAAGCCTACAACTAATTTATCAAATCCTCTAAAGGATGTTATGGATGCAAGCATAAGTCGATATAATATAATTCGTAAGAATTTAGAAGAAGCACAGATCCTAATGAAAAAAATCATGATAAAATAGCTAAGCCAACTAGAAACATATGCCGTGGGCGATCAGGTATACATACAAAGTATACGTGCGTAAAGTTTAAATTATAAACTGACACCTAAGTTTGAAGGCCCGTTTAACATTTTAGAAATTTAACGGCCAATAGAGTTAGGGTTCAAATGTATCCAAACCCACTGATGTGAGAATAGTCCCATTGGCACATATCAGAATCTAAAGAAAGGTAGATGGAGTGAGGGAAAAAATGGTTTGTATTTATGAACTTGTATAATAAATATATATATATATCTATTAATCATATTGTATGTAAACCTATTCTTTTACGCGAGTTATTACATCTGTTTTACTCATTGCAGGTTTTCAAAAATGAATCTGTTATTGTTGGGAGTGATATTGTGTATTCAGACATCTTTGTTGTATGGAAAGAGTGCTAGGACTAAAGACATAGAATTTAATCATGGCTCGATTATCGAGAGAATCGATGATGTATTCATCGTGTCAAGTAATATGTTATCGAGGTAGATATGCACGCCATTTTCTTACCTGAAGATGACGTCCTTAACTTAAAGAATGACCTGATGAGGTTTGGTATTCCCTTAAGGAAATGCATGAACGTAATTTTCATGCTAACTCAGAGATTCACTAGCTCAAAACGCTAAGCGTCGCGAAATGTTGTCTTATGACATACAAAATAAAACCGCCGAGGCAGAAGAACTCGCTCGTGACCTGCTGATGTGGTCTGTGCGGCACAATACTGTTGAGCGTCGCAACCCGCTTATTCTAGCTGGACTAAACATCTTAGGATCAGTTGCGAATCTAGGCTTAGGAATCTCAAATCGCCTCAAGATAAATAATCAAAATAAAAGAATTGAGTTTTTGCAACACAAAACGGAACTGGCCTTATCAGAACTTCGCAGCCAGTTATCTTCGATCAATCAAATAATGAATATCGTTAATGAACATTCAAATAATATCGATCAGGTCATGGAAGTTCAACATTTGCTGGCTACTTTAGCTTACTATAGTTCGAAAATAGATCATATCCGTGTGAAAATATCACATTTATTGAAAAGTCAAAAGATTACGTAGAAGCAATTACGTAGCAACAAAAGGGTGTGTTATCGCCTCACCTCATGCCTATTAAAGATCTGACGTTAACTTTGGAAAACGGACGGGAGAAGCTAGGTTATACTCCTTTATTGGATGCCCATAAAGTAGAATTCTATTATAGCCTAATATCAGTCAGCGTAGAAAATTATAGAATTATGATCACGATTCCTTTTGATTCTTCCGATGCTTGGCAATCATACAAAATAGCACCGTTTTCCTACTTTTATGACGAATACTCAAATCAGTAACAAATCCAGTAATATCCAATTTAACAGGGCATGTACTGATTTCTTCTGATAAGAAATCATTTACATCATTAAAGCTTAGATAAACTCATTCACTGTTCAGAAGCCATGAATAATAAAATTTGTACAGCTGACTCTTTTGAATTCTATCCTATATCAACGGATTCATGTGAGTTAGACATAGTGCTAAACGGCTCTCTCTCTCATACAAGCGAAGGTTGTCTGGGGAAACTTTATCCTTTTTTCGGTAATAAATTCAATTACAGGATGAATAATGGTTCCTGGATCCGTTATGATAAGGCCGGATTCGACGTCGTGTGTCCGGACACATCCACCGCCCATGCCCCTATCTTCGTAGCAGCCGATGTTGTACGGGGACATCTACAAACTATACCGTCAGAGGGGTCACACGATAATACGTGAGAAGGCGTATTTCGCGAAAACTACCGTGGGCAACACGATCATCCCGTCACTACCTCCCATCCCATCAACGCGCGAGTAGCTCATCGTCTGTCGCAACTGGCTGAGATGACCCACGCGTCATCGACTTATGCAGGTGGAGAAAATCTTCGCTACTATTCTGCTAGCCGTGTTCAGCGTGACGGCCATATTGGTTACGCGTCAACATCTTTGCTTGGCGTAGGTCTGAGGCGTAAACAGAAGGATCTCCAAGGGAACGTACTGGCCCGTCTGGATGACGTACCGTTAAACTCAAGTCGTTTGCGTTTAGGGCCGCCTGAACCTGGCCACTTCAGTTCGTGCCTAGGGAATTGTCTGGAATTGTGTTGTGTGTGAAAAGCGGTCCGTATGCTGGCAAAAATGTAGGACAAGAAAGACTCACGCCTTTGCATTTTTGAACAGTTAAAGTATCTTCAGGCACCTCAATAATCATTATAGCCCAATGTTATACATTAATATATTCCTAAAGGTATTTTTCGGGCACCTAATAAAATATCAGCCCTATATATTTGGATTTCTGCAGAATTACATTGTTTATACTATTATACAATTATATTTATCTATTATAAAGAGTGACAAGTACTCTTTAACTATTATCCATGATCATGCTATAATCATTATTTAGTAACCATTATTCTTAATCAGTTTTACCTGTTATCATATTAATCATGTTATACAGGTTTTTTTTTTGATTTTTACCATTTTATTATTTTTGGGTACATAATCATTATTATTACCAAACATGGATCTATATTTTCCATGCATTTATCTTGTTATGTATATGTCAACAAGGGTATGTAACAGAACCTTTTTGTGCATTTAATCACTTAGTATGTTACGAGCACGCTCCTATGAACCATGTTTAAAGTAAATTTTTTTTTTGTATTCAAGGCTTGAATAGGTAGCAGACCGAGCCTAATGTAAGAATTACATTATATATATAAACCAGTGACCTGGGGTCATGGCATTAGGAGGTTGTACGTGACCAAAGCACACCTTAGATTATGCTATGCGTTGTCTGCAGTAGCCTGATCTAGCTCAAAGCTTTGTCAACATCTTTATGTTATGATAACTTTGCACAACAACTTCCATGGGAAGAGGTTGACCTGTTAACCTACGCCGGAAACTTGTAACTTCCGAGCCGGCGAACTACGTATGTGTATATGAATTGCTGAGATAGCTAATGTTCCGCTATCGACGCGATGCTTTAGAATGGCAGTTCCACGACAAGAGTCAAACATATCGGTCGTCCGACCGAGCTGCATCTCCTAGTATGGAGTTACAGAATAAAAGTTGTTAACTTGTTCAACTAGCCGTTTTGAATCATCTCCTCTAGACAAGAAAGAACCTCTCTACTAAGATATCCAAGGGAGATGAGGAAGGAACCAAACATTACTTACGGACAACAGCCGTAAGGAAAAACAAAAAGTCTATCGCCAAGCGATAAGACATTAGATATATATATATATATATGACTGGTAAAAATGTTCTGTAACAACAGAATTCCATCTAATAAAAAGGAGCCCATAAAAACACCAAAATGTAGAGAGAAAAGTACTATATTTCAGAGACTGCTGTCTGCTCTCTTCGTTACTGAGGACTAATGGACGTCATCCAACCAATATTATTTAGTAGCCCATTTTCAGAATTCTGAATTTGTCCATGATAGGGAATTATATATAGAAATATATATATATATATATATATATATATATATATATATATATATATATATATATATATATATGTGTGTGTGTGTGTGTGTGTGTGTGTGTGTGTGTCTGTGTCTGTGTATATATATATATATATATATATATATATATATATATATATATATATATATACATTCATTACATATACAATATAAATTACGGGAAATGTGACACTGTTAAAATCTGTCCGGAATATGTCGAAATGGAGTCATACAAATTACCCTCATTGCAATTAACTGGTGACATGAAGCAACTTTATCTTGGCTTTCAAAGAGAAATTTCCGCGAATCGAGCTAATTTGAATGATTTTTATATGGATGATTATTATTAATTGGAAACAGGTCGGTGATGAAAAATTAAACAAAGGTCAGAAAACAACCATTGTAGTTTGGGATTGGTTTTTCATGAGAATAAGTAATATTCTGTTTGATTTTCTTAAAATAAAACCGTACTTCTGGTGGTTTAACACGACACAGAGAAAAGACATTTCTCAACGGTGAAATATGTGTTCTGCTCGGAATAACGCCTCGGATTAAATGAGGGAAATATTAATGATCCTGATCTTTCATGGCATATCTTACAAGACAGGCAGAGAAAGAGAGAGTCTATTATGTTTCAGTAAGTTATTTAAGCTTTTCGATTTTTTTTAACTTTCAGTGATGTAACAAATGTAAGTTTAGCGTAGAATTGAATTGTCTTTATTACATTCTCCTTCATTTTAGTACATTTTTATCTATTTTTAATTGATTAATTTATTCTTTCTTTTATAATAACTGGGGTTTCTTCTTTCTATATTTCCTTTTACCTCCTCTTACTTCTTCCTCATGAACACCTTAATATTCTTTGGAAGGTTGAATTTCAAGTCAGTGGCCCCTTTTGGTGGGTCTTGTTCCATATGATAGGTTCCATCTTCTGATATAATAAATAAATATAATCAAAGAAAACTCATATTCACATGAGTCAATAACATTGGAAAATATATCCACAGTAATATGTCTGTTTCATTTTGTTATTTAAAATATATATTTTGAATAACAAATTCAAACACGCCTACTGCTGTGGATTTGCTTTCCAAATAATTATAATAATAATAATGATAATAATAATAGTAGTAATATTGATGAAGTATAATCCTAGAAATTTCACAAAATAATATTGTCGAGTAATTGTAAACTGTTCTGTAAAACTCTTTTAGTAAGTTAAACTTTTACGCCGATAACAAGGACATATCTATTTAATGAATAATGAACGTTGTGATATAAAAATCTACTTTTTTTGTACAGAGAACGAAAGCCGTTACGTTACAAATTCCTTGCGTTCCATTGTGACATTTATTCTATGTTTCCCTTTCGAAGGAAAAAGAGAGAAAAGCACCAGACAAAGAGATTAAAAATCTCCCGTTCAGTCTCATCCCACTTCAGAGCTGCCAAGGCGTCCTTCCAGAGGTACTACTTGAAGCAGATGGTATTAATTTAAAAGTTGCCAATACGCGATATGAGTTGTAACCTACGTTTTTGAAAAGAGCTCTTCATTCTCCTTATTTTGAACCCAATAAACACTATGTGCAAATGGTAAATAAGAAAATAGCGGGCATGCAAGTCGGACACTTGTAAGATAATGGCCTGTCCACACTAGCGGGCATGCCCGTCGGGCGCTTGTAAAATAATGACTGTCTACACTAGTGGGCATGCTCGTCAGGCACTTGCAAGATAAATGACCTGTCCACACTAGCGGGCATATGCCCGTCGGGCACTTCCAGCTGTTTACATTTTTTCTCGCTTCTGGAGCAGTGTTGCCAGACAATCGCATCATTCCGGCTACATACTCAGTCGGTCAGTACAGTGGTACGGGTTATGGGAACAGTGTTTCGCCCGTCGGGCAGTGCCTGCTAGTGTGGACAGGGCCTTTGATAATGCTGGGCTCTCTCTGTCTCTCTCCATAGCTAATATGGCAGAATTGGAACCAGTAAACACCCTTAGGTTAGTTAGGTTGGTATTTTCAGTTTCTTTTAGTGCCCTGTTATTTCCCAGCCATTCTTGGGTTTTTCATGCAAAAATGGGGAACATTGGCAACGTATGCAATTTTACCAAGCAAGCAAATAACACCCCCCCCCCAATCTTGCAGGAACGTTTAAAAAGTTTAATTCCTCTCGTTCTTTCGCTGAACTCTCGTCTCTTTCTCTTCTGCTTAGGAGCCAGGACTCGACTCCCAAATGCAATTACACATTTTGCAGGACTTAACTTTTAAGGCAGCTGGATTATATTTAAACGTCACATAATTGTTTTGTATACGATTTGATGTGAATTTATGAGTGCCCCACCTTCTATTTCGTGTAATCGCTTTCTGTAGACTGTATCAGTGTGTCTATATATGACAGGTAAAAATGTTCTGTTACAACAGAATTCC
>NC_087202.1:11866117-11868617 GCF_015104395.2 Macrobrachium nipponense
CTTTCCTTTTACTGAATATGTATTGAATACAGATGAGTCATTAGACGTATCACCACTCATTGAAAATATAGGTACGAAGGAAAATTGCTGAGAACTGCAATTGTATCATAGTTCCTTTTATTATGTGGTTATATTTCTGTCATTAAAATCAGTGAAGAGAGGAGAAAACATCTCGGAAATACTACTATTTTTGCGATAAGATTATGGATAAAGAAAAGAAATCATTCTATGTCCATGTATTTAATGTGTTTTTTTTTAAAGAAGTAAATCATTATAAATACGTACATGAATTTAACGTAATTTTGAAATTAAGATAATAATAACAGAGACTTCTATGTACTGAACGTAATTTTGAAATAGACAAAAAAATAATAAAATGAGACCTCTGAGTACTTACAGTTATTTTGAGATAAATAAAAAATAAAAGACACTTCCATGTACTTAATGTTTGAGGCAAATAAAAAAAAATAATAAAAGACTCTTCAAAATACATGAGTAGTTTTGAGATAAAAAAATATAAAAGAGACTTCCAATACTTAAAGCAATTTTGAAATAAAAAAAAAATAAAGAGACAAAGATGATACGAGAGAGAGAACAGAAAACTGAGAGAATTATTTTCACTGTTTATATTTTTGTCGAATGTGATGTTGGCCATAGCATTCATTGTAGGTTAAAAAAAACTATAGAAAAAGCTGTCAGGACTGTTATTGAAAATGGATTGTTTTTATTCCATTCCCATCCAGTACCAAATTAACTTTTCCCAGCGTTTGACTAATCCTATGAAATAGATTTATAGGCCATTTCAGGCCTATCATATTTCCGGCCCTTTTTCCATTTACCGATGTCTGTTCTTTTTTTGCGATATATATATATATATTATATATTATATATATATATATTATATATATATATATATATATATATATATCTATATATATATATTATGGCACCGATTTCAGATTATTTATGGAGTTGTTTATATATTTTTATTTCATAAAACGCTAAATTTGATTTAAATACATTTAATTATTTTGTTTTGAAATTTAAATTATATAACTCACCAACAAGATACACTTCATAAATGACTGTCTTTATAAACTAAACATTTTTATGTATTTATACATAGTCTTATTTTCCATACCTATTTTGTTTTCTTTTGTACGTGTTTGTCATTATCATGTTTCATTATCTGCTCCCTGTCTGATTATGATTCGCATTTATACATTTTTCCTTTTATTTCACTTGATATATATATATATATATATATATATATATATATATATGATATATTATGATATATATATATATATATATATAAATGCATGAATTAAGACCACAAATATCCTTTAATATCCAATTCGCTCTACCTCGGAATTAATATATTTTCATATATGTTAACCGAACGGAATTTTTTAGTTGATAATAATTTCGTCCTCTCGTGGATTCGAACCAGCCACACAGATGAGAGAAAGGCTTATGGACTTCAGTGAGGTACTGACCAGGCCAACAAGTGCGTTAATTTTTTGGTTTTGGCCTGCTCGTTAGCTTCCACTGCAGTCATGATTTCGTCCTTTGTGCGCTGGTTCGAATCCACAAGAAGACGAAATCATTATCAACTAAAAAAAATAAATAAATAGAAATCCCGTTCATTTAACATACATAATAATATATTAATTCTGAGGTTGAGCGAATTGGATATTAAAGAACATTTGTAGCCTAATGCATGTATATGAATGACGGTGATGTAATGAAAATTCATAATATATATATATATATATATATATATATATATATATATATATATATATATATATATATATATATTATATATATATATATGAAGCGATGGACGGGTAAAAGGTATATGACGAAAACTAACTTATTTTTTTAGAGAGAAGAGAGAAACGAGATCTTTATGCTGAGAGGATCCGACAAAGACTGGACCTCGCAAATTGCTGCGAGCGTATCTTCTCCTCTCGGAGTTTCGTAAATGAGAGAGAGGACGTCGCTCGCCAAAGTTTCGAAACTCATCTCTTGCTTGATGGAATATGGAGTCTGTTGCTCCCCTCTCTTCATTTGACAAATCCTATTCTGAGCCGGAATTAGAGTCTTCATTTAATGCAGCCAAAGCCTTTATCGGGCCAGGGCTGGAGAGAGAGAGAGAGAGAGAGGAGGCTGACTTCTCAAGCGCTTCTGACGTTTTGTTGTGCCATTTCTTAGTAACCAAAATAAGGTTCTGATTAGATATTATGATGTTTATATTGTACATCGTAGCGCTAACTATTTTGTCTAAATTTTTTATTTATTAATTTATTTTTGTTTGCTTAATACTTTTTTTCACGGGGGGTTTGATATTAATGATTTAATTGGGCAGTTCATAGAAGATAAACATCAAGTAGATACTTGAAACAGAACGATTGGCAGACAAAAAGATTGCAGGCTAAATGGAAGAAATAAATTTTTTTTTTCTCTCTCTCTCTCTCTCTCTCTCTCTCTCTCT
>NC_087202.1:11873617-11898617 GCF_015104395.2 Macrobrachium nipponense
TAATGTTTCATGAAAAAATATTAGAGGATAAGAGAAGAAAAAGAATGAAATTCAAAAGTAAATAATAATAGAAAATAAGAAAAATAAATACACAAAAAGACTTGGAGCAACAGAGTAACAATGATTAAAAAGAATATCCCGTTAGAGCTCCTCCCGTGGTGCACTGTAGGCATTGGTTTAAAGGGTATTTGCAGCGTCCCTTCGGCCCCTAGCTGCGACATCTTTCCTTTTACTGTACCTCCGGTCATATTATCCCTTTTCCATCCTCTCTAATAATTGTACCATAATGCAACTGCTTTGAGGTTCTCCTCCTGTTACAGCTTTCAGATCTTCTTACTGTCAGTGTCGCTTTCATCGATGAATGACCTCATAAGTCCCAGCGCTTGGCCTTTAGCCGAAATTCAAGTTTGTCCATAATCGGGCCAGTTCATATGAATTGGCGGCCATTTTATTTATTTGTTTATTTATTTATTTATTTATTTATTTATTTATTTATTTATTTATTATTATTATTATTATTATTATTATTATTATTATTTATTATTATTATTATTATTATTATTATTATTTTATTATTATTATTTATTATTTATTATTTATTTATTTATTTATTTATTATTATTATTATTATTTATTTATTTATTTATTTATTTATTTATTTATTTATTTATTTATTTATTTATTTATGTATTATTTTTTTTCATTCCTTTCATTTATGGTAAAAAATGTAGCGAAGCACCAGTATTTACGTAAGTAATCAGACAGGAAAAAATATATATATACATACATATGTACATATATGTGTATACATATATATACATATAAATTAGGTGTATGTATGTGGACCATCTACGCTAGATACATGCAAAAATCTGTATTTCCAGTTTTATCATTTCTTAATTTATATTTTTTTACTTTTTTTTTTATAAAAAAATTCTGTATTTCCAGTTTTATCAGTTCATAATTTATTATACTTTTTTATTCAAAAATCTTTATTTCCAGTTTTATCAGTTCATAATTTATCATACTTTTTTATTCAGAAATCAGTATTTCCAGTTTTATCAGTTCGTAATTTATCATACTTCTTATTAAAAAATCAGTTCATGATTTTATGATACTTTTTTTTTTTTAAATCAGTATTTCCAGTTTTAACTTTGCATAATTTATCGTACTTTATTCACGCGTCGTCGAAGGATTTTCTTTATTCACTTCAAAGCTATTCTACAGCACAACTTTACCAAAACGGAACGCGGAACCACAACTTTCATCTCGCAGTTTGATTGGATTTGCCACGAATCCAGTGGGTTAATTGTGTGATTGCCTCGCTTGTATACTGTGTCAGTATCAGACATTTCACTGTTTCCAATTTAGGATCACATCTCTGTTCCCGAATTTATTCGGCAGTCTCTGCATAAGTTCGCAGGTAGAGTGTTGCATATGATTTAAAGTTCAGTCAGCCTTTAGCATATTCATTAGAATATTATATGTATATATATGTGTGTATATACTGAAATTACAATAAAATTGTCTGACTAAAATCTTCTGTAAAAATGCTAACAAAACATAATAAAACGAACGGAAAATACAAAGTAGAAAAATTAATCAAAAAATTATTTTTACGTTTTGCGTTTTAATTTTTTTTCTCGTAAATTTATGATTGTTGTTTTTTTTTTAGTTTGTATTTGCCGTTCGTTTTATGTTTTGTTAGCAGTTTCACTGAATATATATATATATATATATATATATATATATATATATATATATATATATATATATTAATATTAATATACATATATATGTGTGTGTGTGTGTTTTGTGTGTGTTTGTGTGTGCACAAAGGGAAAGAATAAGATATAAAAAAATTGCTGGTCTTATTGGATGGGTGAATTCGAATTGATTGGAGAGCCTGTTCGTTTTATTTTTTATTCTCTCTCTCTCTCTCTCTCTCTCTCTCTCTCTCTCTCTCTCTCTCTCTCTCTCTCTATTGTAGGCTAGTTAGTTTTTGCAAACGAAGAATCCTGACAGAACAGATCAGCTCGAAAAATATTCTTCGGTTATATTTCTTGCAGTTTCTCGTTAGTTGCAACACGTTTTTGTTGTTGTTGTTGCCGTTTTTTGGGTTTATGTCAGTATTTTAGGCCTCCGTGCGGTTTTGGCTGTTAGTATCTGTGAGCTGAAGGCTGAGGTTATTTGCAGTTGAGTTTTTTTTTTTTTTTATGGGTGGGAGGTTGGAGTTTTGGAAGGGGTAAGTGAGATAGACTTGGAAAATCAATAAGGAGGTTGGATAAATTTTGTATTGTAAATGCCTCATGCTGATTCTTGTGTGTAAAAGTCTCATGCTGATTTTGTGTGTAAACGTCCCATGCTGATTCTTTTGTGTAAATGCTACATGCCGATTCTTGTGCGTAAATGTCTCATGCCGATTCTTGTATGTAAATGTCTCCTGCTGATTCTTGTGTGTAAATGCCTCATGCTGATCCTGCATGTAAATGTCATGCTGATTGTTGTATGTAAATGCCTCATGCTGAAATTTTACTAATTCTTGTGTACATCTGTAACAGCGTTTTGCGAGAGAGAGAGAGAGAGAGAGAGAGAGAGAGAGAGAGAGAGAGAGTCTCTCGATGTCTCAAAGCTAAAGTGGTAATTTATTCCAGAGTTAATTAGGAGAACTTTCCTTCACCTTACTCTGTCTCGATCTGACTTTCAAATGAAAACTCTAAATGAGATGAAAACTGAATAGAACATGATATGATCTTGAACACCATTAACTCTTCTGTTTTCGAAATGGACATTGAAATACTGCAGGAGAATATCTATCTGAAATTGATAGATTTTTTTTTTTCGTTGCCCAAAACAGGACTTGCCCTTCGATACAGAGGAATGATTGGGGGGGGGGGGGGGGGGGGGGGGGGGGGGGGGGGGGGGGGGGGGGGGGGGGTAGTGCCATCATTGCACCTCACCACGGATTGCACTTTAGGCACTTATGATTCTTTGCAGCGTCCCTTCGGCCCCTAGCTACAACCCCTTTGTTGCCTTTTACTGTACCTCCGTTCATATTCCCCTCTTTTCTTCTTCCATCTTGCTTTTCCACCTATTCATAAACCATTTTCATTGTGCAACTGCTTTGAGGTTCTCCTGTTACACCTTTGTAACCTATTGCTCTAAATTTTTTTTTTGGCTGTGAATGACCTCAAAGGTCCCAGTGCCTGGTCTTTGGCCTAAATTTTATATTCTGTTCTGGTTTTAGCTTATAGTCTATATATATATATATATATATATATATATATATATATATATATATATATATATATATATATATATATATTATTTTATGGCACTCCCCGTCATGTAAACTGCCTTTTCAAACAGACGTCGTTAATATGCAATGGTTTTAGCTTTGTAGTCATGTATATATATATATATATATATATATATATATATATATATATATATATATATATATATATATATATATATATATATATATATAATACATAT
Source organism: Macrobrachium nipponense (assembly GCF_015104395.2). Classification (NCBI taxonomy): domain Eukaryota; kingdom Metazoa; phylum Arthropoda; class Malacostraca; order Decapoda; family Palaemonidae; genus Macrobrachium; species Macrobrachium nipponense. The sequence continues at coordinate 11,877,116 of NC_087202.1, forward strand.
ATATACATATTGTTACGGCAATCCCGTCATGTAAGCCGCCTATTCAAACAGACGTCGATCTATCCATCTATACGACTGCCATTGTATGTTCTTTATCAGACCAAGTGGCGAGAGTCATTCGTCTGCACAACAAAGGAGACCAATCTCCTGTGATCTCACTGGAACACAAAGCCTCGTGTGAGTTCCATCTGTCAACGTCTGACACGAGGGGAAGGGTCTCCTCTGTGAGATAAATGTCTCACTTTGGAGTTGACGCTATCTCTCAACTCGAAAGATACCAAATCCACGAGAGATGTCGTTTCTATGGTGTGGATTGGGCCTTGTTGGACGCGGTGAAACTTTCATAACAGTAGGAAATATAGACGCCAAGGAATTAGTAGGAAATAAAGATATCAAGAAGGTGTAAGCACAGATTTTGCTGCAATGGGTAAAACTGAATAACAAAATTAAGGGCAATAATTTCTTATCAACTCTGCGTGTTATTGCATTTTGCTTAGGTAAATCATGGTATATATCAGTTTCTATTCTCAGTGATGCTATTTGAACTTTCGAATAATAATTTCCTTCGAACACAAACTCAAAATCGCTTATACTTATAAATGTAAAGAGGACCTTGGTAATCACCCTGCCACACTGCTTTATACTATACAAATTTGTACTGGTAAATATTTTTTGTTTTCAAAGTCAATTAGAATCAAGTGAATTAGTATCCCTGTTTTCTCTGACACTGACTGCTAGAATTTCTGGATTGAAGTTACGGGTTCCCATTGAAAAAAAAAAAAAATTCTAATCGGCAGAGGTGGGCATCTGGTCCCTTCCAAATGACGGCAATGGAGATTGTCCATCCGTTACCTAGGCGCTATTCCAGCTTGGTTATTCCAGCGCTTGTTCCTGGTTCCGTGCAAAGTAAGGAATTGCTTTGAACATTCGCGGTGCGAAACCAATGCGCGGATATGAGTTCAGGATTATTTCTGTTTACCCAGTCGCAATCTCTCTCTCTCTCTCTCTCTCTCTCTCTCTCTCTCTCTCTCTCTCTCTCTCTCCACATACAAGATATGTGACACGTGGAATAAACTGCCACCCGAAGTTGTAAACAGCAACAGTGTGGAAGAGTTTAAAAGAAAGCTTGACAAAATCATTAGGACACTGAATGCACAGCAAAACCTGCTCCTAGAGATAAGTGAGCGCACGATGTCTCCTCTTAGGATGGACTAACAAGTCTTTAAGGCATCTTGAACCTTGTAACTCTCTTTATTTGTAGGAAATACATTATTATCGATGGAAGTGTAATCAATCCTGCATGAGTGAGAAAAATAGTCGGAAATAGAGAGAGAGATCAATTACAATTCCTTCTAAGCGACGAATCCAGTCTTCATCTCAGAAATAGCAAAGTAGGATTTCGTAGAGTTTCATTAATCCCCCTCAGTCAGTATTTTTGCGTTTATCTTGATAGAAGGTTATAATATAGCATGACTATGAAATAGTATACGTATGTGTGGGCTTCATTTCGCAGAAACGATTATTGAAGACGATGTTTTCAGTATGTCTTGCTTGTTGTTCCGTTTCATCCGCTGTGGACGTATTGAAAAACTTGCAAAGATAAGTTGTTATATAACTGAACACCTCATTCAGCATTGAATTATAAATGTTAAACGCTTCGTATGAGAAATTCCTCTTTGGAAAATGTTTAATATTCCGCAGCAGAAAAACGAATAGCAAATAAGATCTGATCCCTGTAGGGGTGGGGGGGGGGTGGGGGGGGGGGGGGGGCAAAGTGTGCGCCAGTACACCTCATTACGGTGCAATTTCGGTAAGGCATTTACTTAAAGGTTCTGCGCAGCGTCCCTTTCTTAGGCCCCTCTAGCTGCAACTACTTCCATTCCTTTTACTGTGTTCTCCGTGCATATTCTCTATCTTCCATCGTACTGTCCGTAACCCTCTCCTAACAATTATTGCTTCATAGTGCAACTGCTTCGAGGTTTTCCTCCTGTTACACCTTTCAAACATTTTAACTGTCAAGTTCCGTTTCAGCGCTGAATGGCCTTAGTTGCCCCAGTGCTTGGCATATGCCAAAAATCTATATGAATCAAAATTAAATAGATAATAGGATCTGATGAGAGCCTGGCCTTCAATGCTCCTCTCTGCGAACTGAAGACCAAATAATTGTACTTTTATGTAGTTGTTTTCTGTAACTTGCTTGTAAGATAAGCAAATTTTTATCACGCTATTTTTGGAAGAAATGCGGATTAGTGATTTATAAGTAATTCTAATTATAAAATATAAATAATAGAAATAAAACTAAAAATAATAATAAAAATAAGTATAATAACGTCGAAAACTAAAGTGAAAAAATCAAATAAAAAAATTAGAAAATAAAAATAATCAAAATAAAAAGAAAAAGTAATTAAACAATAATGATGAAATCATAAGTAATAAACATAAAAATAATGAAAATACAAATAAAATAATAATAAGTTATTGTAGCTGGAAAAGTCTCTTCCTCTCTCTCTCTCTCTCTCTCTCTCTCTCTCTCTCTCTCTCTCTCTCTCTCTCTGTAGTTGGACAAGTAATTAGATATGCCTTGCTCGCTTATAGATTACGCTCTCTCTCTCTCTCTCTCTCTCTCTCTCTCTCTCTCTCTCTCTCTCTCTCTCTCTGTTCTCGTTTTATATAACTTTTTTCTCATTTGTAGGGTTAACTACGCTCCGCATAATCATTTATTGTCTACAACGTAAATCATTTCTCGTTAATCGCTAATGATATAAGTCGGTAAAAACTATCATTATTCATTTGCCGGCAAAAGCACATCATTCTGCAATGTTTTACATAATTTCTCAACGCGATTATCTAATTTATTTGTACCATCACCGGAAGAGTGAATCCAGACTAGAAATAATGTTAAAAAAAAAACATTAAAATGTCAGATTTTAATATGAACGACATTAGTTATTATTATTTATTTGTACCAATGTTACAAAAAAAATATAAACTGATTTATTTATGCCAATGTTACAACAAAAAATATAAACTGATTTATTTATGCCAATGTTACAAAAAAAAATATAAACTGTCAAATTTTGATATGAACGACAGAAATTATTATTTATTTGTACCATGACTAGAAAAGTGAATCCTGACCCGAAATAATTTTACAGTAAAAAGAAACAGCAAATGTCAGATTTTAATATGAACGACACAAGTTATTATTATTTTTTTGTACCAATGTTACAAAAAAAAATATAAAATGCCTGATTTTAATATGAAAGACACAAATTATTATTATTTATTTTTTATTAATGTAACAAAAAAAGTATAAACTGATTTATTTGTACCAATGTTACAACAAAAAATATAAAATGCCAGATTTTAATATGAAAGACACAAGTATTATTATTTATTATTTACCAATGTAACAAAAAAAATATAAACTGATTTATTTGTACCAATGTTACAACAATAGACTATCAGATTTTAATATGAACCACTTAAGTTATTATTTATTTGTACCATGACCAGAAAACCGAATCCAGACTAAGAATAATGTTAAAAATAAAACATAAAATGCCAGATTTTAATATAAAAGGCATAAATTGTTGTCTCCATTTTCAATTACGGTCAGGACACGGTTCGTTCATTTTCACCCCTTCCCTCCCCCCCCTTAAAAATGGCATAGAAGTCCTCGAAAAGAAAAGAAAACAGAAGTTTTGCAAAAAGATTTTACAGACGATATTTTTATATCAGAGATGGTCGGATTACGAAGAGAACAATACAATCCCATTACTTTCATCCAGTAACAATAGAAAGAGCCTAGGGTGATATTTTCTTCTTTTTTTTTTTTTTTGCGATCCTTTTACATAGGTGGTTCCCATTTTTTTCCTATATTTTAAAATAACTTCAGGGCAGACTTTTCTCTTACTAACATGAGCTTGTGTCGAGGAAATAAATAACCCTCTTATCTTTTCCCCGTAACCTTCCCAGAGGGCGGAGACTCACCACATCTATCAGTAACAAACTTGTGTCATTTTTGTAGTTATCTGTCAAAGAACACTCTTCAGATGGCTCTATTTTTCCGTCCGTCCGCACTTTTCTCTGTCCGCCCTCAGACCTTAAAAACTAGCGAAGCCAGAGGGCTGCCAGTTAGTATGTCGATTATCCACCCTCAATTCATCAAAAATACCAAATTACAACCTTCTAGCCTCAGTAGTTTTTATTTTATTCAAGGTTAAAGTTAGCCATCATCGTGCCTCCGGCAGCGTAACAACGAAGGCGGCCAAGGCCGGCTGAGAGATTCATGGGCCACTGCTCATACAGCATTGTACCCAGACCTTCGAAAGATAGATCTGTTTTCGGTGGCCTTGATTATATACGCTGTACAGAAAGCTTGATTGCGCAGGTTTCTTTGACGCATTACTTATTTATTTATTTATTTATTTTACATGGATGAAGGTATAACCTAAAGTAAAAAATACTCGTGAATGTTTTATACAATATAAAGTATGATTGCGTTCCTGTTCGAAGAGGAATATTTAATTTTAAAAAAATTGGGTTAAACAATTACCAACCATCATTCGAAACTGACAGTAATGCTTCTCCTTCCAGAAGCCCTGGAAAAGCCTCAATGTCAGACTTATGAATTCCTGGAGCTAAGAAATATTGACGGCAGATACCGCTGAGGTTTTTCCAGAATTTCCGGCGTTACAGTCAATATCCTCCTTAAGATGACTCAATATTGACATCTTGATGCACCAGAAATAACTTTGCAGTCGTGCAATGATGTTTAGTATGGATAATGGTAGAACCCTTTTGATGTTACGTTACTGTAAAGCAATGATAATTAGAAATTGTACAATCATTCTGATTTCCTATTACTGTAGCATATATATATATATATATATATATATATATATATATATATATATATATATATATATATCATATTATATATTATATATATGTGTGTGTGTGTGTGTGTGTGTGGTGTTTGTGTGATATGTGTGCGTGTGTGTGTGTGTGTGCGTTATTTACTGTTTGTAAAATCATTCTGATTTTATATTATTGTAAAGAAATCTATATATATATATATATATATATATATATATATATATATATATATATATATGTATATATATATATATCTATATATATATATATTATATATATATATTATATCAGTTACTGTAAAGTAATAATAATTGTAAATTGTAAAATCATTCTGATTTTATATTACTGTAAAGCAAAAAAAAGGTTTACATTAGTTACTATAAAGTAATAATAAGTGGAAATTTTAAAATGATTCTGATTTTATGTTACTGAAAAGTAAAAAAAATTATATTAGTTTCTATAAAGTAATAATAAGTGGAAATTTTTAAATCATTTTGATTTTATGTTACTGTAAAGTAAAAAAAAATATTAGTTACTATAAAGTAATAATAATTGGAAATTGTAAAATCATTCTGATTTTATATTGCTGTAAAGAAAAGAAAATAGATATAATTTATTTGTTAAAAGCAAAGTCATGCGCTTTTGCAGGAGCAGAAATATTTTCCAATAAAAATGGTCGAAGGCTTAACCTTAACTGCATTAAATTCAGTATTGTTTGAGGGGCCAAATTTGATACAGATATCAATATTAAAGGGATCAAGTCCAAATTGAATTCAAATCGCAGATAATGAAACAGATAATGGAGATGAACTAGCGAGCAATAGGCGACTATTATCTCATGTAAAAGTGATATTCAAATGCAAAATGCTCTTTGAATCGTAATTTTTAAAAGTTAGTCATGGTTGCAGAAGCTCTTAAAAGATTCATGGCAATTCCAAACTGTGTAGATTTGAAAACCACTTTTGTGAAGAGTGGGGTACTGTAAGCAGTATACTTATACCGCATCACACAAATTTTAATTCCTCATTTTGCCAGTCATTTGAAATGCGCCGTAAAATTAGTTAAACAGATCGCATCTTCAAAAGAGATCGTAATCACAGAACTACAGGAATTTATTGTGAATAACGAGAGATACTGGATTCGTATAGTGACAGAGCTCTAAAAGGTTATAATTCAGGAATTTATCGTGAATAACGAGAGATGCTGGATTCTTATGATCTAAAAGGTTATCATTATATTTTGGGAGCGTATATGGGTTGAGTGACGTATTACAAACTGCATGCAGAGTAGATGGAGTTGAAAAAATCTTTTTGTTTAAGAAGTGTGTTTTTATTTTTCCTCTACAAAATAGAGGAAAAATATTCACAGACGTAATATTGAAATTGGAAAAATGCAAAATTTAAGATATCACTCAAATCACATACGTCCTTTTATCCACGCGCAAAAATATATTTTCAGATTAATATATTTACTGTTATAACGTATCCAACCGCAAAAATAAATTTAGATTAACATAGTTACTGTTATGACGTATCCACGCCCAAAAATACATTTAGATTAATATATTTACTGTTATGACGTATCCACGCGCAAAAATAAATTTGGATGAATATATTTACTGTTATGACGTATCCAAGCGCAAAAATAAATTTAGATTATATAATATATTTACTGTTATGACGTATCCACGTGTAAAAATAAATTTAGATTATATAATATATTTACTGTTATGAGGTATCCACGCGCAAAAATAAATTTAGAATAATATATTTACTGTTATGACGTATCCACGCCCAAAAATGAATTTAGATTAATATATTTACTGTTATGACGTATCCACGCGCAAAAATAAATTTAGATTAATATATTTACTGTTATAACGTATCCACGTGCAAAAATAAATTTAGATTATATAATATACTTACTGTTATGACGTATCCACGCGCAAAAATACATTTAGATTAATATATTTACTGTTATGACGTATCCACGCGCAAAAACGCATATAGATTGATATATACTGTTCAGTAAAATTCTAAGGAACAAGAACAGGATTTCCAAGATAAGTACATAATCAAATTACGTTAAGTAACAATTACAGTCCACATTAAATTCAGAAAAGTAATTATGTTTATAAAAGATGCATTACTTCAAGAGAAACAGACTTAGACATACTGAAACTAAACGAGATATTTCAAATTACGTTGAATTCCAATATTTAAGTGAACACATACGCCAACAATGTATTAACAAGGCGTCATCCGACCTCCAGCTTACTCGGAGCACGGACTAAAATGTACGGTCAAATAGAGCATTGTTCCACCAACGAAAATTAAAATAAATGCGCTGTATTTTACTATAAATAATTTTTCTGTCCTGTTTTGCACATTATTTTTTTTTCTATTTTTCATTCTAATACTTAATTCGCAAATATCCTATCTGAAAATTCCTGTATCTTGAACTCAACGCGAAACACATTTTTCAGACATTTTAGACTTACTTACATTCCCCCGCCCCCCACCCCCACCCCAAAATCAACAACAACGTAGTAGTTTGTAGGCTTACTCCCCGAGTAAGCGAAAAAGCATTGACACAAATTTTGCGAGAAAAAAATACTGGAATTAAGAAAAAAAAAAAAAAAAACTGCAAGAAATGAAATAATAATGATTTTATTTCATAAAATTTGCAGGGTTATTATGCACCTCATGACATGTCAATTGATGAAGAACGGTTAATCTTTTAAATTCCTTCTTAAAAATACCAAAATATATAAATATTACCAAAATAAATAATATTTGCAGTGTTATTATGTACCTCATGACACATGTTACTTGATAAACAACTGCTAATCTTTTAAATTCCTTCTTAAAAATAAAAAAAGATACCCAAAATATACAAAAATAGTAAGAGTCAGAGATGTGTATTTCTGGTGATAGAAGTTCACTCTCGTCGTGGTTCGGAAATCACGTAAAACGCCGTTGGTCCCGTTGCTGAATAACCATACTGGTTTCATGCAACGTAAAAACACCATACAAACAAACAAACAAACAGTAAGAAAAGTTTCCGATGGAAGATCCAGAATTCGAAACTGGAAAAATACCGAGCGAAAGTGAAACAGTGGAAGCCATCGCCAAGGGGGTCATCCTTGCAATATATAAAAAAAGAAAAAGTAAAAAAAAAAAAGTTCGTGCTGTCATTGAGAAAACGAGCCCTGGAAACAGCTAGCGCTGTTGGCATTTCGGGCGAAAATATAACGAAAGGTTTCCCGGTCCATTTTTCCATTTATTTCTACGACTTCAGAGTTGCCTCACGGACGGAAAGCAAATATTATGCTGAGTTTGACTTGTAATGATGTTGATGATTGTTTTGCCATTCTGCGAAAAGTGAATTTATAATAGAACGCTCGGAAATAGTTGCTGTTAATATTTCCGTATTTAGTAAGTTCGTTTTCTATGTAATAATAGTAATGATTTTTTTGTCGTTCTGGGAAAGGGATTTTATTATAGAACGCTCCGAAATAGTTGCAGTTACTGCTTCTGTGTTTAGTAATTCGTTTTACATAATAATAATAATAATAATAATAATAATAATAAAATAATAATAATAATAATAATAATAATAATAATAATAATAATAATAATAATAATAATAATAATAATAATAATAATGTGGCGCCGTGGAGGAGTGGTTAGGTCTTCAATAGACTTAAGTCAAGTTAAGCAACATTGGGGCTGGTCAGTCGTTGGATGGGTGACCGCTCTCCTCGGCGTTGATTCCTTGGGAAAGGATCTTTACCATAATTTCCCTCAGGGTCTACTCAGCTGTAAATGAGTACCTATCCCTGATGGGGTAGGGTCCAGCTATGGGTTAAATAGCAAAACTCAGCAATGATGGAAAGAAATGAAGGAATAAACGACAACGACGTAAATGGAACCTCTGGCAACAGAGGAGCTTCGTCCGGCAACCAGGTATTCAACCCAATTGAAGGGGAAGACGGTCAGGTACTTGGAGGTCGTCATCCAGCAACTGATCACCACAAAGAAAGTATCAACAGCCTGAGATTGGAGCTACAGAGGCAAAAAGGAAGAAATGAGACAAGAGAAGAAAATAAGGAAATATGGAGATGCTACATCAGAAGCAACCCGACGGAGAGAGGATATAGAAGAAGATTGATCAACATCTGGAATGAGAGAATAACCACCCCCAAACAGAGCAGAGGCTGGCAGATCAAGTAAGGAACATAAGAAAAAGAACTGGCTCTCCCCAACAGAAAGAGAAGAACTGGAAAGGGAAATGTCACACGACAACGAATTACACGAAGGACGAACTGAGAGACGATGCCACAGAAGACGACAGGGAGGATGAAGTATCAAACAACGACACACGAAGAAACACCGACGAAGTAACAGAGAGGACGGAATGGGGGTAGAAAAAGATTAGACAATGGATGGACCCAGATACAGAGAGAACAAAGATCCCCTCCATGAAAGCCTACAACACCAAGAAATTAAGGGAGAAAACAAGTGAGGTCAATGAAATAATGGGCCTAATACACACCACCAGTATCACAGAAACAAATAACTTGACATATGCAGGAGCAAGATTAGTAGCAGAACTGATTCGAACACCAACACCACCGTCACAACCAACCCAACAGAAACCAAAACAGCAACCTCCTTGGAAAAGGCGCCTGGAAAAGCAAATCATGGTGATGAGATCTGACTTGAGTAAACTGAAAGAGATGGCAGAAAAAAGGCTAAGAAGCAAGAAAACAAAGGAGGAACTCAACGAGAAATACAAAGTACAAGAGAGAGGGTACTAAACAACACAATAGAAGATGTAAAACAGAGGCTTTTAAGGCCAAAGCACATAAGATCCAACGGTACATGAACAGGAATAAGGGATACCAACAGAACAACTATTCGGAACCAACCAGAAAAGACTATACAGCCAACTAAGAGGGGAAGACAACCACCCAGAAATTCCCTGAAGCCGAACCAAGTAAGAGACTCTGGGAAAACATATGGAGCAATCCGGTATCACACAACAAACATGCAGCATGGCTCCAGGAAGTCAAGGAAGAAGAAACAGGGAGAAAAAACAAAAAAAGATTCACAGAGATCACGACAGACACAGTCAGACACCAACTAAAGAAATGCCAAACTGGAAAACCCCAGGTCCCGATGAAAGTCCATGGATACTGGCTCAAAAACTTCAAGGCCCTACACCCACGAATAGCAGAACAACTCCAGCATTGTATCTCAAATCACCAAGCACCCAAATGGATGACCACAGGAAGAACATCCTTAGTACAAAAAGACAAGAGTAGGGAAATATAGCCAGTAACTACAGGCCTATCACCTGCCCTACCAATAAGTGGAAGTTACTAACAGGTATCATCAGTGAAAGGCTATACAACTACCTAGAGAGACAAACACCATCCCTACCAACAGAAAGGCTGCAGAAGGAAGTGTAGGGGCACAAAAGACCAGCTCCTGATAGACAAAATGGTAATGAAGAACAGTAGGAGAAGGAAAACCAACCTAAGCATGGCATGGATAGACTATAAGAAAGGCCTTCGACATGATACCACACATGGCTAATAGAATGCCTGAAAATATATGGGGCAGAGGAAAATACCATCAGCTTCCTCAAAAATACAATGCGCAACTGGAATACAATACTTACAAGCTCTGGAATAAGACTAGCGAGTTATATCAGGAGAGGATCTTCCAGGGCGACTCACTGTCCCCACTACTCTTCGTAGTAGCCATGATTCCCATGACAAAAGTACTACAGAAGATGGATGCCAGGTACCAACTCAAGAAAAAAGGCAACAAAATCAACCATCTGATGTTAATGGACGACATCAAGCTGTATGGTAAGAGCATCAAGGAAATAGATACCCTAATCCAGACTGTAAGGATTGTATCTGGGGACATCAGAATGGAGTTTGGAATAGAAAAATGCGCCTTAGTCAACATACAAAAAGGCAAAGTAATGAGAACTGAAGGGATAAAGCTACCAGATGGGAGCAACATCAAATAGATGAGACAGGATACAAATACCTGGGAATAATGGAAGGAGGAGATATAAAACACCAAGAGATGAAGGACATGATCAGGAAAGAATATATGCAGAGACTCAAGGCGATACTCAAGTCAAAACTCAACGCCGGAAATATGATAAAAGCCATAAACACACATGGGCAGTGCCAGTAATCAGATAGAGCGCAGGAATAGTGGAATGGACGAAGGCAGAACTTCTCAGCATAGATCAGAAAAACCAGGAAAACAAATGACAATACACAAAGCACTACACCCAAGAGCAAATACGGACAGACTATACATAACACGAAAGGAAGGAGGGAGAGGACTACTAAGTATAGAGGACTGCGTCAACATTGAAAACAGAGCACTGGGGCAATATCTGAAAACCAGTGAAGACGAGTGGCTAAAGAGTGCATGGGAAGAAGGACTAATAAAAGTAGACGAAGACCCAGAAATATACAGAGACAGGAGAAAGACAGAGAGAACAGAGGACTGGCACAACAAACCAATGCACGGACAATACATGAGAACAGACTAAAGACTAGCCAGCGATGACAATTGGCAATGGCTACAGAGGGGAGAGCTAAAGAAGGAAACTGAAGGAATGATAACAGCGGCACAAGATCAGGCCCTAAGAACCAGATATGTTCAAAGTACGATAGACGGAAATAACATCTCTCCCATATGTAGGAAGTGCAATACGAAAAATGAAACCATAAACCACATAGCAAGTGAATGCCCGGCACTTGCACAGAACCAGGTACAAAAAGAGGCATGATTCAGTGGCAAAAAAGCCCTCCACTGGAGCCTGTGCAAGAAACATCAGCTACCTTGCAGTAATAAGTGGTACGAGCACCAACCTGAGGGAGTGATAGAAAACGATCACGCAAAGATCCTCTGGGGACTATGGTTATCAGAACGGATAGGGTGATACGTGCAATAGACCAGACGTGACGTTGATTGACAAAATCAAGAAGAAAGTATCACTCATTTGATGTCGCAATACCATGGGACACCAGAGTTGAAGAGAAAGAGAGGGAAAAAATGGATAAGTATCAAAATCTGAAAATAGAAATAAGAAGGATATGGGATATGCCAGTGGAAATCGTACCCATAATCATAGGAGCACTAGGCACGATCCCAAGATCCCTGAAAAGGAATGTAGAAAAAAACTAGGAGGCTGAAGTAGCTCCAGGTCCTCATGCAGAAGTGTGTGATCCTAGAAACGGCACACATAGTAAGAAAAGTGTGGACTCCTAAGGAGGAGGATGCAACCCGGAACCCCACACTATAAATACCACCAGTCGAATTAGAGGACTGTGATAGAGCAAAAAAAAAAAAAAAAAAAAAAAAAAAAATAATAATAATAATAATAATAATAATAATAATATAATAACTTATTAAAGGTGATGGCTACTTCAGCAGAGTTACGCTTTAGAGATTCTTCTCTGTTTTTCGAATAAAGAAAAAATAGAGAAGAATCTCTACTTGCGTAACGCTGCTGAAGTAGCCATCACTTAGTAAAGTATGCTTGAGAGAAGGTCTGCTTCCTAAATGATAATAATAATATTTTGTTGAAAATAATGGCAGTTTTCAACGAATTATTCTTATACAGGGTCTTTTCAATTCTCCTGATAATTCGTTTCTCTGACTCAGCTACGTTGTTGAGTAGAATTCCAATATTCATGTTTATTCATAATTAGGATATTTGTCAAAAATAATTTATAAAAAAAAATTTTATTATATGTATTGCTTTTTGATAAAATATTTGTGGAAAGGAGATACTAGGGAAAACATCTGGAATAGTATGGGAGGAAAAGGAGAGCTGGTGGTGGGGAGAAGAGGTGGGGGAAGTGGTGAAAGGTAAAAGGGAGGCAAAGAAGAGATTTGAAAGAGTCACAGCTGCAGGAGGACAGAGAAAGATTAAGAGAAAGAAACAAAGAAGTAAAAAGGGTGGTAGCTCAAGCTAAGGCAAGGGCATATGAAGAGGTTTATAATGAACTGGAAACCAAGGAAGGGTTGAGTAAGATGCTCAAAACTGTCAAAAGTAAGAAATAAAAGAACAAAGGACATCACCCATATTACAAGCAATGAAAGCTAGGAATGGTACGGTCATAAAAAAGGAAGAAGACTCCTGAAAGATGGGAAGAGTACTTCGAACAACTGCTAAATGAAGAAAATGAAAGACTTGTAAGAGAGGATGGACAAGTAAACATGGGAATGGTAATGGGGATATCTAGGGATGAAGTGATACTGAGCCTTTAAAAAGGGAATGAGGAAGTGGGAAGGCAACAGGACCATGACTTAATCCCAGTCGAAGTTTGGAAAGCCTTAGGAGAGGAAGGGGTAGACATCTTGTATGATCTGATGTAAAATATTTCGAACAGGAAAAGATACCAGAAGAATGGCGGGAAAGCATATTGATACCTATATTTAAAGGTAAAGGTGATGTCCAGGAATGCAGTAATTATAGAGGTATAAAACTAATGTCTCACACGTTGAAGATTTGGAAAGAATAATAGATAGCAGGCTGAGAGAGGAAGTTAGAATAGGGAAGGAACAGTTAGGATTTATGAAGGGAAGCGGCACAACGGATGGAATATTTTGCATAAGGCAGCTAATGGAGAAATTCAGAGAAAAACAACGAGACCTGCATCTGGTATTCACAGACCTTGAAAAGGCCTATGACAGAGTGCCAAGGCAAGAAATATGGAGATGTTTGAGGGAGAAGATGGTGCTGGAAAAGTATGTCAGAATTATTCAGGAGATGTACAGGAATGTGTATACTAGAGTGAGGAGTAGTGTTGGAGAGACGGATGGATTTGAGATAGGAGTTGGATTACACCAGGGATCAGCACTTAGCCCATTCATCTTCAACATCGTGATGGATGTAATGACCAGGGATGTTAGAGAAACAGTGCCATGGTGCATATTATACGCGGATGACATTGTGTTGTGTTCAGAGGGGAAGGAGGAGTTGGAGGGGAGGTTGGAGAGGTGGAGAGCAGCACTTGAGGAAAGAGGAATGAGAATAAGCAGATCAAAAACCGAATATATGTGTTCTAGTATTACTGAGGACGGTGGAAGTAGCATAAGATTGGGTGGGGTGAAGAAATAAAGAAAGTACAGAGTTCAAGTACTTAGGTCCGTATTAGAGGATAGTGGAAGCATGGACCAAGAGGTGAGACACCGAATTCAGGCAGGATGGAATAACTGGAGGTCTGCATCAGGGGTCCTCTGACAAGAAGGTCCCTCTGAAATTGAAAGGAAAGTTCCATAGGACGGTGGTCAGACCAGCAATGTTATATGGAACAGAAACAGCAAGTATGAGGAAAACAGAGGAGAAGAAGATGGATGTAGCAGAAATGAGAATGTTGAGATGGATGTCGGGACGTAACAAGGGAAGAGAGGATTAAGAAGAAATGAGTATATAAGAGGAGTCGATAAAGGTAGCTGAAATATCGAAGAAATACTGGAAGGAAGGCTTCGATGGTATGGACACCTGTTACGAAGGGAGGAACGTCATGTTGGGAAGACATACGATGGAAATGGAAGTGCAGGGTAGAAGGAAGAAGGGAAGACCAAGAAAGAGATGGCGTGATTGTGTAGGGGAAGATATAGAATTGAAAGGTATAAATGAGAACGAGGCACAGGACAGAAATCGATGGAGACGACTCATTCGCAATGGCGACCCCATATAAAAATGGGTTTAAGCTAGGAAGAAGAAGAAGATTTGTGACAAATATCCTAACAATGACGAATATGAATATTGGAATATCAGAAAAACGAATTATCAGAATTGAAAAGACCCTGTATAAGATTAACAAAACATGTATCAAAGAAGGTCTGCTCCCTGCATATCATCATGACAATAATAATTTGTGAATCTATATACACAAATAATGGAATGTTCGTTTACTCTTGTAAACCAAATGAGAATGAGGAATGATATAAAAATAAACAAGTAAGAGTACTTATGTATATGGAATGCATTTATAGGAGAGAGAGAGAGAGAGAGAGAGAGAGAGAAGAGAGAGAGAGAGATAGAGAGAGAGAGATAAAAACGCGGTTGGAATTGTTCTGTATGAAATCACTAAAAAGTTGATAACAGTGTTTTCAAAACTCAAGCAATTTCTTATAATGTCTGTAGAGAAAAACTTGTGGGAAAGACCACAGAAATATGTGCAATTAAAAGATCAATTAAAGATCCTCCAATAACCTTTCATTGACCCGAGTGACACCTGTCACTGAACGCGTTGGGTGTCACTTGAGTGATGGGACGGATATCGGATCCTTGGGAGGTCCTTATCTGGCCCAAGGGGCGGCGCATTAGGTTGCCAAAAATATCCTTCTGTGTCGCTTCGGTAAGGGGTACATTTATTCACGGATCTGTCTTAGTCGAAGGATCTGTTTATATTATTATTGTTATTATTATTTTTTTTATCACAGTCCTCCAATTCGACTGGGTGGTAATTATAGTGTAGGGTTCTTTAGGAGTCCATCACTTTCCTTACTATGTGCGCCGTTTCTAGGATCACACTCTTCTGCATGAGTCCTGGAGCTGCTTCAGCCTCTACTTTTTCCAGATTCCTTTTCAGGGATCTTGGGATCGTGCCTCCTAGTGCTCCTATGATTAAGGGTACAATTTCCACTGGCATATTCCATATCCTTATTTCTATTTTCAGGTCTTGATACTTATCCATTTTTTCCCTCTCTTCAACTCTGGTGTCCCATGGTATTGCGACATCAGTGAGTGATACTTTCTTCTTGACTTTGTCAATCAACGTCACGTCTGGTCTATTTGTACGTATCACCCTATCTGTTCGGATACCATAGTACCAGAGGATCTTTGCCTGATCGTTTTCTATCACTCCTTCAGGTTGGTGTTGTACCACTTATTACTGCAAGGTAGCTGGTGTTTTCTTGCACAGGCTCCAGTGGAGGGCTTTTGCTACTGAATCATGCCTCTTTTTTGTACTGGTTCTGTGCAAGTGCCGGACATTCCGCTTGCTAGTGGTTTATGGCGTTTCATGTTTCATTTTTTCGTATTGCACTTCCTACAATATGGGAAGAGATGTTATTTCCGTCTATCGTTCTTTGAACATATCTGGTTCTTAGGGCCTGATCTTGTGCCGCTGTTATCATTCCTTCAGTTTCCTTCTTTAGCTCTCCCCTCTGTAGCCATTGCCATGTGTCATCACTGGCTAGTTCTTTAGTCTGTCTCATGTATTGTCCGTGCATTGGTTTGTTGTGCCAGTCCTCTGTTCTGTCTGTCATTCTCCTGTCCCTGTATATTTCTGGGTATTCGTCTACTTTTATTAGCCTCTTTCCATGCCACATCTTTAGCACTCGTCTTCACTGGTTTTCAGATATTGCCCCAGTGCTGTTCTCGATGTTGACGCAGTCTTCTATACTTAGTAGTCCTCTCCCTCCTTCCTTTCGTGTTATGTATAGTCTGTCCGTATTTGCTCTTGGGTGCAGTGCTTTGTATATTGTCATATGTTTCCTGGTTTTATGATCTATGCTGCGGAATTCTGCCTTCGTCCATTCCACTATTCCTGCGCTGTATCTGATTACTGGCACTGCCCATGTGTTTATGGCTTTTATCATGTTTCTGGCGTTGAGTTTTGACTTGAGTATCGCCTTGAGTCTCTGCATATATTCTTTCCTGATCATGTCCTTCATCTCTTGGTGTTTAAATCCCCTCCTTCCATTATTCCCAGGTATTTGTATCCAGTCTCATCTATGTGTTTGATGTTGCTCCCATCTGTAGCTTTAATCCCTTCAGTTCTCGTTACTTTGCCCTTTTTTGTATGTTGACTAAGGCGCATTTTTCTATTCCAAACTCCATCCTGATGTCCCCAGATACAATCCTTACAGTCTGGATTAGGGTATCTATTTCCTTGATGCTCTTACCATACAGCTTGATGTCGTCCATGAACCTCAGATTCTGTTGCCTCTTTTCTTGAGTTGGTACCCGACATCCATCTTCTGTAGTACTTTTGTCATGGGAATCATGGCTACTACGAAGAGTAGTGGGACAGTGAGTCGCCCTGGAAGATCCCTCTCCTGATATTAACCTCTGCTAGTCTTATTCCAGAGCTTGTAAGTATTGTATTCCAGTTGCGTATTGTATTTTTGAGGAAGCTGATGGTGTTTTCCTCTGCCCCATATATTTTCAGCCATGTGTGTGGTATCATGTCGAAGGCTTTCTTATAGTCTATCCATGCCATGCTTAGGTTGGTTTTTCCTTACTCCTACTGTTTCTTCATTACCATTTTGTCTATCAGAAGCTGGTCTTTTGTGCCCCTACACTTCCTTCTGCAGCCTTTCTGTTGGTGGGGGATGGTGTTTGTCTCCTCCAGGTAACTGTATAGCCTTTCACTGATGATACCTGTTAGTAACTTACACATTATTGGTAGGTAGGTGATAGGCCTGTAGTTACTGGCTATATTTCCCTTACTCTTGTCTTTTTGTACTAAAGATGTTCTTCATGTGGTCATCTATTTGGGTGCATGGTGATTTGAGATACAATGCTGGAGTTGTTCTGCTATTCGTGGGTGTAGGGCCTTGAAATTTTTGAGCCAGTATCCATGGACTTCATCGGGACTTGGGGCTTTCCAGTTTGGCATTTTCTTTAGTTGGTGTCTGACTGTGTCTGGCGTGATCTCTGTGAATCTTTGTTTTACTCTCCCCATTTCTTCTTCCTTGACTTCCTGGAGCCATGTTGCATGTTTGTTGTGTGATACCGGATTGCTCCATATGATTTCCCAGAGTCTCTTACTTGGTTCGGCTTCAGGAATTTCTTAGTGGTTGTTTTCCCGTCTTAGCTGGCTGTATAGTCTTTTCTGGTTAGTTCCGAACAGTTTGTTCTGTTGGTATCCCTTATTCCCGTTCATGTACCGTTGGATCTTATGTGCTTTGGCCTTAAGCCTGTTTTATTATTATTTTTTTTTTCTTTTGCTCTATCACAGTCCTCCAATTCGACTTGATGATATTTATTTATAGTGTGGGGTTCAGGGTTGCATCCTGCCTCCTTAGGAGTCCATCACTTTTCTTACTATGTGCGCCGTTAATAGGATCACACTCTTCTGCATGAGTCCTGGAGCTACTTCAGCCTCTAGTTTTTCTAGATTCCTTTTCAGGGATCTTGGGATCGTGCCTCCTAGTGTTCCTGTGATTATGGGTACAATTTCCACTGGCATATCCCATATCCTTCTTATTTCTATAATTTTGGTCTGATACTTATCCATTTTTCCCTCTCTTTCTCTTCAACTCTGGTGTCCCATAGTATTGCGACATCAATGAGTGATACTTTCTTCTTGACTTTGTCAATCAACGTCACGTCTGGTCTATTTGCACGTATCACCCTATCTGTTCTGATACCTGTTCCTTCAGGTTGGTGCTCGTACACTTATTACTGCAAGGTAGCTGGTGTTTCTTGCACAGGCTCCAGTGAAGGGCTTTTTATTATTATTGTTATTATTATTATTATTATTATTATTATTATTATTATTATTATTATTATTATTATTTTACTGACTGTTTTACATTTAAAAATATTCGTTATATACTAAAATAATAAGGACAATTCTTCTGTAGTCTTCTAATACAAAATCCTTATCGTAAACGGGAAACGCCATATCTCTCTCTCTCTCTCTCTCTCTCTCTCTCTCTCTCTCTCTCTCTCTCTCTCTCTCTCTCTCTATATATATATATATATATATATATATATATATATATATATGTGTGTGTGTGTGTGTGTGTGTGTGTGTGTACACGTGTCTATGCGGGTTACGTGTGTCGTATATGCGTATATTACTTTATAAATTATATGCGTATGGATTCATGTAAGCGTACCAGCGTCTGCTGCTGACGCCTTCCTTGTCAAGTCTGCGAATTGTTTTGAAAAATGAACTTCAGTGAAGGGGAACAGGGAGAAATGCACCGCCTCATTTGTAGTCGTTCATTTGTAATTTCGTACGCTAAAACGAACGTCTTTTGTTCTTCACCTACGGAGAATAATAGTTCCATGTTGGATATATTCGAATGTGGTTCATCGTTCAGTGTTTTCACTTTTCAAGGAATGGGGATGAAAGATATCACTGTGATGTTTTTACTGTCTATATTTTTTCGGTTTAGTAATAATAATAATAATAATAAATAATAATAATAATAATAATAATAATAATAATAATAATAATAATAATAATAATAAAATTATCGTGTAAAGCTTCCGAAAACATATAGTTGCATTAGGATGAAAGATATCTCTGTAATATTTTTACTGTATATTTTTTTAGGTCAATAGTAGTAGTAAAAATA
This sequence comes from Macrobrachium nipponense, assembly GCF_015104395.2. Lineage (NCBI taxonomy): Eukaryota > Metazoa > Arthropoda > Malacostraca > Decapoda > Palaemonidae > Macrobrachium > Macrobrachium nipponense. The sequence continues at coordinate 11,896,372 of NC_087202.1, forward strand.
ATAAAATAATAATAATAATAATAATAATAATAATAATAATAATAATAATAATAATAATAATAATAATAATAATAATAATAATAAAATTATCGTTGTAAAACTTCTCAAAATATACAGTTCATTTGGGGGGAAGGATATCACTGATATATTTACTATGTTTTTTCGGTTCAATAATAATAATAATAATAATAATAATAATAATAATAATAATAATAATAATAAACATACACTTACACACACACACACACACACACACACACAGATTACCAATGAAAAGACCTTTGAATAAAACTGTGTTCCTGATCATCGTTCATCCAATAAGACGTCCAAAGAGATTTTTTTCCCTAAAACATCTCGAGAGCTTTTCCAAAATATTATAGGAAAATAATGATAAAAAATATCAGCCTTCCGAGAAAATAAGAAATAGATAGAAATAAACCAACAATAAGCAGTGTTCCCAACGCCCCTGCCTCCCCCTCCACCCCAGGGAGGTTCTGTCCCTTGGGGAAACGAAGTTTATTAGATGACAGTAGATAAAATTCGCATCAAGCGTTTATATCCCTGTAAAAGCGTCTCTCCAGTTTAAAAATCGGACTAGGAAAAGGAGTATATCTGCAAATACGACTCTCGCATAGAGATATTAAATATGTTTTTAAAGTGTAAGAAACAGCTTTCCTGCGTTTTTGTAAAGCCAGGGCCCGGAGAGACGAATATCGGGTAATCTCAAAAACGGATTAACCGCCCACAAGGCGCTTCTCCTGAAAGGCTTTGTTCTCCTTCTCTGAATGAAGTGGAATTAATCGTAAAAAAATTATTAATGAGTATTTCATGATTGACCAGTTTTTTTTATTAAAAAAGTACAGATGTTATTAATGGATTACCCGTCGTCGGAAGCTTAACCCACATTTATATATATTATATATATATAATATATATATAAAAATATATATATTATATTATATATATATATATATATATATATATAATAAATATTAAATATACATACATTTATTCATATATATTAAATATAAACTATAAATAATAATAATTATATGTATAACTGAATCATGAAAGTTTGAAACGTGATAAATCCATAAATAAAGGTGGCTTATACCTTTATATATAATTATATATATATATATATATATATATATATATATAATATATATAATATAATATATATAAAGGTATAAGCCACCTTTATTTATGGATTTATCACGTTTCAAACTTTCATGATTCAGTTATACATATAATTATATATATATTTATATTTATATATATATATGAATAAATGTATGTATATATTTATTATTATATATATATATATATATATATATATAAGTATATAAATATATATATATATATATATATATATATATATATTATATAAGTATATAATATATATTTATATATATATATATATATATATATATATATATATATATATATATATATATATATGTGTGTGTGTGTGTGTGTGTGTGTGTGTGTGTGTACGTAATCACCCAGCGAAAGAGAAAGAGTAACCAGAGTTATAAGTTCCCTTTTAAGCAATTTATATCGCAGTTATATATTAAATAATACTTCTTTTACAATAATTTTTCCATCCATCAATGCAGTCGAAATATTATTAAGTTATGCAGTCACTACTAAATGTTAGAAAGAAGTATGATTCCCACAAAGGCGAAAACACTACGGCCGATGACATAAATCACCTTCAGTCAGCCTAATATTAATTGATAAGTCCATGCTTACCTATTGGTGACAGCGTTGCTTATAAGCGTCGAAAGAAACTCTGTTTAGAACCATATTCAGTAAATACGCCATGAACGCATGTGATTCGTAAAATGGTAAAATGATTTGTTGACAGAAAAATAGGTCTTCAAGTCTCCTCGAAACAGAATTCACAGCCGAAATGGAAAAGGTTCAGGGAAGGAGAAATAGATGCGTCGTATTGTATACCTTGAACGCTCGGAGGTCACCCAGAGGCTCTTTCGCTACGAAGTTTCTTGTATTTTTCTGCCCAAATTTCTACCAAGCAGGAAATATTGGCAACTGAACCGAGCAGGGTTGGCAATGACTAAATCAAACTGATTTAATCCAGTGATTAAATCATTGACTTTTTCATTAATAAAAATCATGCTTTAAAAAAAACTTATTTTTTTTTATTTGAAAGCAAACAAATTGAAAATTTTATGGTTTTAAGGTGAATAAAAACATAAGCATAACTGTGCTGTATCTATTTA
>NC_087202.1:11903617-11906117 GCF_015104395.2 Macrobrachium nipponense
TTATTACTATTATATATATATATATATATCTATATAATATATATATTATATATATATATATATATATATGTGTGTGTGTGTGTGTGTGTGTGTGTGTATGTGTTTGTAGAATCTACTGGTCATTTTTACCACGTACATATGTAAATGTAACAGCCACAATGCCCTCTTAACTTCTCAAATTCTTTGCTCCTTTTTGGATACGCTTGTCACTACAAAGCCTCGAGTCCAACTTCAGGGAAGTATGAAAGAAATCATGATGTCTGTTAGCGGGGAAACGAACCCGCGATACCATAATCACGACGAGGTATATATGATCTGCGATTGTTTGTATGTACGTACGTACGTATGTATGTATGTCAAACCATTCTTTTTTGTACTTGAGTGCCCTTGAAAAGGACTAACCTATCGTTTTACGTGTGGAGTTCCGAGGAAGCCGTTGTTAAATCCAATCTGTTTTGCCGTTTATTCGTGCAGTTTTCATTGCTGATTATTATTATTATTTTTTCAGTAGATAAAACCTGTTCACATAGAACAATCACACCAAAAGGCCCACTGACTTGAAATTCATGCTTCCAAAGAATGTTGGTTCGAACCTCCCAGCGCTAAAGAGCCCCCAACACTACAGCAGTAACTGATCCTGATAGCCAGTGATTTCTCGTCTCCCAGTTGGAGGAGCGAACCTGCGACATCTGAGAGGCATGTCATGACTCTAGCCAGCACACTAGGCTTTGCTTAAATGAGGGATGTTTTTAAAAGGAGAAATATAAAAAAGAAAAGTCAAATGAAAGCGATTAAGGAAGGATGAGATAAAACCACGCTGCTTAAAAGAAAGTGGTGGGTTATAGCAAACACGTCTTGCGTATACCTAAACGGTCGAAGTATCCACGTAAGAGTTTCCGCCCCCCCCCCCCCCACCCCCCCCCCCCAAAAAAAAAAAAAAAAAAAAAAAAAAAAAAAAAAAAAAATTGAATTGCCCTCGAGACTTGAAAAAGGACCTGTGTAAACTTTACATTGCGATGCAGAGTTCGAAGAACCTCCCACAAGAGACAAACATGCGATACGAATCTTGATGGGTTTGGATACACCTAGTCAATAAATCTCTGGACAGCAGACCACCAGGTTTCATACACATTCATTAATTTGTGGTTTCGGCTGAAAAGCATCGCTATTTCTCTGACTGGAAAAGGGGCAGTATCGAGAATTCCCGACTGTAATAAATGACCGCAATGTTTTATCCCGTAATACGATGAAACAAAGCAATTATTCAATAAAGGAAAATCATTTTTATCCGCTGTGCAACGTTCGTGTTTATTATTGTCGTACATAACTTTAGTTTGTATAAGAGTATTGCTCCTGGAATCATTTTATAGCAAGAAATTTGCTTTAAAATAACATAATGTTTCGTTTAATAACTTCTAGTTTTATGGAAGATATTGCGTATGATATATAAGTTTGCTTTGAAATAACGTAATGTTTCGTTTAATGACTTACAGGTTTATGGAAGATATTGCGTATGATTTATAAGAAAGGCTAAAATCAATGTAAATGATTTACATCACTTAATATTGTGCCAACATTTTACTTTTAAGCAAAAAAGGAAAAATGATAAAATCTATCGCATTAGCTTCATGTGTTATAAACCTCTTGAGCTGATGGACTACTTTTAAGATATTATACAATTTTTGGCGAACAGTTATCCTGGAAATTCATCATAACATGGCACGTGGCTTAAGATCGACAGAGACGCTACTAATTTGGATTCGTCATGTGTGTACTTCATATTCTCTTTCTTCCATCTTGCTGTCCTTAACCCTCTCCTAACAATTGTCTCATAGTGCAACTGTTTTGAGGTTTTCCTCCTGTAACACCTTTCAAACCTTTTCACTGTCAATTTCCGTTTCAGCGCTGAATGGCCTTAGTTGCCCCAGTGTTTGGCATAATGCCAGAAATCTATATGAATCAAAATCATATGCGTACGCGATAACTCGAAGACAAGACTGTTTTGAATACCGAAATGCTTCCATGAGATTTAAGGGTACCATTCGATTTTTTGTAAGGATATAAAAGAGGAAGGAATCTCGAAGTGAAAACTGGAGTCTGAATGACGTCAACATTAGATTTCATCGGCTGAACAATTTCAGCCTCGGAAATAATTTCGGATGATATATGAGAACGGCTTTAAGAAGGACAAGATGTCATTCCAGCGGATAAGGGATGATTGCTTTTGGGGAAGGGCTGGAATACCCTGGAATATGGTATAGTTATATATATATATATATATATATATATATATATATATATATATATATATATATATATATATATATATATATATATATATATATATATATATATATATAGGTTGTCCATAAAGTCCCAGTACCATTACAAGTATTTATTGCTGGTGATGTGACTGGGACTTTATGGACACCCATTATATACATTTATATATACTGACTTTCTTATCAGATATTTCGAGCTACAGTTCCCCACTGGACGA
>NC_087202.1:11911117-11958617 GCF_015104395.2 Macrobrachium nipponense
TGAGCTCTCACCTCAGTAGCCATTGCCACGTGTTATCGCTGGCTAGTTCTTTAGTCTGTCTCATGTATTGTCCGTGCATTGGTTTGTTGTTCCAGTCCTCTGTTCTGTTTTTCATTCGCTTGTCTCTGTATATTTCTGGGTCTTTGTCTACTTTCATTAGTCCTTCTTCCCATGCACTCTTTAGCCACTCATCTTCACTGGTTTTCAGATATTGCCCCAGTGCTCTGTTCTCGAAGTTGACGCAGTCCTCTATACTTAGTCGTCCTCTCCCTCCTTCCTTTCGTGTTATGTATAGTCTGTCCGTATTTGCTCATATATTTCCTGGTTTTCTGATCTATGCTGTGGAGTTCTGCCTTCGTCCATTCCACTATTCCTGCGCTGTATCTGATTACTGGCACTGCCCATGTGTTTATGGCTTTTATCATATTTCTGCCATTGAGTTTTGACTTGAGTATCGCCTTGAGTCTCTGCATATATTCTTCCCTGATCGTTTCCTTCATCTCTTGGTGTTTTATATCACCTCCTACCATTATTTCCAGGTATTTGTATCCAGTCTCATCTATGTGTTTGATGTTACTCCCATCTGGTAGCTTTATCCCTTCAGTTCTTGTTACTTTGCCCTTTTGTATGTTGACTAAGACGCATTTTTCTATTTCAAACTCCATCCTGATGTCCCCAGATACAATCCTTACAGACTGGATTAGGGTATCTATTTCCTTGATCCTCTTACCATACAGCTTGATGTAGTCCATGAACATCAGATGGTTAATTCTGTTGCTTCTTTTCTTGAGTTGGTACCTGGCATCCATCTTCTGTAGTACTTTTGTTATGGGAATCATGGCTACTACGAAGAGTAGTGGGGACAGTAAGTCGCCCTGGAAGATCCCTCTCCTGATATTAACCTCTGCTAGTCTTATTCAGAGCCTTTGTAAGAATATGTATTCCAGTTTGCGCATTGAATTTTTTGAGGAAGCTGATGGTTTTTTTTTCCTCTGCCCCATATATTTTCAGGCATTCTATTAGCCATATGTGTGGTATCATGTCGAAGGCATTCTTATAGTCTATCCATGCCATGCTTAGGTTGGTTTTCCTTCTCCTACTGTTCTTTCATACCATTTTGTCTATCAGGAGCTGGTCTTTTGTGCCCCTACACTTCCTTCTGCAGCCTTTCTGTTGGTGGGGGATGGTGTTTGTCTCCTCTAGGTAGTTGTATAGCTTTTCACTGAGGATACCTGTTAGTAACTTCCACATTATTGGTAGGCAGGTGATAGGCCTGTTGTTACTGGCTATATTTCCCTTACTCTTGTCTTTTTGTACTATGATGTCCTTCCTGTGGTCATCCATTTGGGTGCATGGTGATTTGAGATACAATGCTGGAGTTGTTCTGCTATTCTTGGGTGTAGGGCCTGAAGTTTTTGAGCCAGTATCCATGGACTTCATCGGACCTGGGGCTTTCCAGTTTGGCATTCTCTTTAGTTGGTGTCTGACTGTGTCTGTCGTGATCTCTTTGAATCTTTGTTTTATTCTCCCTTTTCTTCTTCCTTGACTTCCTGGAGCCATGCTGCATGTTTGTTGTGTGATACCGGATTGCTCCATATGTTTTCCCAGAGTCTCTTACTTGGTTCGGCTTCAGGAATTTCTTGGTGGTTGTCTTCCCCTCTTAGTTGTCTGTATAGTCTTTTCTGGTTAGTTCCGAATAGTTTGTTGTTTTGTTGGTATCCCTTATCCTGTTCATGTTACCATTGGATCTTATGTGCTTGGCCTTAAAGCCTCTGTTTTACATCTATGTGTTGTTAGTCCCCTCTCTTGTACTTTGTATTTCTCGTCTAGTTCCTCCCTTGTTTTTTCTTGCTTCTTAGCCTTTTTTCTGCCATCTCTTTCAGTTTATCAAGTCAGATCTCATCACCATGATTTGCTTTTCCAGGCGCCTTGTCCAAGGAAGGTTGCTGTTTTGGTTTCTGTTGGGTTGGTTGTGCTGGTGGTGTTGGTGTTCGTATCCCCATCAGTTCTGCTACTAATCTTGCTCCCGCATATGCCAAGTTATTGTTTCTGTGATACTGGTGGTGTGTATTATGCCCATTATTTCATTGACCTCACTGTTTTCTCCCTTAATTTCTTGGTGTTGTAGGATTCATGGAGGGGATCTTTGTTCTCTCTGTATCTGGCCCCATCTATTGTCTAATCTTTTCTACCCATTCCGTCCTCTCTGTTACTTCGTCGGTGTTTCTTCGTGTGTCGTTGTTTGATACCTCATCATCCCTGTCGTCTTCTGTGGCATCGTCTCTCAGTTCGTCTTCGTGTAATCGTTGGCGTGTGACATTTCCTTCCAGTTCTTCTCTTTCTGTGGGGAGAGCAGTTCTTTTTCTTTATGTTCCTTACTTGGTCTGCCAGCCTCTGCTCTGTTTGTATTCCTCTCATTCCAGATGTTGACCATCCTTCTTCTATATCCTCTCTCTGTCGGGTTGCTTCTGATGTAGCATCTCCATATTTCCTTTTTTTCTTCTGTTGTCCATTTCTTCTTTTGGTTTGCTTCTGTAGCTCCAGTCTCAGGCTGTTGGTTACTGTCGTTGTGGTGGTCAGTTGCTGGATGATGACCTCCAAGTACCTGACCGTCTTCCCCTTCAATTGGGTTAAATATCTGGCTGCCGGACGAAGCTCCTCTGTTGCCAGAGGTTCCATTTCGTCGTTGTCGTTTATTCCTTCAATTCTTTCCATCATTGCTGAGTTTTGCTATTTAACCAATAGCAAGGACCCTACCCCATCAGGGATAGGTACTCATTTACAGATGAGTAGACTGAGGAAATTATGGTAAAGATCCTTTCCCAAGGAATCAACGCCGAGGAGAGCGGTCACCCATCCACCGACTGACCAGCCCCAATGTTGCTTAACCAGTCGATCGACGACCTAACCCACTCTGCCACGGCGCCACTATTATTATTATTATTATTATTATTATTATTATTATTATTATTATTATTATTATTATTATTATTATTATTATTATTATTATTAGTGGTTGTTTTTTATTTGTTGTATTATTTCATTTTTTTTTTCATTTTATTATTTTTATTTTTGTTTAGAATTCTTCTTTCTTTAGTGTATTTCATTATTATTACATTTATTTATTAATTTATTTTATTCTAATTATTTTTATTTTTGTATTTACTGTTCGTGTATATAAATCTTATTATTATCTTTTTACCAATTTTATTTTAATTTTTATTTATATCATTGTTATTTTATTACATCATTATTATTTTATTATTATTTTAATTATTTTAGTATCATCGTTTACTAATTGTATTTATATTCTTATGTTTGTATTTGTATTTTTTTGATTATTTTCATTGTATTACATTATTGATTTTTATTTTTATTTTTATTTTATATTATTTTCGGGTGTATATAAAATTTTTGATATCATTTACTAATTTTATTTATATCTTTGTATTTTTATAGTTTTTATTTTTATTAATTTCATCTTTATTTTTGGGATTATTATTTTCTTTTATTTAATTTTTCTTATTTCTATTTTTATTTTTATTTTATTATTTTTCTTTCATTATTTTTACCTTCATACTGGAAGTAAACCAGCTTTTAAAAACGTGTTAAATTAGAAGTAATTCCTCGCGTCAGCTAAAGTAAATTTATGTAGGTCTATTTTATAATTATGATTTTCTCATGTTGCTAAAACTGCTGAACAACGCACAGAAGGTTAGCATGTCTAAAATAGGTAATTATGAAAGTCAATTTTCATTTATTCAATGATGTCAGAGGCTGTAGTTAAACCTTCTTTATATAACCCCTAGAGTTTTTCAGGTTTACATTTTGATTCGAAGTCTGGATTCTGACTATTCCTTGACACTATGTAAACAGGCTAGTAGAGCGCCTATAGAGGTAATTTTCACATGCAGGGTGAAGATCAGTGTATATATTTATAATTTTAAGTTTTACAGATACAATATGATGATACAGGTCATTCTCTCTCTCTCTCTCTCTCTCTCTCTCTCCTCTCTCTCTCTCTCTCTCTCCTCGATACTATTTTTATTTATGTATTTAAATTTTTATTATTGTTATATTATTATTTGCGGTTTATGTTAGTTATAATTTTTATGGTATTTATATTTTTATTTATTTTTATTTCTATTATCTTATCCATTATTAATTTTATTTATATATTGTTTGCATTTATTTATATTTTATTTTTATTTTAATATTTTATTTTATCATTATTATTATTATTTTTAGTACGTATTTATTTATTTTCTTAATATTATTTATTTTTTCGTTATTATTTTTTTTTTTTATTATTTTCGTTTTTATGTTAAATATATTTATTTTATTATTGTTGTTTATTTTATTTTCAAAATTTAATATAATCAATTTTGATTTTATTATTTTTATTCATATTATTTTTAGTTTTCCCGCTTCTTATTATTATTTTTTTGTTTCTAATTATTATTTTATTTATTTGATATTTATTACAGTTATTAATATTGTGCTTATTTTATTTTTATCACATTTATTTTAAAAATTTTTTCATTATTTGTATTTTACTTATTATTATTTCAAAGATTTTTGTCTTTTTTCTTTTTATTAAATTTTGTATCTTAAATATTTTAATTTCAATTTATTATTATTATTTTATTAGTTTTATTGATATTTTATGTTATTCATTTTTATTTTTAATATTAATTTATCAGCTATTATTATTGTTATTTTTTATTATTTTTTATTATTTTATTTTATTTTTAATATCATTATTTTATTTTCATTATTTTATTTTTATGTTTTTTATGTGCATTATATTTATTTTTATTTTTGTTTTTTATTATTTTATTATTTTTTATACTATAAATAAATAATTATTTTTTTTTAATCAATTTTTTAAAAATTTATGTTACTACTATTATTATTATTAATATTTTTTATTGGTATATTGCCAATATTGTTTATGGAATTCAGAGGAGAGAGAGAGAAAAAAATAAAACAACTTCTCCAACCGTATAATAGCCAAAAAAATTATCCGCAAAGCTCAAAATACTCACACACACACACACACACACACACACACACATACAAACACACACACACACACACACACACAAAACCAGCAAACTGGAGGCTATACCAAACCAGCGTAATGGTAGGTCCATGTTTACCACCCCAAAATAGCTCGGAAAGAAATCCTTTTAGAGTCATGCGAGAGAGAGAGAGAGAGAGAGAGAGAGAGAGAGATGAGAGAGAGAGAGAATCATTTCAGATACTGACTAGTTAATTTCGAATTTGTTGAGGCAACTTTTATTGGAGCTTTTCTCGCTCATATTGAATCGAATCCTTACTTTTATGAGTATGCTTACTTTTATGATGTGTTGTCAAATTAATGCTTTGATTTCTGGGATTTTAAAAGGCACAGCAAACACGTGTCTCTCTTTAACCTTGACTTAGGTCACTTTGAACCGTATTTTTTGTATTCCATTCCCTCAGTATATCTTGCTCATATTCAAAACACGTTCGACTGCATAATATACTTTATACTGTTTCTCTATTGCTAAGAGTTCTTGATTTAATCTACCATATAATATGTAAAAGGATACACGCCAGGCTACCAGATGTGTTAATTGAGTTTGGATATGTAACCTGTCTATATATATATATAATATATATATATATATATATATATATATATATATATATATATATATATATATTAAACAGGCGGAGGTTTCTCTAAACCCAACTATACAATGAAGGTAGGGGAAGCACACCAAAACAGGTCAAGGAACTCATATTTATTAAGTTGCAACGTTTCGAAGCCAACCAGCAGGCCTCATTTTCAAGCTAAAAAAGTAACAATATATAATTAGTTCAATAAAATTAAGCTACAATATTAAAATACACAATGTAAAGTACAATAAAACAATCACAGTTAAAAACACAAATAAGGACCAACCGTTGAGTGTGAAGACAGAGGAAGGACTAACAAAAAACGTAAACAGTTCACGAGAGGTAAAGAGGTGTAGACGTGGCATGGGTGTTCAGTGAGGGGACCAGTTTTTTAATAAACAAAGATTCATTAATTGTTAAAACCTTGTGATTGGAAGCTCTGCCCAAAAACCTGAAAGTCCCTGTACTGGATAGAATACCTACATTTATCGGTATGATCCCTTATGTTGGAAAATTCGGGATTCGAAAGCTTAGTGCCAGTTCTATAGCTGATAGCTCTGTGATATCAAGATGTTGTAAGTGTAAGAGCACTGGATAGGGTATATTTTTATTCATATAAATCGCCTCTTTTTCTGATGTTTTACACAGATAGAGAAATCTGAGAAAATATAGAAATTGGTGTACCTGAATCCCAAAGAAAGATGGCCAGAAAAAAGAATCATGGAATTTATCCTACTTTTCTAGAGCTGAAAAAGAAAATGCAGAATTTTTTACCTTCGACCCTGATACAATTATGGAATAAAACAAGCGTATAATGCTGTATGAAACTTTCAACCACGACCCGGTGGTGCCCTGTGTTGTTGGCACCTGTAGCGGTGCCAGACGCACTGCCATGGATAACTTTAACCTTAAAAAAAAAAATAGAAATTGCTGAGGCTAGAGAGCTGCAGTTTGGTACGTTTTAAGATCTGAGGGCTGACAGAATTATTATTGTTTTTATTTTTGTTTATTTTTTGTTTTTATTTTTATATTTTATTTTTATTTTTGATAGTATTATGTTATTTTTATTTTTTATTTTTTATTATTATAATTTAACTAATTTATTTATTTTTATTTTTATTTTTATCATTTATATTTGATTATTTTGATTATGATTAGTATTTTGGTTATTATTTTTATTTCTATTCTTATTTTATATTTATTTTAATTTAAATATTGTTATTTTTAATTTTATTATTATTTTTATTGACGGACAGACGAAGCCATCTCAATAGTTTTCTTTGACTGACAAATTAAAAAAAAAAAAAATTCTAAACTAGTAAAATCTCAATTCACAATTGTCGAATCTGGAAATATAGTTCCTCTGTTCTAATATAGTTGACACTGAGTCCGAACTCTGTTATGTCAGTGGGCTGAATGACGCTCTGTCGAAGACACGCTTCCTATCATAAAGGATTTTTTCAGGGGACCAGAACTCTGGGAAGAGGGAGATAGAGAGAGAGAGAGACAATTGAATGAGAATAGAGGGAGAGGGGCCATGTAATAGGATGATGCCACAGTTTGATGCTGGCTGAAATTAATTAATTAAAAGTAAAAAGGATTTGGATACGAGATGCGTGTGTTATATGATGTTTATATATATATATATATATATATATATATATATATATATATATATATATATATATAAAGGTTTTTGCCATGAAGGAAAAATGAAAAGCGAGATAGCCAAGCACTTTCGGTCCCACTAGACCGAAAGAGCTTGGCTATCTCGCATTTCATTTTTCCTTCGTGGCAAAAAACCTTTATTTATACATAGCATCACGTCTTATATACTTCGTGATCAAGTTATTCATATATATATATATATATATATATATATATATATATATATATCATGTGTGTATATAATTGAATCACGAAAATATGGACCGCGACGAATAACTAAATAAAGACAAATTCCACGAAGGAGAGAGAAGGAATGGAGTACCGCTGCTGCAAGGCCTTTCGACTTCTTGTCCTTTTACTTTAATCAAAAAAGGACAAGAAGTCGACAGGCCTTGCTGTATGCTCCGCTGGTTCTGTTTCCTTCGTGGAATTTGTCTTTATATATATATATTATATATATATATATATATATATATATTATATATATATATATATATAATAGGCAGATAGATAGTACAACTGCGGTAATATATATTCAGGTCACATCATCGTCTGTATAGTTGTATAGCCATATAATCATACATATTACGCTTTGTATGCAAATCCACCAGTCTCTCATTTGAAATCCCGTCAGAAATAATTCTTTTTTTTAATAGAATGTCGTGACCGTCATAACTGAGTCTTTAATAAAAATGTTTTTCATGTCGAGCAGTGCGAACGTATTTAAAAATACTCCTCATACGTATTTATGAAGTATGTATATACTCATACACACACAAAGTACGAAACTAAATACAGAGTTGTGGTATGTATTAAGAATGAATTAAATAACACATTTTGCCAAGGAGACCATTAAACAGCAAATAGAATAAGAAAAAACATTCATTAGCTTTCAATAAATGCTTGGCAGGTTAGAGAAAAAAAATCACTAATCATTTCAAGCAACAGTCATCATGTTGAAAAAATACACAATGACGGTTTCTTAAAGGAAATATAGTTTATTATATAATTGGTGGATTTTGATCGCATACTTGATATACATGCTTTAAGCTACAACTGTCCTTTAATATCTAATTCGCTCTACCTCTGAATTAATATATTTTCGTATATGTTAACCGAAGGGGAACTTTTTTAGTTGATAATAATTTCGTGGATTCGAACCAGCGCACAGAGGGAAAATCAGGTCTTCAGTGAGTTACTGACTCTGCTAACAAGTGAGTTGATGGCCAAGTCGGTATTGTCACTGAAGTCCCGATTTCTCCTCTGTGCGCTGGTTCGAATCCACGAGAGGACGAAATTATTATCAACTAAAAAATTTCCCTTCGTTTAATACGTTTATATGAAAATATATTAATTCCGAGGTAGAGCGAATTGGATATTAATGGACATTTGTAGCATAATGCTGAATACTTCGAAAAGATAAATAATTCTTCCGGCATTTACTTGCGAAATATTTACTTAGTTTATAAAAGCAAATTCATACTTGATATACTGTTATCATAAAGTATTTCTTTGAATACTTCGAATAGATAAATCATTCTCCCGGCATTTACTTGAAAAATATTTAGTTAGTTTATAAAAGCAATACGCTCTCTCTCTCATCCAGCTGATTAGCATGAGGAGCGGAAGATGGAGACTCATATCAATGCATTCCAGGAAATCTGAAACATATTTCCATCCTGGCGTGATTTACGAAATATTAATTCTGTCATTAACATGATAAAACCAAATGCACATTTTTCCAGCCCTGTTAGTCTGGAAATGATTACTCGTGATGGGTTTTGTGTCCTGGATGCCTTGTATGAAGCATCTGTATTATTATTGCGTTTTTATCAGCTTTTGCTAATATTTCCTAAAGAACTTTGTTCTTTGGAAGCTTGAATTTCAAGTCAGTGGCCCTGTTAGTGGGCTTGTTACGTTTGAATAGATTTAATTTTCTGAATAATAATAATAATAATAATAATAATAATAATAATAATAATAATAATAATAATAATAATAATAATGGTAAGTGGTACGAGCACCAACCTGAGGGAGTGATAGAAAACGATCAGGCAAAGATCCTCTGGGACTGATGGTATCAGAACGGATAGGGTGATACGTGCAAACAGACCAGACGTGACGTTGATTGACAAAGTCAAGAAGAAAGTATCACTCATTGATGTCGCAATACCATGGGACACCAGAGTTGAAGAGAAAGAGAGGGAAAAAATGGATAAGTATCAAGATCTGAAAATAGAAATAAAGAGGATATGGGATATGCTAGTGGAAATCGTACCCATAATCATAGGAGCACTAGGCACGATCCCAAGATCCCTGAAAAGGAATCTAGAAAAACTAGAGGCTGAAGTAGCTCCAGGACTCATGCAGAAGAGTGTGATCCTAGAAACGGCACACATAGTAAGAAAAGTGATGGGCTCCTAAGGAGGCAGGATGCAACCGGGAACCCCACACTATAAATACCACCCAGTCGAATTGGAGGACTGTGATAAAGTAAAAAAAAAAAAAAAAAAAAAAAAAAAATAATAATAATAATAATAATAATAATAATATTCTGGAATTATCTTTGGAAGCTTGAATTTCAAGTCAGTGACCCCTTTGGTGGGCTTGTTCTGTTTGAATAGATTTCATTTTCTGAATAATAATAATAATAATAACACCGCCACCAGCCAATAGGAGACAAGCATGGGGCAGACCCCCTGCTGTCAGCCACAGATATAAGGAGGACGGACACCGCACCAAGATCAGTCCACCCTCAGCTTCCCAGCCCGAGGATGTCTGGCAGCTCCAGACGAAAGCTCGCTTTAAGAAAGAGAGAGAGAGAGAGAGAGAGAGAGAGAGAGAGAAAATCGTTAATGACCTTTTGATGACTATGGGTAATTCATAGGTTTATCTGTTAAAATTCAATTATATTACACCTTATTTTCTTGACCCTGGTAATTTTACCATTGAACCTTCTAATAGGCGCTCTACTAGCCATGTTTAAGTAGCACGGAAAAAAGCCGCTTATTTCGCAAAATAAGAAGAAGAAATCTCTACAAGTGTAACGCTGCTGAAGTAGCCATTACTTTTAATAACAAGTATGCTTGAGAGAGGGTCTGCCTTCCTAAGTTAACAATAATCAATAATATAATAATAATAATTAAATAATAATAATAATTAATAAAAATAATAATAATACATAATAAATTAGAAAAGTTATGGGCTTCTGAGGAGGCAGGATGCTACCCGGAACCCCACACTATAAATACCACCCAGTCGAATTGGAAGACTGTGATAATAATAATAATGTCTGGAAAAAAGCTGGGTTTTTTGTTGATATGTATGTGGGATGTATTTCTTTAATATGATTTGATTTACTTTTGCTTGACAAATACCAGACCTCAAATCCACCATTCTGATTTGTTAAAAAAAATAGCTTACAATAGCTATATCTGAATTTTTCTCTGGGTTGTATACAAAATTAGACAACTGGCCTATCCACTAAGCTCGCATAGTAGGTTCGACACCCCTAGCCGTGACATAACGAATTTGATATAATTTCCTTTAAATGAAAGTTTGTAAATTTGATTCGATATTAACGGGTATTTGTGGCTTAACGTTTGAGGGAAGTGAGATGAAATCGAGCGCGAAATAGAGTCGAATTACTGTTTATTTAAAAAGAATGATATTCTCCTATGAAAATGTAGTCCATATAACTATTATATATATATATATATATATATATATATATATATATATATATATATGTATGTATTTAATAGTTATATGAACTACATTTTCATATAACGAAATTTTCATATATGTATATAATATATATATATATATATATATATATATATATATATATATATAATATATATATATATATATATATATATATATATATTATATACATATATGTGTGTATGTGCATTTGTGTGTGTGTGTTGTGTAAATGAATTCCTCTGTTAAAACAGGATACGTCTCAAGTATAAAAGGCCCATTAAAACATTCTGGTTTAAAACTAAGGGACTATATTTCGGTGGGCTGACTGCCACATTACTTGATAAGGGTGGAAGCCAGACCACCGAAATATATATAGTCCTTAGGTTTAAACGAGAGAGAGAGAGAGAGAGAGAGAGAGAGAGAGAGAGGAGACACGATTGTGGAAGCAGACACTTGGAGACGTGAGTTGAGTTATTTTTTACAATAATATCACGACCGATGGAGAACATTGGTATCCCATTTCCCCGTCAACAATGAGACACTTTCCTAGGAAATCCGTCACCTGGTGGCGATGTCTTCTCTTTATTATTATTATTATTATTATTATTATTATTATTATTATTATTATTATTATTATTATTATTATTATTATTATTATTATTATTTATTTATTTTGTTTATTTGTTTATTTATTTTTTGGTAGAAGACCCTCTTTTAGGCAAATGCTGTTAAAAAGAATGGCAGAATTAAGCGAGTTGATTTTATATATGAACTCGCTTAATTCTGCCATTCTTTTTAACAGTATTATTATTAATTATTATTATTATTATTATTATTATTATTATTATTATTATTATTATTATTATTATTATTAAAACAGGAGCCCTTTCAAATGAGAGAAGCAAATGTCTTAGGAATATACACGATTACTTAAAAAAATATATAAACTAACTTTAAAATAAAGCAATAAAAAATTAAGTCTATCTTAGTTTAACAGGACCACTGAGCTAATAAACAGCTCTCCTAGGGCTGGCCGGAAGGATTATAGATATTTTTACGTGGCTAGGAATCAATTGGTTACCTAGCGGCGGGACCTACAGCTTATAGTGGGATCCGAACCACATTGAATCGAGATATTAATGTTTAATCACCAGAGTCAAATTCCTCTGACCCCATGTTGGCAGAGCGGGGCATCGAACTCAGGACTGCCGATTCGGTAGGTGACCACGTAAACCACGCGTTTCAACGAGGGAATCGTTCGCAGACAAAGTTTGAAAGGTTTAACAGGAGGGAAGCCTCGCAGGTGCACTATGAAACAATTGTTAGAGAAGGTGGAAAGTCACATAGAAGAAAAAGGAATTATGAATGCAAAAAAGAAAAAAAAATTGCCTATGAGCTGATAATCGCAACATGATTTCACTGTAAGTACTGAAAGCAAAACTGAACAGGATTAAAATTATAATGAAGTGAGTGTTGCTGTTGTTGTTTTCGATTAAGCTGGCCTTATGCCAGCACTGGCTCTTGCTCATAGAAAAATCTCGTAGAACCAAGACCTCTGCTCGAAGAACATCCACAAGAACTGACGTGAAAGTGAAAAATGTTATACGAGTGAATCCTATTACATTTATTCCACATCGAAATAAAATTTCACTCTAACAAAGAGAATAAATATTGAATCCATTTGCATAGCGCCCTTTTGCATATAAAATAGACCTCGAATCCCGGGACAATTAAAAGGCCTTTGAATAAGTCAGCAAAATGGAATTCCAAATTCAATTAAAACTACTTTCGTCGGAACTTTACTCAAATGAGCTTTTCTGAAGTTTCCCCTCATTCTTCATATGCTTACTCGATTATTAATTTGATAATATTCCAAGAGTATTTTCTTTTCCTGAACTTTGAATGATTCCAGTATTTATTTTTAAGAATGACAAAGATTTGATCGTACTTTAATTTGAACAAATTTGAATGAAATGCTTGAAGGACGAATCTTCTTCCGAAATATTCAGTAACAGAAAAGTAGTAATTAATTTTTTTTCCTGAAAACAGGTATGATTTAAATCATTACAAATATTCACTAACCAATAAACTACTTTTCCAGCTGTTGAAAATAGTATTGGATATTTACTTGTCATTTAAAACAAGGCGTGATCCGAACTCAAGCTTACTCTGGATGCGTGTAAGATTTTCCCCTCTCGCATAAGTTGTAGACATTATGTTCCTAACTTTTTTTTATTTACATTGTAAATTAAAACTGCGAAAATCTAAAGTCAAATAGAGCCTTGTGTCACCAACTAAAATTAAAATAAATACTCTATATTGTATAAGAAATCATTTTTAAGTAACGTTAACATACACATTATTTATTTGTTCATTTACATTCTAATAAATAAATCATAAATATCCTATCCTAAAAGTCCTGTACCTTTAATTCAAGCAAAACACCTTTTTCAGACCTTTCTAGGCTCTTCCATTGACCTATCCTAACCCCCCAACAAATACAACAATAACAACAGAGTAGGTTGTAGGCTTAGTAAGCGGTAAGGTAACTTGAAATAATTTTTCCACTCGCTCTTCATTTATTATCACATTCGGTTCGTTGATAGAAAAAAAAACATGTAAACATACGAGAGAAAATTCTAAGATTTTGTACCAGAAGAATACCCTGATACAGACATTCTGTAACTTGGCAGCAACCAAAGGATTTTTTATACACTGTGTTTTATGGAATAAAAAGTGATGTGCGAGAGAAATTAACAAACTTGGTAATTATTCTTTCGGGCATAAAACAGCTTCAACGCACGTCTGCCACTCGGCTGCCACTAAACTGCAGTAAGTGAATATGCTGAGTGCCCTCCTGTCCGTATCATCCACTTAGTAATTATAGCTGGACGTTGGGCAGTTTCACCATTTTCCGTGTCAAGAACTAAACAAAAGCCACAGTGCATGAGGAACATTTGTACAGCTTTAAAGGCAACTTGCTGGACGTAATCTGTATACATAAAAATGGATGTATCTGTGTGTGTGTGTGTATGTTCCACATACATTTTGAAATGCATCAAGCAATTTCAACCAAACTTAGTATACATACTACTTACCATCTGGGAATGAACACTATGGGGTTAAGACATCACTGGCACCAAATGGGTGTTGGGGGGGGGGGGGGTGTCAGTGTGAAAAAGGGGGAAATGTATATATTACAGAAAACGATAGATATAAGTGTCTAATCCATATTTTTCGAGGTTGATGACATGATTAGTGACACTCCCGATGCCCTTAAGTCCAAGTTAAGCCCCAATTGGAAGGGGGAGATGGGAAGGGGGTGAAATGTAAAAATAACCAAAATGACAGATATTAGTGTCTAATCCATAGTTTTCGAGGTCACTGACATGAATAGTGATACTCCCAATTCCCTGCAAGTGTAATTTCATCCCCGATACGAAGGGGAATGAGAGAGAGAAAGAGAGAGATTATATCGGTTGTTATCAGAGATTTCCCAGACATTGCCAGGTTCATCACCTAGTCCTATTTATATATGCCATGTTCTGCTTAAAAAAAAAAACTTAGATAAAGTTATTATAACGTTCTGAAGAAATGTCTGAAATGTTAAATATTAAGGAGCTCTAATTTATACCTATACCTGAAACCAGCTGGAATAACTCAAGTAAGCCATATATTGCGTGTCATTAGTAAATTAAGCAGTTAACGTACAGAGGGAATTAATTTGCACATGAATTACTTGTGCTAATGATCGAATCAGGAGACTCTCACTTTGTTGATCTCAATCATGAAACCTTTTTTTCATTTTTATGAAAATTTACATCTCAAAAACTAAAAGCAGCAAGTAAGATTATAAGATACGAACTTACAAATTCCATTGTAAGAAAATAGCAAAAAAACCATTTTCACATGCTCCGGGAGTAAGCCTACAAACTAATTTGTTGTTTTTGAGGGTGCTAAGGAAGGTCTATGGAAGAGCCTAAAAAGGCCTGAAAATAGTACTTTGTATTGAGTTACAGGTACAGGAGTAAAACATAAATAATGTCCATGTCAAACAGTCCAGAATGATTAATTCTAATAAAATAGAGCGTCATTATTTTCATTTTCGCTGGTGAAACAACGCTCTAATTGACCGTAGATTTTAGCACGCGAGTAAGCTTGAGGTCGGATCACGCCTTGTTACTCGGATCTCGGAAATATATTTTCGTACTATTTGGTCTCAGACTGAGGATTGAGAGAGAGAGAGAGAGAGAGAGAGAGAGAGAGAGAGAGAGAGAGAGAGAGAGAATATGGTGACTATCTAAAACCATGATTTATCTCAGGTTGCTATGACTTACATCAAACCCTGATTATGGAACGTTAAATGTATTTGTGAAATTGCAGACATAAAAGAAAGGCAGTTTACTCCCAAATCTTCTCATTCTTTTACTTCTAATGACAATAATTCTCGAAGAAGATAAAGGCAAGATTCTCTGGAAGTTGCCTTTCGTCCAATCTAAAGAGAATCAAACGAAGAAATTTTGAAACGTTGAAAAGAGACCAAAAGAATACGACTTGAAGGATCCTTTTAGTGTTTGGTCGGCTAAACGATTTCAGTCGCCTCGGGAGATGATTTAAGACAAGGATTTTCAATATTAAATTGTAAATGAAGTTTATCCTGATCATGTTTGTATGTTAAGCGTTTCTGAATGTTGGGGAACACCTCTCGTGCGCGTCCATGGTCTAATCCGTCCGTATTTGTATGCCAAAGAATGAATGGATTAAGCTTTTCTTTGTTTGACAAAACCCTATTTTTTTTAACACCTTTCTTTAAAGTAATATATTGCTACTTAAGGTAAGCTTTGTTTATTGCATTTTCAGGTTAACAAAGCAACTTTCGATCAGACACAAGAACAAATGGTGTAAATGTATGACGGATAAATAGGACGTAGTTCGCGGAACTAAATCCTAATTTTTCTCACATAATCGACCACAGTTTGTCTTAATATGTTAAAAGAAGCAACGCATTGTATTTATTCTTAAAATCCCGGAAGAACAGTCGTGCGGCTGATGGTAAATCACACGAAGCGTTTACAGTAATTCAATTTAATTTTAGTTTCATTCAGGAATCGGTTCAGTGTGATTTTTACATCACTGTGTTGTCAGTAGTATAACTTTTACTGTTTTTGTGATGATCTGTTCAAGCAGTGATGAGGTACTTCGACGTAGAAACGAAAGCAAGATGGCCTCGACGAGGTACTTATCTGTCCATCTGGAGTGGAACCATTTCATCAGATCTCTCTCTCTCTCTCTCTCTCTCTCTCTCTCTCTCTCTCTCTCTCTCTCTCTTAATTACCGTCAAAGCAAGGGGGCCTCGAAGAGGTACTTATCTGTCCCCGTGGAGTGGAACCATTTCATCAGATATTTGTTTCTCTCTCTCTCTCTCTCTCTCTCTCTCTCTCTCTCTCTCTCTCTCTCAGTCTATCTTAATTAAGCACTTCCTCCTTGCCTGGCCCTTTCCCTGGTTGATTACAGCAATTCACGAATCATTAACCTCGAACCATTACCTGAATCCGAGTGAGATCATTATCTGATCTGTGTAATATATTATAATTGCTGCGTGTAGACCCCACCTACCTGGATGGCTACTGGCCTTCCAGTTAACTGCAAACGTTTAATTCGATTCACTTCCGCGTAATTATTATGCTGTAGAAAAGTGTTCAAGGCATATTTCGTTACTGGATACAGATAATTTGACAGTAATAAGTAGGTAATCTTATTATTGCTGTTTTATCATGAAGATGGCGCAGTATCAAAGAAAATGCCCAGGAAAATTGAGCACTGAGCCCATCTTGAAAATTCTTCATTAATTCCCGTCACTGAAATATGTGATTTTCATTCCGACTTCATAGTTCCTCGTTGAACGAGTGGTATACTAGCTCGCCCACCCATTCGGTAGTTGGGGGTTCGACTCCCCGCTCTGCCTCGAATCAGTGGAATTCATTTCTGGTGATTAGAAATTCATTTCTCGATGTAGTGTGGTTCGGATCTCACGATAAGCTGTATAGGTCCGTTGCTAGGTAACCAATAGGTTACTAGCCCACGTTAAAAAAAAAAAAATCTAATCCTTCGGCCAGCACCTAGGAGAGCTGTTATAATCAGCTCAATGGTCTGGTTAAACTAAGATATACTTAACTTTTGTTCAAAATTCATAAAACCTGTAAGTCAGAATGGCCTGTTTCTTGTGTTCCACTTCATCCTTTTAAGTTCAAAATCTTGGTATATTTTTTTCTAAGAGCGGCAGCTTCTCATATGTGATATATATATATATATATATATATATATATATATATTATATATATATATATATATATATATATATATCAGGGGAACCATAGGAAAGTCATCGTACTCAGGTACATTTATTTCGCCGACGTTTCACGACTCATGGTCGCACTCCCAAGGCTATGAGTCGTGAAACGTCGGCGAAATAAATATACCTGAGTACGATGCCTTTCCCTATGGTTCCCCTGATGAGATGTACCTAGAGCTGCAGCTCCGTCTTCTAAGTATATATATACTATATATATATATATATATATATATATATATATATATATATATATATATGTATATATATATATATATATATATATATATATATATATATATATATATAAACATATATATATATATGTATAAGCAAATCCCACAGGAAAATTATAGTCAGAAATCCAAGCACTTTCGTCTTTACTCAGACATTGTCAAGGAGCTAATGAAGTACAATTGGAGAGAAAGGTCTCAGGTACAAAGCAAGATCAAGAATACCAGTGAAAGTGACAAAACCAGATAAATCTAATGCAGTGGTAATAATGAATAAAAGTGACTATATAAGTAAAATAATGACATTGCTAAATGATACTGATACTTATACGAAACTGAGGTCTAACCCTACACAGACAGTGAACTCCCATTTTAATAAACAAATTAAATCCATTTTGAAGGGCTTGGACCATTTAATTAAACAGTTTACACCGCAATGCACCTCCCTACCTTATATGTATGGTTTAGTCAAGACACACAAAATCAATAACCCTATCAGACCAATCATTAGTTCAGTGGGCTCAGTTACGTATAATTTATCTAAATGGCTTGTAAAAATTCTTACTCCTTTGGTAGGAAACATTTCTAACACGAATATTAAAAACAATGTTGATTTTATAAACAAATTGAATAGTTTAAATTTGAATTGTGATTTTAATATGGTTAGTTTTGATGTTGTCTCTATTTACAAAAGTGCCTGTAGATAACTTACTTGAATATTTGGAGGAGGAATTAGAACGTTATGACATTCCCTTAAGTGTCGCAAACCTCATTAGTCTCATAAGGTTATGTATCAAAGATAGTAAATTTTGTTTCAATGGGGAATTTTTTGTACAAAAGCTTGGCATGGCTATGGGTAATCCCTTATCTCCTGTCCTTAGCAATATTTACATGGAATTTTTTTAGACAAAACTCTTACCAATAATTTTGCCCCAAAAAGTTATTTGGTTTAGATATGTGGATGATATCTTCTGTATTTGGCCAGTTCACGAAAATCTCCAGGAATTCCTTAATAATCTCAATAATTTAGTCCCTTCTATAAAATTTATTGTAGAGGAAGAAAGAAATTGTAATTTGAATTTTCTTGATGTAACTGTCCATAGAAATGATAGAAATTTCACCTTTTCAGTCTTTCGAAAATCAACTAATATTGCCTCTTTTGTTCATTACTACTCCAATCACCATCAAAATGTTAAATTCTCTGTTTTTTCTGGGATGTTCCTAAGGGCTTTACGTGTCTGTAGCCCGCAGTTTATTGACGCTGAAATTAAAACTATTTATGATATTGCATTGAAACTTAAATACCCAAGGACTTTTGTAGATGTAGCATGGAAAAGAGCTAGAAAAACATTTTATTCAACTAATGACAAACTTGAATTTAGTAAGCATAATATTCTAAAATTACCCTATGCTGAAAGGTTTTTAGATATTCCTAGAATTTAAAGCTTTTTAACATAAATGTTGTTTTCAGTAATATTAATGTCAAGAGTTTAGTAATCAAAAATTCTCCTAAAGATCTTCCAGGCTGCATATATAAAATTCCTTGCAAAAAGTGTGATAAAGTCTATTACGGACAAACCGGTAAATCTCTTTTACAACGTCTCAAAACAACATCAATATTCTGTGAGAACTGGGCAAATATCGAATGCATTATTCGTACTATGAGAGATTTAGACCATCCTATTAACTGGAGTCAAGCAAGAGCCTTAGTCCCATGTAATGACACAGTTAAAAGGAATATCATTGAATCTTGTTTTATCAAGTCAAATAATAGAAATGTTCTAAATTTAAGTCTTGGTTTATTTAAACTTGATGCTTTCATAATGAAAATAGTTGTAGATAAATATAAGCAACAAATTAATATATTCAGTTTTTACATGTTTTGGACTGTAAAGATACTTTGTAATTTCGGTTAGGGTCAAATCTGTTTAAGTTTGTGACCATGTGATATCCGATAATCCTGGATTATCTCTTTTAATTTTTACCCTTTTGACAATTAACCATCTGGTATTCTTGATCTTGTTTTGTACCTGAGAACCTTTCTCTCCAATTGTACTTCATTTACTCCTTGACAATGTCTGAATAAAGACGAAAGCGCTTGGATTTCTGTCTATCATTTTCCTGTGGGATTCGCTTATTATGAAGTCACGTGCATCTACTGTGATTTTTTAAGCTATATATATGTGTTATATATATATATATATATATATATATATATATATATATATATATATATATGTATGTATATATATAATATATATATATTATATATTGTATATATATATATATATATATATATATAAAATCAGGATATGTCTCAAAGTATAAAAGGCCCATTAAAACATTCTGGTTGAAAGCTAAGGACTACATTTTGTTGGACTGACTAATTGATAAGGGTGGGAGTCAGTCCACTGAAATACAGTCCTTAGCTTTAAACCAGAGATTTTTAATGGGTCTTTTAATACTTGAGGTGTACACATTCACATATTTTTGTATTGCCAGACCATCTATCAGTATGACAGTATCCTTCTACGTTTGGGAAGCAAAAAAAAAAATTAAAAGTAAAAAAATTTTAAATAAAAAAAAAAAAAATTCTCACCGGGAATTTCCAGTTGATTGCTTCAGGTCTGGGAGTTTAGGGAAATTTAATTATTCTTTTTTTATTGCGTTAAAAATGTCTGTATCGGCAGACTTATAACAACCTTTAACTAAACCCTGTGTTCGACAATATCCTAATAGTTCCTTTTTTTTCTATTATCAGAGATTTCTTAATTAGTTAAAAAAAATTGTTTTCTATCATTTTTAATTGTTTTCATTCTCGCTCTTCAGGTGTCTACGGCTTCGTTTTCTTTTACTGTGCCTCCGTTCATATCCTCTTTCTTCCATCTTACTTTCCACCCTCTCCTAACAATTGATTCATAGGGCAACTGTTTTGAGGTTTTCCTCCTGCTATACCTTTCAAACCTTTCACTGTCCAATATCCATTTCAGCGGTGAATGACTTCACAGGTCCGAGTGCTTGGCCTTTGGCCTAAAATCTATATTCAACTGAATTCAACTCAACTAATGATATGTACAAAGGTTAGTTCAATTTTTTACATTAAAACGTTCCGAGCTATATTAACCATGAAATTAATATAGTTCATTAAATTCTTGTCGGTTAAATGTGCAAATTTTAATCTAATATGAAAATGTAAAAATAATATAGAAATAGAAGGCTACTCGCCAGTCAGGTATTTCACGTCCATTAATAGGATTCTAGTCATATTTCGCAAATGACTTCCAACGGCAGCTCCTCCGTTGGAAGATAATTAATTACATTTTAATATGATCAAGTGAATATCAAATGAATATTTGTTTTAGCGATTCACTCTCAACGGAACAGATGTCAAAATTCCTGATAAAAATTAAATTCAATCCAGTGTGTGTGTGTGTGATCTCAATTCCTACGTCAAATTCTTCCTACCGTCGGTCGATTTGAAGTGTCCTGATCTTTCGTAATTACTCGCAAAGACGTGGTCACCCACCCACCCCCCACCCCGCCCCTCCCGAGCGGGGGATGGATGGAGGGCTTTTAATAAGATTGAGTGTCGGGTGAAATTCAAGCTAATGATTCATATAGTTGCAGGAGGTCGTATTAATTTATATATTTCATCTTCATTAGGGCGCTGATTTGCTTGGTCTTCAAAACATAAATTTCATAATCAATCATGTGAAATAATCTGTTTTGTCGTATTTGGTTTCTGACATCGTATATAAATGGTGGGACGATGATTAAGTTTGTATTTTATTTAAATAACTGAAGTTGTAGTGGTTAGTGTCGTGGCATGCCCGCCCCAGGGCGATGAAAAATCACTGGCTCTATATCTTGATGAGGTACCTCTGCAGGGGGGGGGGGGGGGGATTCTTTAGCGGTGGGAGGTTGGAACCAACATTCTTTGGAAGAACCAAAGAAAAACAAAAACTTTCAGTTTTCTTTTGAAAATTGAAAAAGAAACCCACAAAATCACTGTGTATAACATGTTTACTTATTAGTATTCACATTTTATTTTACTCCACACTTATAAGTAAACACGTTACGCACAGTGATTTTGTGGGTTTCTTTTTCAATTTTTCATTCTTTGGAAGCTTGAATTACAGTCAGTGGCCCCTTTGGTCGGCTTCTTGTATCTGAATAGATCGTCTAATTAAATAAATAGATAAAAAAAATTGTGATTCAACTTTAACGGAGATGACTAACGAGAATTTTGTTTAAGAAGATGAAATCATTAATTTTCCCAATTCAAAATCATTTAAGATTAGTGCGATCAATATAAAATACACTGACCTTCCATAATACCTGTTAATGGTGTTTGTGATTCAGGAGGCTGTGTAAATACATTCCGTATATTCCACTAAAATATTAGATATATATGTTTACCAATAATTCAAGTGTATTGGCTATCCTATGAAACTCTCCAGTAACGAAGATAACTTATAAAAATGTGGTAATTAATACCAGATTTTTAGGTCTATAAGGCATCTTCCCCGTAGGGGGGAGGCCGGGATAATGCGGTGCACTGTAGGCATTACTTAAGGTTCTTTACAGCGTGTCTTTGACCCCTCTAGCTGCAACCCCTTTCGTCCCTTTTACTGTACCTCCTTTCATATTCTCTTCCATCTACATTCCACCCTCTCCTAACAATTGCTTCATAGTGCAACTGCTTTGAAGTTTTCCTCCTGTTGCGCCTACCAACTCTTTTACCGTCAGTTTCCGTTTCAGCGCTGAATGACCTCATAAGTCCCGGTGCTAAG
This sequence comes from Macrobrachium nipponense, assembly GCF_015104395.2. Taxonomy (NCBI): domain Eukaryota; kingdom Metazoa; phylum Arthropoda; class Malacostraca; order Decapoda; family Palaemonidae; genus Macrobrachium; species Macrobrachium nipponense. The sequence goes on from NC_087202.1 coordinate 11,933,536, forward strand.
CCTTTGGCCTAAATTCCATATTCAATTCAGTTCTATAAGACATCTCAAAATTGAGTATGATGATAATCACAATCACATTCATTATACTTTAACGGAGCGCGCAGATGCTGTCGAGCTGTGATTCACTGCTAATGGAGGTGAAACGGAACCTTCAGAAAATATATAGTTTTAATCCCCAAGATGCTGCTTTCCGTTCATCCGTTAAAAATATCGCAGCTGATATAAAGCGTTTATAGATCTTTCGTAATTGGGCCCCCTGAAAGTCACCATTAATCCCGTGTGATATAGTGATCGGCTACCCCGCTCAATATATAAAAAAAACATTGGCCTGCTCATTAAACACAAAATATAGTAATAATTGCACGTCTCTGGCAGTACAACGTAATGTCTATCACACATTATCTCCTGCATACTGGCTATAATAACAATTGGGTGTAGAAACTTTTTTCCATCTTGAACTTTCGAATCTCCCTTGTTTTTGTCTGCAACTGCAACTGGACAGACTCGCGAAACACGCTGTAAAAAGGCGAAAACATTCTCCCAGTGGAAGACATCTGATGACTGTCGTAGTCCAAAAGCGCTGTCAAACCCCGTAGACTCGTAGAAACTTCGTATGTGGGCACACACCGGCAACATCTCTGCAACGGCTGGTGGGCGTCTCGCTAGCGTTGGGGAACGATGTTTATGGTGTGTTTCAGTATGTCAGTCACATCATCAGTCAATTAAAAAAGGAAAATTAACCCCAGACACACTTCTGTCAAATAATGACCTCAAAAATTCAAAAAAATACTAACTGAACGTCTCCCAATTAACCCCATTTAATATGACCACCGAACTCATTTCTAACTTCATCTCGTGAAGGAACTCCAAAAGATCGCCAAATCATAAGTCATTATCATAACCCCGCAAAAAAAATATTAAGTTCTCTAACTTTCAGTCTCAAAAAAAAAAAAAAAAAAAAAAAAAAAACAAAAAAAAAAAAAAAAAAAAAAAAAAAAAAAAGCTCGCCAATTTCACACATCAACACACACACACTCCAGAATTTTCCGAAACTCCACGGACTTCTGTCATCACATATCAAACTCACAAATTCTCTCAAGTAAAAAAAAAAAAAGAAAAAAGTAATGACTCCAGAAAAAAACACGTAACAAGCCCAGCCCCGAAATTATCACCAAAAAATGTTCTTTCAAGCTCTGATATTTCAACAACCCACAAAACCTGTAAGAACTCTACTGTCTAATAGCAAACCCTTTTACTGCTCATACAATTAACCTCAACCAGACGCAATGTCAAACGCCCATTTATGCAATTCACAAACCCCAACAAATCATATCTCCCATCCAGAAATAGAAATGCTATTTAAAGCTCAACCCCAATTACATCTCTTGTAGGAAAAGGAAAAAAAAAGGAAAAAAAAAATAATAACAGCAATAATAATATGTGAACTTTCCCCATCACACAATGTATATAATATACATAATATACATAACCCAACTTTTCCCCATAAATGCAATATGTATCGTTACGGAATTTTGCCATCGTAATGGCAAAATTTCCTTTTATCGGACACGGCCGGAAACAATCCCCTTACGTAGATACATCTCCGTGAAATGCCAAAATCAGCATCTCTCAGAATAGTGCAAAACTCTGAGTAATCAACACTAGAGGAAAAGAGTCAGCAACCGGACTCGTCACAGTATTTTCAGCAAAAAAACTACCTGCGGACACGTCAGGTGCTCGAACTGCAGTATAGAAATGTCTAGTCAGACTTGCAACTTCAGAAACCCATGATTCTCAAAAAACAAAAAAAAAAAAAAAAAAAGTTCTGTACTGACGCCACATTAGCACATTTCACAAAATTATCTCTAGGATATGACTAATGTGCTCAAAAATTTGTCTCAAAGACATAACTCTCCCAAATGATACTGCACAATTATATAAACAAATTATCACCTATTCGGAATAAAAACTACGGTAAACTCACAATTCAGCAATTCAGCAATTATATTCCACCAAAAATAACCCACTGGTGAATATAAAAAATGCAACATCTGTTGCATCAGTAATGCCACTCGCCTCCAATTAGTCACAAAACCAAAAGAACCACAGAACCCCTCTCTTGGCTCGTAAAACCCCAGAAATTCAACTCCGAAAATCTTAACCACATAAAAAGGTCACTCCCAAAGTTTAACGCCACCCACATATATATACACCAATATTAATAATAACACCACTCCGGTAATAAAAATATTCCCCTCCATTTAATTAATAACCCCACATCACCATATTCCCTCTATCTCACTAATAATCACATGTGGAATAAAAACAAGTTTCCAAAAAAGATTATTACACTCCAAGCAGAATAATCAAAAATGAAACTCCATCCCCTCAAAAAATGCACTCACAGCATTAAGCTGATACACTGAAAAATATTGCCCCATATCTCCTCATAAAGGTTTCTCTTTGCAACAAAAATGGCTGCAAAATAATTGAACTAAACATAGCTCTCACCAACATAGGCCTAAACTGTGGAATATCTCAAAAAAAAAAAAAAATATCAAATGGCCCAAAACCAATATTATATCTCCAATTAGATCTCCAATTCTCAGTAAAATAACTCAATGTTATAGTCAAAAACTATAAACTCTCTGTTTAGCATAACTGCTGAGAAAGGGCAAAAAACTCGGCAAATAAAATTGCCCAGGAAATTTTAGAAAAAATCACCAGTGTGCCACAACTTATTATAACAAAACTCCAAATATAAAGTGTCTAAGTAAAGACTTCCCCATATGCACTACGGCATAGTCCAATAGAAACTTAACCAAGTTTCCTATCTCTGGCAAAGTTGTAACAAACAGAATTGTGCAAGAGGCCAACAATTTCCAGAACACAAATACTGCTGCCACCACTAATAATGGAGACAACAAGTATCTTGTTATTCATTTTGGTAGCGAATGGCCATAGCGGCAGGCAACTGGGTTTTGGTAACACTTTCTCTCTCTCTCTCTTTCTCTCTCTCTCTTTATCTCTCTGTCCTGACAGCCAATGGCTCTTTATCCCCCTTCTCTCTCTCTCTCTCTCTCTCTCTCTCTCTCTCTCTCTCTCTCATTATACCTCCCCTCCATTTCATTAGGTCATCAAATCAGAGTCGTGAACTTACAAAAATATGCATTTATTTAAAAGCAAAGTGATAACAGAATAACTCAGATTCTTAACAGCATGATTAAATGGAATGTTAACTCAGAGTCCAAATAACTCAGATAACCCTCGGTAATTAATCTAACACCAACACTAGTTTAGTTAACACAGTAATTAGTCAACACCAATCCTCCAAAGAATAATCCCACTCTTCTCCATTTATAGTTCCCCTTACCAGAATCGCCCATTTTCAGCCAGTTTCACTTCACCAAACATGCTATTATGAACGGACATAGCTCGTACGAACGCACGAATTCGTGCACACACTGATCACGCCCAGAAACCACTCGTAACCAGTTTCAAAGGCACCTTTGACAAATGCCCATAACGACAGATGAGCGTTGACCTGCTTAGGTAAGGATTTTAATGTCACACAACCTCAAGAACTATCAGCATCTTCTAGGCTGAGATCCTCTGTCTCCATGGGAAGCTAAAAACGATGATTCCCAATTTCTGAGGAATGTCAAAGCACGAGACATACAACGATGTCTCATACATATGATATCATATTATATTATTATTCATATCATAGCGAATCCCGCTCTTTATGTTACAGATATATATATATATCATATATATATTATATATATATATATATATATATATATATATATATATATATATATAAATGAATCACGAATATATGGAACATTATAAAAAATAAGAATATATAAATAAAGACGAAATCCACGAGGGAAAGAGAAACGATTGATGTCTGCAAGGCCTTTCGACTGCTCGTCCTTTACTTAGTCTTCTAAAATAAAGGACGAGAAGTCGAAAGGCCTTGCAGAACTCCATCGTGTCTCTTTCCCTCGTGGATTTCGTCTTTATTTATAATTATACATCGTGTTCCATATTTTCGTGATTTCATCTCCAGTACCTAAAGTTTATATATCTACATTATAAATTGCAGTCAGGGCTATTAACTCATAAACTCATCTGAAGTAAATGTCAAAAGTATACTTTTAAAGATTTACTTTATATGAGTTGATAGCCCTCACTGCATTTTATAATGTAAATATAAAAAATTTTTTAATTTACTAAAGATGAAATCGGAAGAATTTGAACCTTGGTTACGGAAATAACTAGAGCACTTGAGGAATTTTATTCAAGATGAAATTATGTCGACCTACTGTACTCTGTCCGTGGGGAATTACGGAATTATAGATGCTATGAAAGCATTTGCAAGCAAGAAACTGGTGCGTAGCAAATGATCGAGGGAATTTACTACCATGTGTCTTGAAGAAAATATGCTACCAAATTACTCCTAAAAAAGAGAGAAAATATATATATATAATCTAATAAAAGTAGCCCATAAAAACGCCAAAATATAGAGAGAAAATACTTTATTTCAGAGACTGCTGTCTCTCTCTTCAGCAGTCTCTGAAATATAGTATTTTCTCCTATATTTTGGCGTTTTTATGGGCTATTATTAGATAGAATTCTGTTGTAAAAGAACATTTTTATCAGTCATGTATATATATAAATATATATCTTATATATATCATATATATATATATATATATATATATATTATGCAGAACACTTTACCCAAACATTCATTGATCTCTAGTATCAAAGAGCAGATGCACTCGTAATCCAGTAAACAAATAATTGAATTGGATACCTAATCAGTTCTTCAATGAAAATGTTTAATGGGACCGGAGTCGATCTATTGTACAAGAGGAGATTTTTCCTCTGCTAATAAAAAAAAGTTTTGGGCCGCAATGAAATGCGGTAGAGATATCCTTGATATAATGATGGTAATCATTTACGCCGTCTTTTTGTAATGGAGAGTTCTTTCGCTTCTGATGTATCAGAAAAATTCATAATATACCACTACAAAACGCACCACAAAGCTATCAAGGTCGGGACGGGTTGATGATGCCGACTCTAATAACGAATACCTGATTGCAACAGAGATTTATAAGTGAGAGGCGGCGTTATCTTATACTTCTAGTGATAGCCTCGTGGGTAAAAGAGCTTGACTGTACGTCCTCAATTCGTGGTTCCGTGGTTCGCGCCCATGAGCCGACGAATTTCTTATCAACTAAAGAAAAAAAAATGAATTCCGAGGTAGAGCGAATTTGACATTACAGGACATTTGTAGCTTAATGCTTGTATATGAATCACGGTGATGTGATAAAATTCATACATATATATTTACTGGTAATCTTCTTAGGCGCGAAGATATAGTAATTCAGTTGTATTCCACATAGGAAAATGAAAAAGGTATGTCTCAGAAAATGCCCAACAGTTTCGTCCTCCAATGGACCTCTTCTTGGAGCGTTTATTAAGGAAAGAGATAACGTTTGCAGTGCATGCAGCCAAGAAATGCCTAAAATTTTTAAACATACAGTTACCAAAAACTAGCAGTTTGAGCTACACAAACTATTCAGCAGTTAAAATAACAATAAAACAACGATAGCAATTGAACAAATGAAAAACATACCAAAATATCTAACGAGGTAATACATAAATTTGAAACAAACATAACATACAGTACTAATTAACAAAGCGTATGCTATTATGATAGTTAATGGATAACATTATCCAATTTGTACTGACGTTTCATGACATAAGATAAAAGGATCTAATTTATGCAAACCAGGCAATAAATTAAAAATTTCTTCCTTTGCTGTGAACAATGCAAGCTGTCTCTATCAAATTTCTTTCAATAAAACCTGTGCTCTTAAACAAAATCTTTGACCCGAGCCAGTCAATCGGTACATTACACATACTACTATGAACACATAAAGAATTGCTCGTATTATTTGTTCGTATATTATATTATGATTTAAAATGCGTTTTTCGAGTGTCTTCCCAGATTGTCCAATATAAAAACTACTGCACTTGCATGGGATCTTATATATGACTCCTTCATTCTTTTCCGGACTATTATGAATTAAAGTTTTTCCAATGGTGCTAGGATATGAAAAAGTTGTACTAAAACCACGTAAACTCTCTTCCTTTTGATGTATTTATAATTTTATGTTCTATGTGAACAAAAGTTTATTTTTTTATTACGCGTCTGTTCTTTTAATGTCGGTTTCTTTTATTATATAGCTTTGAAAAAATGGGACTAGACGTCTTGAAACGTCCGCAGCTATATGTAAATTAAGTAGAAAGTATATAGTACTTACAAAGGATATAGAATTGTCCTTCCTTCCCCTTGCACCAAATCACTGTACATATTATATATATATATATATATATATATATATATATATATATATATATATATATATATATATATTGTGACGTTTATAGATCGTTCGTCTACCCCGCAATTAATTAATTAATTCGATTTGGAAAACGGCAGCCATTTCTTTAGAATATCAGCTGATTTTTAGGAAACGCGGGAACCAAAACCCGCCAGCCAGAGATAGGGGATTCCCCAGTTGGGGGAAAAGTGTCTTTTATCAGCTGTAGCTCTCTTTCCTGTGACCCCTCTGCTGGCTGTATGCTTGTTTTCCAGGATTTGCCTTGATCGTGGGGGGGTTAAGCTGACTTCCAACCCCCAAGTAACCCACCTGAATTCTGCCTCAGTCGGCTGCGAGACGTGATCTCGGACAGAGGTCAAATTACCTGCCTTCCTGTTAGGCCTACCCAGGGTGTGAGTGGCGCGCCGATGACCCAGGCCTCAGACAAAAGGGAGGCCCATGATTTTCTACAAAGGCCCACACTGAACACGACATCCAGGTACGTCTTGTGGAACAGCATATTGCCAGTCTCTCCCTTATCACCTATTATCATTTTGATCCTCATTTTCCCAATTCAATTTCCAGAACAAAAGGAATTCATCTCTTTGTTCCCTCTCACTGCCTCATGGCCGCATGCTTCCCCTTGTGTGATCGTCCCAGACCAATGGAGTCATTGCATACTTCAGTGAAACCTTAAAAGTTCCTTCTCCCCAGTATTAGAGAATTAATTAATCAAAGCAAGAAGTCATTTTTTCCTTTATCTGTTTAATCTGGGATTCTTTTCCAGATTCCATGAGTCACGTGCCGTCTCTCTGCCCGCAAGTGTGCATTACCCCAAGTGTATGAAAACCAGCTATAACAGCTCCAGTGGAGCCATCATTTACCTTTTCTCCAGCCCAGCACGGGCCTTTTTGTAAATAAATAGCTGTAAGTAACGAGCTGAGTTTTCTGGCGACCTTCCCTCTAAAGAAATTAATAATAACTATCAGTTTACGGTAAGTTAAAGCAATTCCCTCTTGAAATCCCTCAATCACTTCCGTTTACGTATCTAGCCTCTCTCAAGGCCCGCTATATACATAACATTGTCGACCTTCGCCGAGGATATGAACCTAGCTTGCTTAAAAAAAGCTTGTAAATCGCGTTATCCGTTGTAAAACGTAAACTGTAAATTATTTTACAAAAAGTAAATCAAGCACACTTGCAGGGAAAGAAGACACACTGACTCACGGTAAGGTATTCCATTCATTAATATGATTATTCTATAACCATGTTTAGCTTAAGGTACGTTTAAGTATTTTTATTGTTGAAGTGGTCAAAAGAGCGTAGGTAGAAATCTTATTATTGTAACGGCGAATGCGCCAGAGCTTTATTTTAGCGGCGAGCAAACAATTTGCCCCGCGAATTCTCTGTTACTTTGTGCTGTCCTCGTAGGAGCTCACACTAACACGTGTGCAGATAGATACCAGAAAGGACCAGATCAAACTAGGAAGTGCTTTGCCAGGGTTTATTGCTGTGTTGGAAAGCCTAGCTAGTTAGGAGTGTTTTACTAATAGTTACGGCAAAAGAAGTGTACAATTCTTTTGTCTGTGATATGTTAGGGTATTCATTTTTAACTTAGTTTTCATTCCAAGTGTTGGTAACCGCTTACCTCTCAGCTTAGTAAGCTTTCGCGCCTGCGCGGTCTCAACCAGCCTTTGTTTTCGCTCACAGCGGCAGCCTAGTGTGTTATCTTTCAGAATTATCTAAACCATTTAAGCAAAGTAACGTAAGTCTCAAAGTTTTAACGTAAATAATATCGATCTCGGTACTAGTATCTATCGTTCTGCCAGAGAAATTAACGTAATTCGCCTTGAATAAGAAAGTAGAATTTTGTGTTGTAAATTGCCTTCCCATTTACAGAGAATCAGCTGATTCGCACGCGCTGGTCAGCTCTCCTCACGTGTTTCACCTCGCATCGCTCACTCGTGCGACTGAGCGAAGTTTCATTTCACTTCGCACTTAACGTAAACCTCATTCACAATTGTTTGCTAACATCGTTTTAAAATCCTTACCGTTATTTCACTGTTCACAGGGACCTAGTATCTTACATAAAGTAACGTAAATCTCAAGTAGAGTAAATCACAAGAATTGTTAACGTAAAACGCGTCTTTGTAAAATTCATATTGAAACGCAAATCATTTCATAAGCGCAAGCCGCTAACATTAACGTAAACATCGTTCACCGCGAGCGCGTTATCATTTTTCATAAAACGTTTTCAAAAGCAATTCTTTCAGTAAACGTTAACGTAAGTAAATCATTTAACGCAAGTTGCGTCATATTAAACTAACATTAGTAGTTCAATTCAAATATAAGGGAGTTCAGTTTCATATATCATTTTTCACCCCCTCCGAGAGAGAGAGAGAGAGAGAGAGAGAGAGAGAGAGAGAGAGAGAGAGAGAAAACCAGAACACAGTATTCACGAAGCCAAGAGTACTACATCTTACCACTAATTATAGCATGCAGAATTAACCTTATTTTAGTCTCTTGTGTCTTTCATTTACACAGCGTGATACGTACGCGCATGTGTCCATTGCAGTTTGCAAGCATTTATTTATTTCATTTATCGAGTACTTCAGCGAGGGACTGAGCCTTCCTAAAATTTCCATTACCTGTCGTTGCCCGAGTGGTCTTTTCATTTTCTTTATCACGAAAGACTTGCGTATACCGCAAGCACAATTCGCACAGTGTGCCACGCAAATTCCTTACTTCCAGACAGGGAAGTCGTTACCAGTTTAGGTACTGGCCACCACCAGTGCACGTCAGGTCTTACCATTTCACAGTGCCACTAATTCTTGACACTGTCCATCGACTGGCTGCTGAAGTACTCCCACCTTTTACTTTCTCTCCTCCACTATTACACTCTGCCATGAGCAGTGCCATTTCACTTCAGTATATTTAAGTATACTGCATGTAGTGTCCGGGACACACCAGCACGATACCAGTGCTCCAGCCTCCATAAGTGCCATTTGCACCTGTAACAGGCCGTACAGGTAGCCATTAAACCTGCGTATCCGTCCTTACGGAAGAAACGCCCAATTCATTAATGTCCGTGTACGAGGATCAGTGATCCTTTGGACCAACCAAGGAACGCCTCCTCATAAGTGCCGCGCACCTGTACAGACGTACAGGTAGCCCATTCCAACGTCTCCCAAGTTGGGAAACGCCCCAGTAAGTGTTGACGTAAACGCTGCACATTGCATTCGATTTTTCACCTCATCAGAAGGTGCCATTCACAGAGTGCCACCGAGCACCCAGTCTTTTCAGACTTTTCATTACCACGTTGCAGAACACATTTCCAAGTGAGTGCACTTTACCCAGTAGGCACTCCCATTCCATCCATTGACCCTTTCCTGGCCATTATTTCATTTCCATCAGAGCCTCTACTGCAGCCTAAGGGAAATGTCTTCCCTGATTCCCGCGACTTCTTGCCAGAGAGCTAGAGAAGCTCGGAGCCTCATAACTCTGGGCAAGGAGGCCGGTTACACTGGACCAGCACTTGACCAGTGGATAAAGGCGCAGCAGGCTGCTGTGCGCCTGCAAGAAAAGGAAGAAAGAGAAGCAGAGGAGAAAGCCAGAGAAGCAGAGAGGAAAGCCAGAGAAGCAGAGAAAGGAAAGAGAAGAAGAGAGAAAGCATGAGCTAGCTCTCATAGATGACGCAATCTCTCTGCTAGTTTCTAAGCCCCAGACCATGAGCTGGACTCCCGGTAAGAGGTGGTTGCGGAGGTTCTGCACCACTTGTTGTGTGCGTGGCATGCTGTGGATTCCGACCAGTGCCCAAGTCGGTCTCTACCTTGGGAGGAGAGCTTCCAGGGTGAACTTCTCCAAGGCTACCATGTAGCCCTGCCTGCTGAGCAGTACTCCGACGGCCTATCAGTGGGTTACAAGTCATGGCCGACACCGAAGCCCAGGTCTCCCTTATTTCCAGAAAGGCATTGCCTAGGGGTGCCAAAATCCGGACGGACAAAGAAATTCAGTTTGAATGGATTGATGGTAACCTCTATTCTGTTCCTTCGGTCCTTCTGAATATGGGGGAAATGCCTTTCTGGACCAGGAGACCAGGGAAACCACATTGTGCCGCCTGGGCGTAGTTGACCAATTTCATGATGTTTATCAGGCGATATTGGGCTGAGATTTACTTAAGCCGATCTCCCCTGGACGCAGCTCCCACTACCAGATGCACCGGATCCCTGCAGCATGCCTCATAAGCAATCATCCGTTTTAGATTCAGAGGCTAGTGCCTCCAATGTCCCACAGACATCCCTTTTATTGTGAACCTGGCCCTGACCCAGTGTCAGAGCCAGACGTTTCTTCCGCATCATCTCAGCCTCTTACCATTTTACCGCCTACCTCCTCCACTTTGGAAGAGGTAAGCCCACCAGTTAACCCCGGACTTGTTTCCGAGGGTGATTCAACGGAGGTTTCCTTAACCTCCCTACCTCAAATCACTGCCAGAGAGGACTTTTCACCTGTGCCAGAGCACACTGCCAGCCTTGGTGACTCCACAGATTCGCAACCTGTGGGGCCATCTCGGCCTTACCGTCCAGTGCCACAGAAGAGGTTCTGGAAACAACACGTTCTGACCGAGACTGTGGCCGCAAGGGTCACATGTCTGCCAACTACGGAGGGTGCGCGAACCACAATATTCCTGCCATCGCAATGGCCGTCACCAATCCTTCTTCACTAGGACCCCCAGCTAAGGGCCCTATAACAGTCGCACCCCTCCAAAGCCATTATCCGCCAAGCCACGTCAGAGCCTACGACGACTCTGGCGCTCAAATCTCCCTAATACGGGAAGATCGAATCCCCCGAGGGGCAAACGTCGATAGACGTCACTTAATCACCATTGAAGGTATCAACCATATTAAACTGATCCTTCCGACCGTCCAATTGAGGGTCACCAGACCTCACTTCTCCAGAGTTTGTACCCTTGCAGTTGCAAGCTACATTCCAGGAGGTTACGACCTCCTCCTAGGGCAAGACATGAAGTCTCCCTCGCATTCCAAAAAGCCTAGGGGTCCTAACCCCACGTCAAATCACTCCAAAGCACGGAGTCATCGAAATTCTACTTCCTCCAGGAAGTACGTCCACCAACAGTCTCCCCCGTCACCAAGGAGGGAGATGACCATTCACAGTTCCGTTGCAAAAACCTGCAACGTGATAGGGACACTCTACTAATTGGCCTCGGTGCCCTATCCGACTACCAGCAGCGGACAATGTCCACTTTCCACAAGGCTTAGCCTTCAACAAGAGACAGGAGCCTCGTCTCCCATTTCCAAGGGCCCGCTGAGAGGTATTGCACCTCCGGTACCCGCCACAGGTCCAGTCGACCTCCACACTCTGCCAGTGCCACTTGGCAGCAACCTGAGCAGTGCCAAGCTTCCGCCAGCCTGGACGTAGAGCCACCACCGAACTTGACTTCTGCGCCTGGCCCCGAGCTAGTGCGGCGCCTAACCTAACCAAGGATCCTCCTACAAGAGATCCTCCAACAGGCATGGAGCTCACCGCAGCCCATGGCCAACCCAAAGTCCATGAGTCTTCTTCACCCTCACCACTGTCGGCCGAGGATGAACCTCCGGCAGACCTAACCTTCATACCTCCTCTGGAAAACCAGGAACTGCCTGACCAGGAGTCAGCCTGGAGTTTTCCCCTTACGACGGCTGTCGCAGCAACCGAAGTGAGGGCCTCCCCTGCAGTAGGTTCCACCTCTACGACGGTTGCTGCAGATACCGAAGTAGGGTGTTCTCCTGAAATCCCTCAGGCTACCACTGCCTCTGCTCCTGCCGGCGTTTCTGGCCTTTCCCCAGAGTCGGTGCCTCCGTCTACTCCTAGGACTAGTATAGCCAGGTCCTGGAGGAATAAGAAGAAGAAGAAGAAGAAGGGACGTAACCAATCATTAACAAACTAACCCAAGAGCCACATGCTCTCCTTGACCCCTGTGCCCGAGGTACAGGGTCCCCATTCATTTGCAGAATGATCCTGGCACCTACCCAGAGAAAGGGGGAAGTAGCCCAGCCTGATCTCTGCCAGTAGAACTAACCCTCTAACCCCTAGCCATTGTGATACTAACCCTCACTTAAATATAATTACCTCATTACATTTCCATCCTGGTAACGCACTAACCACTCATCATCCTTACGCACCATTACCTCTCATGTATTTTAACAGTTCCGTCGCTGAACTACTGCTGTGCGTACCACACTCTGGAATGATTGCGTCTTCATTTAACTATAATGAGTAGGTTAGGCTAATGATTTAGTACCAGGGCATTAGGTTAGTAGCAAGTAGAATTTTCAAGTAACCTTATCTAGGGGTAGAGTAGACTGTCGTCACAAGACAACCCGTAGTTATTACTTAGGCTAGACTACATTACTCCATTAAGTTAGTACACTTAGCATCTTTGCCTATAAGTTAGGTAGGCCACTGTAGTTAGCTGTATCGCTGCTCAAAAAACTTCAAGTTGGAGTAGGAGAACTGGGTAGTCGAGACGATCAATTTATTTAAGCCAAGACCTTCACGCCCGAAAGGGAGTGAATGCCTTCTTAACAGGGGGAGCTGTGACGTTTATAGATCGTTCGTCTACCCCGCAATTAATTAATTAATTCGATTTGGAAAACGGCAGCCATTTCTTTAGAATATCAGCTGATTTTTAGGAAACGCGGGAACCAAAACCCGCCAGCCAGAGATAGGGGATTCCCCAGTTGGGGGAAAAGTGTCTTTTATCAGCTGTAGGGACGTATCTCAAAAGGGAAGGGTGTAGGCAGATTGGTACTTCTTAGACCTATACCTTAAGCTCTCTTTCCTGTGACCCCTCTGCTGGCTGTATGCTTGTTTTCCAGGATATTTGCCTTGATCGTGGGGGGGTTTAGCTGACTTCCAACCCCCAAGTAACCCACCTGAATTCTGCCTCAGTCGGCTGCGAGACGTGATCTCGGACAGAGGTAAAATTACCTGCCTTCCTGTTCAGGCCTACCCAGGGTGTGAGTGGCGCGCCGATGACCCAGGCCTCAGACAAAAGGGAGGCCCATGTTTTTCTACAAAGAGCCACATTTTCTACAAAGGTCCACACTGAACACGACATCCAGGTACGTCTTGTGGAACAGCATATTGCCAGTCTCTCCCTTATCACCTATTATCATTTTGATCCTAATTCTCCTAATTCAATTTCCAGCACAAAAGGATTCATCCTTTGTTCCCTCTCACTGCCTCATGGCCGCATGCTTCCCCTTGTGTGATCGTCCCAGACCAATGGAGTCATTGCATACTTCAGTGAAACCTTAAAAGTTCCTTCTTCCCAGTATTAGAGAATTAATTAATCAAAGCAAGAAGTCATTTTTCCTTTTATCTTGTTTAATCTGGGATTCTTTTCCAGATTCCATGAGTCACGTGCCGTCTCTCTGCCCGCAAGTGTGCATTACCCCAAGTGTATGAAAACCAGCTATAACAGCTCCAGTGGAGCCATCATTTACCTTTTCTCCAGCCCAGCACGGGCCTTTTTGTAAATAAATAGCTGTAAGTAACGAGCTGAGTTTTCTGGCGACCTTCCCTCTAAAGAAATTAATAATAACTATCAGTTTACGGTAAGTTAAAGCAATTCCCTCTTGAAATCCCTCAATCACTTCGTTTACGTATCTAGCCTCTCTCAAGGCCCGCTATATACGTAACAATATATATATATATATATAGATATATATATATATACTATATATATATATATATATATATGATATATATATATATATCTATATATAGTATATATATATATGTGTGTTATATATTATATATATATATATATATATATATATATATATATATATATATATATATATATATATATATATATATATATATATATATATATATATATATATATATATTATATATATATATATGTGTGTGTGTATATATATATATATATATCATATATATATATATATATATATATATATATATCAATTCAAGCTACAAATGTCCTTTAATATCTAAATTCACTTTACCTCCCAAATGATATATGTCATATATGTACCGAAGGGGAATTTTTTAATTGATAATAATTTCGTCCCCCCCATGGGATCGAACCACCGCCAGTGGAACGGTGGCGGGGACGAAATCAGGACAGTCAGTGACGCTATCCAATCAGCCAAACAGAGACGCTATAAGTTCATATCGATTCTGACCTTACAAATCACCCTCGATCTGGGTGCTTTCGTTAATTAGGAAATCGATATGAAACCCCGTCTACCATGTTGGCCAATTCGAGCGTTTGACAGCACGTAGCCTTTTGTTATGAATAATTATCACATCGAACCGTGATCCATTTATATATCAATTCAAGCTACAAATGTCCTTTAATATCTAAATTCATTTTACCTCCCAAATTATATATTTTCATATATGTATACCGAAGGGGCAATTTTTTAATTGATAATAATTTCGTCCCCCCATGGGATCGAACCACCGTCCAAGTGGACGGGGACGAAATCAGGACAGTCAGTGCGCTATCCAATCAGCCACAGAGACGCTATAAGTTCCATATCGATTCTGACCTTACAAATCACACTCGGATCTGGGGTTGGCTTTCGTGATTAGAATCGATATGAAACCCCGTCTACCATGTGGCCAATTCGAGCATTTGACAGCACGTAGCCTTTTTTTGTTTTATGAAATAATTATCACATCGACCGTGATCCATTTCTATATCAATTCAAGCTACAAAATGTCCTTTGAATATCTAAATTCACTTTACCTCCAAATGATATATTTTCATATATGTACCGAAGGGGAATTTTTTAATTGATAATAAATTTTGTCCCCCCATGGGATCGAACCACCGTCCAAGTGGACGGGGACGAAATCAGGACAGTCCATGACGCTATCCAATCAGCCAACAGAGACGCTATAAGTTCATATCGATTCTGACCTTACAAATCACACTCGATCTGGGTGCTTTCGTAATTAGAATCGATATGAAACCCCGTCTACCATGTTGGCCAATTCGAGCGTTTGACAGCACGTAGCCTTTTGTTATGAATAATTATCACATCGAACCGTGATCCATTGTAATATCAATTCACGCTACAAATGTCTTTAATATCTAAATTCACTTTACCTCCCAAATGATATATTTTCATATATGTACCGAAACGGGGAATTTTTTGTTTTAATTGATCATAATTTCGTCCCCCTTCATTGGGCATCGAAACCACCCGTCCAAGTTGGGACGGGGACGAAATCAGGACAGTCCAGCTGACGCTAATCCAATCAGCCAACAGAGACGCTATAAGTTCATATCGATTCTGACCTTACAAATCACCCTCGATCTGGGTGCTTTCGTAATTAGAATCGATATGAAACCCCGTCTACCATGTTGGTCAATTCGAGCGTTTGACAGCACGTAGCCTTTTGTTATGAATAATTATCACATCGAACCGTGATCCATTTATATATCAATTCAAGCTACAAATGTCCTTTAATATCTAAATTCACTTTACCTCCCAAATGATATATTTTCATATATGTACCGAAGGGGAATTTTTTAATTGATAATAATTTCGTCCCCCCATGGGATCGAACCACCGTCCAAGTGGACGGGGACAAAATCAGGACAGGACGAAATTATTTTTCATGGTACAAATGAAAACAGCTTTTTAATTGTTCCATTTGGATCGCGAACAGATCATTTCATAGAAAGCAGATACTGCCGAAAAAAAAACCCTCTTTTTAAACTTGACCCAGGCTATTCATGGCTATCACAAAACCATGTATTTGAACGATTAATATCAAAGAATTGTTTCTATTTCGGTGCCGAGATGACTATACCAAGAATTGGGAATTTAATATTTTTAGAGCAAGCATATTTTTGTTGTGGTTTGAGTACATCATCAAGACATACCTATTGCAGCTTCTATTCTTAGTGGTGATACTGCTCATGGTTATGATAACATTAGTCATTTGTAACGGAAAGCATACAAGCTAGGCAATGATGATGATAGTTGAATTGAATTGAATATAGAATTCATGCCGAAGGCCAAACACAGGGACTCATGTGGTCATTCAGCGCTGAAATGGAAATTGAGAGTAAAAGGTTTGAGAGGTGTAACAGGAGGAAAACCTCAAAGCAGTTGCATGTGAATCAATTGTTAGGAGAGGGTGGAAAGTGAGATGGAAGAAAGAGAATATGAAAGGAGGTACAAAGAACCTTAAGTAATGCCTACAGTGCACTGCATGAGGTGCACTGACGACACTACCCTCCTACGGGGTGATTATGATAATGGAGATAAACTTGAACCTACTAGTGACAGAGATCAAACCATAAGGAATAAATTATCATAATCATTGTGTTGCTTGTATGTTTAATGTTCCAAACGACTACCATTATCATAATCATTGTCTTGACGCCAAAAAAGACAAGAGAATAATAGCGAAACCATTTGATAATATTACGAGAAATTCCTCAGATCTGAAAATCTTCGTAATGCCTGATTATGACGAGATCTTCCCACAATCTGCTCATTAAAAGCTAAACGCATCGTCTCGCCTAGTGATGAAATCCATTACGCGACCCAAAAGGTATTTGTTAACGTTGGATTCGGCTCCAGGGATGAATTGAACCTCGCATGAAACGACAGTGTTATTAATGATGGTATCCCTCATAGTACAAGAGAGAGATGGTGGGCGGGTGGTCGGCGTGGTGGGTAAGTGGGCGGAGGGTGGGCGTGTGAAGAAAACAGAAGGAGTGGAATGGTGGGGGTGGGGGGTTCTCAGATATTAAGAACCCCCCTTCCATCTACACATGTTGACAAGGAAGCAATTTCATCTTAAACTGAAAATTTTGATTTCCTTGTTTTTAGTTTTCTGTAAAAGACAGCTGTCCGTTCGCACTTTTTCCGTCCGCCCTCAGATCTTAAAAAAAAAAAAAACTGAGCTAGAGGGCTGCAAATTGGCATGTTGATCGTCCACCCTCCAGTCATGAAACGTACCAAATTGCAGCCCTCTAGCCTCAGTAGTTTTTATTTTTGTCTAAGGATAAAGTTAGCAGTGAAAATGAAATCTATTAAACGCGTTGAAAGCATGCATAGGCATAAAGTCTCAGTCTGATCACTGGCAGAGCTGAAACTTTGATTAAACAAAGTAACTGAAGTTCAGAGTTTTCTTGACTGGAAAAAGACAAACGAAGATAGGAAGAGAGAGGGAGGAACAGACAGACAGACAGATAGACAGAGGAAAGAGACAGAAAGAGATTATAAGCTCAGTTTGGATATATTGTTGTTGGATGCAAGTATAAACAGTTCCATTGTTTATTTATTCACGTCCAATATCAGGACAGGAAGCGCCTCAGTGGCGTGGTTGGTATGGTCTTGGCCTGCCACCTCGGTGGCCGCGAGTTCGATTCTCGGGCATTCCACTGAGGGGGTCAGAGATGTGTATTTCTGGTGATAGAAGTTCACTCTCGACGTGGTCGGAAGTCACGTAAAAAGCCGTTGGTCCCGTTGCTGAATAACCACTGATTCCATGCAACGTAAAAATCACCATACAAACAAACAAACAAACAACACCAGGACAGAACGGTGAACAATACATCATAAACAAGCTGTTTTGCACAACAAAAATTATTCCTTTAATTTCCACGTTCTTGTCTTAATGTTTGTACAATTAGCTATTGCATCATTTCAATTTTCCAGACATCCAATACTTGTCAGCTTTTAGTTCATATTACTTAATCTCCCTCAGATTCACAATTTCGTAAAATAGCTAAATCAGAGCTCGTAAAATTGAAAAGGTAAAACGGATCGTATTATCAAGGTAATAATTCATCCATTCTGAAGCCTTTTAGATATTATTTTTTTGGAGCAAGCTATCTCCCAACGTACTTTATATCATTTTGAAAGCCTCTGTCCATTTTCCAACCACAAAAACACCAATACTATCAAAGGCTGAAGTAAGTAAGAGGCTTTTCACGAACAGTTCATTGATGATGTATGATCTATATTACTTTTTTGGCCGACTGTACCCTCCGGCCAAGTAGAAATTGCTCGCGTTTGATCTCAGGCCAGTTCTCGATATATTCCCCGAGTTTCAGTGCCTGCAACGTATCGGATTTCGGGGAGGAGAGTAATACACAGGTAATGCGAAATAAAAGTGAAAACAAGGTATCGATTTTCATCTTGCTTTGAAGAAGATAATGCGCGCGCACAGAAAACGGGGAATGTTACCGCTAGACTTTCCACCACTTACGACGCTCCTGATTGGCTATTGATAAGCCAGTCACAGGGCTGGAAACTGTCAGTCTCCCTCGAAAGTTCACTAAACAGGATGTATATTCCACCTCTCCTGAGGGATACTTTTGAAAGACGTATCCCTCAGAAGAGGTAGAACATACATCCTGCCTATGTGAACTCTCTCGAGAGACAGAGTTTCCAATTAATAGCCAATTAGGAGCGTCGTAAGGGACGGGAATAGACATCAGATGCACGGTTGATGAGAATCTGCTATAGTTATGTTAGACATTACCAATATATACCACCGATCATTACTCTCAAAGAGTTTCCGCAGTTAAGTTGGATATTGCAAAGAATATTCCCTTAAGATATATTGATATTAGTGAAAAAATTAAAGCCTATGAAGAATTAACTATCATACCAATATTATATATGAGATTTTATTGTAGATAATGAATGCCATTATGTTTTCGTAAAGACATTGCCTAATAACACAGTCATCCGACAAGTGGTATATGAGAGAGAGAGAGAGAGAGAGAGAGAGAGAGAGAGAGAGAGAGGAATAATAATAGAGAAACTGTTACATACAGTTTTTGTCTTTATGAACATGAACATTAGATTTTTGCAATACTAAAAAGAAATATTCTGAATGAATATATGGAGATATATATATATATATATATATATATATATATATATATATATATATATATATATATGTATATATGTATATATGTATATATATAATATATATATATATATATATATATATATATATATATATATATATAGCCAGCAGGAAAAATGAAAAGCAGCAGTACCTAGTGCTTTCGTGCATTCTTGATACACCTCATCAGGGTACAATATATATATTGTACCCTGATGAGTTTATCAAGAATACACGAAAGCGCTAGGTACTGCTGCTTTTCAGTTTTTCCTGCTGGCTCTTTATATACAATCTTCACGTGTTACTTGTGATCGTATATAATATATATATATATATATATATATATATATATATATATATAGTATATATATATATATATATATATATATATATATACATATATAATATATATATATGTGTGTGTGTGTGTGTGTGTGTATGTGTGTATATGCCAATAAAACCTAATTTTCTTATGACCTTATATCGCGATGTAACCTCTAACAATATCGGATTTCTTTTTCGAAGCTGTGACCTTTTGTAATATTTCTGAGAGCAAGAAATCTCTTAATGTCTCCCTAATGGAATCTTCATCCATTCCTGCTCTCTCTCTCTCTCTCTCTCTCTCTCTCTCTCTCTCACTCTCTCTCTCTCTCTCTCTCTCTCGAGTCATCACAAATTATTTGTAAAAAAACATACTTTATTGTTTCTATTTCTTTTATTTGAACGTAGATTTTTCATTTATATATTTTCTCGTTAGGTTAATTGTCTGAAAGTGGAAATTGCTACGTAAAGCGGTGGTAGAAAAAAAAAGTTACGAATTATATATTTTTTATCGTTTATTTGAATGATCAAAAGGTTCTCTTATGATAGTGGTGGTCGGTTACCAAGAATTCATGGGCGCCAAGGAATGAAAGATTTTGTTGGGAATTCTGGGAATGAGAACAGAAGAGTTCCCTCATAAATGGAATGGAAAAAAATAAACACGTTTGCACTTTGCTGTGAAGATTGAAATGCCGTGGAGAGAGAGAGAGAGAGAGAGAGAGAGTGACCATTTATTGAACACATTATTGATTATTTCTCTTCCCAATATAATGGTAATTTGATAATTTTCATCTTAAATTAGAGAAAGACGAAGAAGAAGAAGATGATGAAGAAGAGAGAGAGAGAGAGAGAGAGAGAGAGAGAGACGAGAGAGAGGTTATTGAACACATCATTGATTATTTTTATCAAGTTTAATGGTAATATTTTCGTAAATTTCATCTTAATTAGGAGAAAAAGAAAAGGTAAGAGAGAGAGAGAGAGAGAGAGAGACTAACCATTTATTGAACACATTATTGATTATTTTTCCTTCCCAAATAATGGTTTAATTTGGATAAGTTTCATTTCTTTAAATAGAGAACGAAGACGAAGAAGAAGAGATGAAATTTGAAGAAGGAGAGAGAGAGAGAGAGAGAGAGAGAAGCCGACGAGAGAGAGAGAGAGAGGTAGAAGAGAGAGAGAGAGAGAAGGTTTATGAAACACACGCATTGAAATTATTTTTATCAAGTTTAATGGTAATATTTTCGTAACAAAATTTCATCTTTAAATTAGAAAAGAAAAAGAAAAAGGTATGAGAGAGAGAGAGAGAGAGAGAGAGAGAGAGAGAGAGAGAGAGAGAGAGAGAGATTGGTTGGTTTTCGACACATCATTGACTATTTCTTTCCCCAAATTACAATGGTAATGTTATGATAATTTTCATCTTAAATTAGAGAAGAAAAAGAAGAAGAGAGAGACAGAGAGAGACAGAGAAAAGACAGAGAGAGAGAGAGAGAGGTGGTTTGAACACATCATTGATTATTTCTTTTCCCAATTTAATGGTAATATTTTTATCTATTTCATCTTAAATTAGAAGAAGAAGAAGAGATAGAGAGAGAGAGAGAGAGAGAGAGAGAGAGAGAGAGAGAGAGAGAAGAGGTTATTGAACACATCATTGATTATTTTTATCAAGTTTAATGGTAATATTTTCGTAAAATTTCATCTTAAATTAGAGAAAAAGAAAAGGTAAGAGAGAGAGAGAGAGAGAGAGAGAGAGATGAGAGAGAGAGAGAGAGAGAGATTGGTTGGTTTTCGACACATCATTGACTATTTCTTTCCCCAAATTACAATGGTAATGTTATGAATAATTTCATCTTAAATTAGAGAAGAAAAAGAAGAAGAGAGAGACAGAGAGAGAGACAGAGAAAGACAGAGAGACGAGAGAGAGAGAGAGAGAGGTGGTTTTTGAACACATCATTGATTATTTCTTTTCCCAATTTAATGGTAATATTTTTATCTATTTCATCTTAAATTAGAAGAAGAAGAAGGAGAGACCTTACCTTACAGACCTTACATCTTGTTCGGGTTGCCCCAGGTCCCTCAGTGTGAGGCACCTCTAATGTCTACCAGAGAGTTGCTAGTACATCTTCCGGTATATTTTTGCATCTTCCAATCTTGGATGGTCTGGATGCAGTTTAGATATCTGTCGAGCTTATTCTTAAACACATCTACGCTCACTCCTGATATATTCCTCAGATGAGCTGGCAACGCATTGAATAGACGCTGCATTATCGATGCTGGTGCTAGTGGATTAATGTCCTGTGTGCTTTCCTTATTTTTCCTGGTATAGTTTTGGGCACTATTAATCTACCTCTGCTTGCTCTTTCTGATATTTTTTAGTTCCATGATATTTTCTGCTATTCCTTCTATCTGTTTCCATGCCTGAATTATCATGTAGCGTCTCTTCTCCTTTCTAGACTATATAATTTTAAAGAATTGTAGTCTTTCCCAGTAGTCTAGGTCCTTAACTTCTTCTATTCTAGCTGTAAAGGACCTTTGTACACTCTCTATTTGTGCAATATCCTTTTGATAGTGTGGGTACCATATCATATTGCAATATTCAAGTGGACTACGAACATATGTTTTATAAAGCATAATCATGTGTTCAGCTTTTCTTTTCTGTTTGAAGTGCTTAACAACATTCCCATTTTTGCTTTACATTTTGCCAACAGAGTTGCTATTTGATCATTGCATAACATGTTCCTATTCATCATCACACCAAGGTCTTTAACTGCTTCCTTATTTGTGATGGGTCTCATTATTAGGTCCTTATATGCATATAGCTTTCTTTCTCTGTCTCCATAATTTATTGATTCAAATTTATCAGAGTTAAATACCATCCTATTTACCTCTGCCCAATCATATCTTTGTTAAGGTCTCTTTGTAGAGCGTTCCTATCTTCATCACAAGTAATTTCTCTACTTATTCTTGTGTCATCTGCGAAACTACTCACTACCGATCCTTCACATTATTGTCTATGTCTTCAATCATAATAACAAAACAGTATTGCAGCTAACACCGTACCTTGCGGCACACCGGATATTACCTTGACTTCATCCGATTTCTCGTCGTTTGCAATAACTATCTGTTTTCTGTTGTGTAAAAAATTCTTTTAACCATCTTCCTACTTTATCCACGATATTGTGTTTTCTAATTTTCTTCGCTAATATATTATGGTCTACTTTATCAAAAGCTTTGCAAAGTCTAAATAAACCACATCTGTTTCATTTCCGCTTTTCATATTTTTGAATATGTTCTCACGGTGGACTAACAGTTGGGTTTGTGTACTTTTTCCGGGTACGAAACCATGTTGTCCTTTATTAAACAAATTATTTTTTATTAAATGTTTCATAATATTTTTCTTCATTACCCTTTCATACACTTTCATAATATGTGATGTTAGACTCACAGGCCTATAATTACTTGCCTCTAGTCTTGATCCACTTTTGAAAGTAGGGGTAATATATGCTAATTTGTGCTCATCATAAATCTTGCCTGTATCTACACTTTGTCTTAATAATATTGCAAGTGGCTTTGCGATAGAATGAACTACTTTCTTTAACAAAATAGCAGGAATTCCATCAGGCCCTGCAGCAGCTCCATTTTTAATTTCATTAATAGCCTGCACAATATCAGCTTCATTAATATCTATGTCAGCTAAATATTCACTATTTTCATCCCTTACTCTATCATATCATTATCTTCATTATCTATTCTAGGGGTGAATTCTCTCTTATATCGTTCTGCCAGTATGTTTGCAAATTTTTTCTTTTTTCATTCGTTAATCTCCCTTCAATTCTCAGAGGGCCTATTTCTATTCTTATTTTATTCATCTTCTTCGCATATGAGTATAATAATTTGTTTTGGGTTTTGCTTGATATTTTATAGGGTT
Organism: Macrobrachium nipponense; assembly: GCF_015104395.2. Classification (NCBI taxonomy): domain Eukaryota; kingdom Metazoa; phylum Arthropoda; class Malacostraca; order Decapoda; family Palaemonidae; genus Macrobrachium; species Macrobrachium nipponense. The sequence continues at coordinate 11,957,104 of NC_087202.1, forward strand.
TTTTGTTTTTTCTTCCAAGTTCCCCACCCGTTTTTCATTTTCTTTTGATTGTATAATCTTTTGTTCTGCATTTTCTATCTTACTTTTTAGTTCTATAACTTTCCATGCATTTTTTTTTTTTTGCAAGACCTTTTTTCCACTTTCTGATTTTCTGGAACAAGATCCTTCTGTCTCTTGGTATGCATGAATGATGTTTATTTTTCTTCTTCGGTATATATTTTTCCACTATTTTTCTCCAATATTTTATATAATATCTCCGTATTTACCCTTATGTCATCACTTACGAAAATGTTATCCCAATCTTTGTTTAATTCTTCATTAATTCTGACCATTTTATATTTTTGTTACTGTAGAAGTTGTATTTTCCATATCCTTCCCACTTTTTCATTTCTTGCTTATCTCTATTTTCACTTGCTTTTGGAATGAACTGTTAATTCTATGACATTATGGTCTGAAATATTCGCATTATAAACTATTATTTCTTTAACATAATTCATCTCGTTCACAAATACTAGGTCTAAAGTATTTTCCTTTCTTGTTGGCAGGTGATTTATTTGTTGAATGTTTGTATTCTCTCGTAGCATATCTAATAGCTTTTCAAATTGCCTCTTATCTTCTGCACTACTATTACTCTCTTTTTTATATGTATAAGTACAACCACAAATCTCATATTCGTTCTTCCATTCTACGAAAGGAAAGTTGAAGTCACCAGATAGGAGAATAGTCCAGTCCCCCTTGTGATTTTCTACATATATCATCCAATTTTTTTCAATTATTAAGTCAAACTCTTTAGTATTAGGAGGTCTATATATTACTATGTTCATCAATTTTTCAGATTCAAATTCTACCGCTATTAGTTCACATTCTGAGTTACTATATTTCTCATATATTTTTCCTTGTTTTTTGTCTTTCCCATATATTGCGGTTTTCCCCCATTGATTCCTATTTTTTTTCTATCTGATCTATAAGTTTGGAACCCTTTTATTTGATCATCATTCCCAGTCCTCTTGGGAATACCGCAGGTTTCAACGTTATATTCATTCCTTTAATACTCTTTTTCTTTTCACTTTTTGGGTTAGTTCTTCTAAGTACTCTATTTTTCTTTTTTGTTTGAGTTACTCGTAAGCTAAACCCTGCGCATTCATCACTATGATGGTTTGCGTGTTTCTCCTTCATTTAATACTGGTAGTAATAAGGATTCCCATGTCTCTTTCCTGTTCTGGTATGTTGTTCTTTTTTTCATTTCCAGAAAGAATTCTGACATTAAAAAATCCAACTTTTCCATAATATTTTGATCTTCTTATCATAATTATTCATTTTGTGTCTGAATCTGCAATTTTCTCCGTTTCTGCAATATCCTCTTGCATAATAAATACAGTTATTATCTCTTGAGTAGAATTTCGGAGCTGATGCTTTGAAATTTTTTGCTGACACCTCTGCATATCTCATTGGTGGTTTGCTTTTCTCTTTTACCTGATATTCTTGATTTCTCTCTTTATTTGTTTCTTTCTTAT